>NC_092058.1:31260391-31860391 GCF_039877785.1 Chaetodon trifascialis | reverse complement strand
GAGGGACGGGAGGATGAAATGCCAATTTCAGCCTGTGATCTGTTAATGTCTGACTGAACAGCCTCATGGAAGTGATATTTTACAGTTCTACATATTTTAATCTAACGAAATTCGTTAAAACAAGTCACTTGGTGCTTTCAAAGTCATGTCATTGAGCTGAAAGGTTCCAGGTTTCGTTCGCCTTCACAGGCGGCTGCGGAGCGCAGCAGACGGCTCGCACTGCGATGTTCAACATCATAGGCTTAATATACTGTACTTAATTATCACTGATCTTTTTCATCACTCTGTCTGTGTGACTGTCTGTGTCCTCCTCTCTGTGTCTCTGTCTTTTTTTAGACTGTTCACGCAATGAATATAAACAGTAACTATTAAAGAAAAAGTTATAGTCGCGGGTAAACATAGTACTCAGAAGCACACCAAGAATGCATTTTTTTACGTCAGGCGTTGTGGACGCGTGTTTGATATTAATATTGTGCCGCTGCACCTCAAATAAATGTTTTTTGTTGGGAAACGGAAATGTTCAACATGACTTCATCATGTTAGACCAGGCAGACAGGTTCTTACTACAACATCAACTCTCCCTCCGCAGCCAGCGAGCCTCATCCCCCGCACGACACCTACATTCAATCATGAATAATCCTAATGGGCCAATCAGACCCATGAAAAAAAACAATGTTGTGGGGCATACAGGGCCAATGGGCCGATGTAGATGGGCCAATCTACTTGTTTTTATTGGCCAATCAGTTAACACACACACATGAAAACGGCCAATAAACAGTGAAATCAGTATCATGAGTATTTCTCAGATGATGATTTCTGTATCTATCTAATCCGTGGCATGCAATATTTCACCCCGATTTTGGATAAAGTATAAATCCAATTGTTTCATTGTTTCAGCTGTCGAGGCCAAATCTCTTGTTAACTTATTAAGCTCTTCCGCACAGTGTGACATCTATTTTAATTATTAGAGAGCTGCTCTAATGGCCACTGATAGACAGTCCATCCTATTCTATAAACTGTTGGTGGTTTGTGAACTTCACTGCATTTGTGCATTTGAAGCGATTAACTCCCGGCACATTTCAGAGCTGAGTAAACCTGTAGTTTCACTGACACATCGCGCATCATCACCACGGGCGTCATGATGTTCTCCTGTCTGTCACTCTGTCAGGCATGTGTAGTGTCGAGCCGGCTGCGTTGTTGGCTGAAAAGTCATTATTTGCATTACAGTGTATCCTTTGTTCTAACTCAATGGATGGTCGCCAGCCAAACAGGCTCCCAGCCCCCACTGTCCCACAGACTAGCTATGGCCAGTAAAATAGGTGGAGGGCTGAGGGGAGCGCGTACCTCCAGTAATTAAAAATCAATTTGTGCCACAGATATTAATATTGTGTCGCTGGCTACTTTATAGACTTCACGACTTCATGTTTTGGGCTTTTTGGCCTTTAGTGTATAGGACAGCTGAGGAGCAGCCATAAAAGTGGTTCAGGAGAGGGAAGATGACGGGCAGCGATAGGCTGAAAGCTGGAATCGAACCTGTAGCCGCTGCAGAAAACTTCATACATGGGGCAGATGCTCTACCAACTGCGCCAAACCTCTGCCACATGATTTCATAACTTTGAGCTGATGCTTCTCATTCTCAAGTTAAAACTGTTTTTTGTTGTTTTTTTTTTTTAAGATGGGAACTGAATCTTTTCGACTGGTTCTGTAATGTGAAGTATGGTTATTATCATATAAGTATGTTTTTTTTTTATCGCAACAATCACAAAAACATTCATACAGTATATTGTAAGAGAAAAACTTAGGAATTTCCTGTTTGCAAATCGAAAATATACATTAAAACAGGCTGATGGAAACACACATTTATGACTTTTTTAAGACTTTGTGCGAGAAATATTTTTCTAAGTTGATTTAAATAATCAATGTAAAATAGTTGAGTAACTGTGACTGCCTAACTACAAATAAGCCTACTAAAGCAGATGAATGTAGTGGAGTAAAAATCTTTGCCCTTGAGATGTGTTCCTGTGAGGGACATGCCATCTCCTGGTGACACCCTGCAATTGAATGAAGAGGCGTGTTTATAGTGGATTCTGGGCACACCCCCAAGAGGAGGGGGGGACTGGTAGCTGGCTGGCAGCCGGCTGGGAGCCGGCTGGGAGTTGGATGGCCTCTGGCTTGAAGGGGAATTTCGAGGCTGCTGCATCTGTATATACTGTGTTTAACTTGCATGCACTTGTTGTTTTTTACCACTCTATCCACTTAATTGGTGCTGCTGTGAATTTGGAATTTCCCCTAGCGGGACAAATAAAGGAATATTGAATTGAATTGAATTGAATTGAATTGAATTGAATTGAATTGAATTGAATTGAATTGTAATGTTCGGAACATCGTGCAATAAGAGTAAGAAAGGTTTGGTGGCCTAAAAACTGCACAATGTAGTATTAAATGCTAACGTTACTTACTGCAATTTATGCACCCGTCTCTTCCTCTTCTGGTCGTCTCCACAGCTGCAGTTCTGTTGGGGCTGCTCCTCCAGAGCGAGCAGCCTGGCTTTTATCACGGCCATTCTCCTCGCCAATTGCGTGATCAGCTGTGTTACCGGCCAAGACAATCCACTGAAGGCGCTCAGCAGTTTCTTCTCTAAATTGTTTGGACTTTCTGGATATGGTCGCTCTGCAGCCAGGCGTCCACTCGTCGCAGAGGAGGGCCTTCTGGGGTGAACTGAAGACGACTTCCAGTCATTGTATGAACAGAGTTAAAGTTTAGCAGGACCCTAACCTAACTTTTCTGATCCAAACTCCATTGATAAAATAGCGTTTTCTATGCTTATAATAATGTGTCTTAGAGATTTCCTGGTCACAATGTTCACAGACGTGCCAAGGTCGTTTTCTGCCGACGTCATTGTGTCAGAGGAGGCGTCCAATCATATGTGAGGTCGCGTTCTCGGAATGTCTCGCGAGACAATTTTTTTTGTGTAAAAAGAAAAACATGCTGTGATTTTGCTAGGTATTCTGATTTTCTATTTTTGTACCTGCATATTTTATAAAACATGTAAACTTCTTTAAACTGTTTGACAAGATACTTTGGTGTGTTCCTTTTCATCTGAACCATCAGTGGACTTACCTTGCTGGAATTTTGAAAGCTATTCACGTAACCATTTTTCATCTGGTGTTGTGGTGGCAAAATGCGACGTGTCCAAGAACTGTAGATGCTTTAATTTTCACAATTTGAATTAGCAATTTAAGTGGAAAAAGAAAGGCTTTTGAGAGTCAGGACTCTTATCCTGTATGTAACCTATAAAATTATTTAAACACACTTTTAAATCTTCATGAAAAAAAAAAAAAATCTTTGTCTGTATTCTGCAGGCACAGAACACACACACACACACACATACACACTTGTATAGCTTGCAGCATTTACATTTGCATTTTAACACCTCACAGTCACAGGGGCTGAGAGGGAACTTCCACGGCAATATACAGTGACGATAATTGACGGAAATGGTACTTTTCATGCAGTGACCGTTCTTTGAATAACAGACAATAGAGTGTTTTGATAATTGTCCCATAATACAAGGTGGTGTGGGACTGAAATTTAATATTCGTGTTCATGTTTCTGAGATTGTTCCTGTCAATCTTTAAACATGCTGCAGTATAGTTTCACCTGTCTTAGTCAGCTGTTCCTTGAACAGCTTGAGGGGACCCCTAGACTCATGGCCAAATACCAGTTCAAAGGCAGTGAGTCCCATAGATTTGCTCATAGAATTTCTCACATCAAAAAGCAAAAATGGACTTGTGATATTCCAATCTCCAGACAACTGAATGCTGTAGGTCCCCCTATCAACTCTGGCAGAGCAGGATGGAATCAGATGCGTGACTCACAGTTTGTAGCTTTCCTCATTTTGGAGTCTCTAGCTCTGTTGTCAGCAATGGCTTGCAATTGGTCAAAAGTTCCTAAAACTCTGTACAAATTAACTTTGCCTTCACAAGCCCATTAACTAATTGTGGCAATTCCATCAATGTGAATTGCTTTCTGTCCAAAATCTCATTGTTATTAGGGCCACGGGGTAATCGCACTGAGCCCTATGCCCCTACAGCTATGAAATAGCTGTGAAATAGCTGTAGCGAAGCCCTGAGCCCTATTGTAATACTGCGTGTTTTTTCTTTTTATTATTCCTCTTCCGTGTCAATTTTCGATTCGCTACTTGCTACAGGCGAATTATATATCAAAACATGCATCTTGATTGGGATCGGCGTGCTATTACTTTTCTTAAATTTATTTAAGAATGTCGCAAAAAACTGCGATAAATTTCCCATAAGGAATGAATGGGAGGAGGTCAAAAAACTGACAAATCATTGGACTTTTTGTACTGCCTACTGCACCGGCATACTTTCACCTAGAGACTCCATTTAAACTTTAAACTGTAGACACAAGTCTTGTGTATTGGTGTATTGTTCCACGTTTTGATAGGTCATATAGTTTTTGATCAATCACTGTTCAATGACCATGATCATTTTGGGAGAAATTTTGAGTTTATAATGGGTGTGTATTGCACGGAATGTTCATGTCAGAGTGGGTGATGTCATCGGTCAGAGTGGGAGAGAGCCGAAAAAAACTTCTGATTTTTTCTCTTTCCACACTCCTCCGAGCCACAATTTACACTCTACACACATGATTTTTTCCACATTTGTAGAAAAATTTGTTCTGTCTCTCACAATGTGCTCAAAAAATAAGAGAGACTAACAGAATTTGAATAATCAGCCTCTAAGTGTGGCCATGTCTGTCTGTTCTCCGCATTGACTCCAATACAAAGATTTTCGGAGAGAAGCAGAACGGTCCCATGTTTTAAACTCGCAAGTGTCTGCAAAATATTTTCTGTAGAGAACACTGAAATCACACCAATCGTTCAGGAAGTCCTGACAGCGATGACGGTCTGTGTTTTTTTTCTGATAGGAGCTACCATTTTGTCAGCATAAGCCCAGATGTCAGGCCAGTGCAGAGGCAGAAAATGGCTGTTACTCTCCACGTTTGTGTCTGCCCCTGGCCGTTTCTCAATATGCGTTCTTCTCTGTACTTGTGTTCTTGTGTACTTGAGAAACGTCATCACTCTGAGTCCAAGTACTGTTCCAATTCTCAAGTCCGCATCTCGACAAGTACACTCAAATACCCGGATGTGTTCTTGCCTCTCCCACTTTATCGAGGATGCATCGGATGGTGACTTGTGCGGACTTGGGGCAACCACGTATCCCAGAATGCATTTCGTCGCAACGATGCCGGAGGAGAGGACTCACAACTATAAGTTACAAGTTTGGAAATACTGCTGTTTTAGTAGTATGGAATGTGGTTTTAAGATTATTTTATGTGAGAAAGTGGATGTTAAGACTTAAAATCTGTGGTCGATTCATCACGATAGCGCGTAGTTTAACATTTGCTCCAAAGTTTTCGGAGATGTGTCGTCCTGCTAACGTCATCAAGTACGCTGCTGTCCCAATTGCAGAATGACGGTCCTGCGTCCTCCCGTCCTGGAGAGACTGTACTCCCAAGTCGAACTTGCTAAGTCCGAACTGCCAAGTTCTTAAGTCCGAACTTGGCGTACTTGGTATTGAGAAACGGCCCCTGTCTGCCTGGGGGGCCCCTATCGTCAATGGCAACCACCTCAAGTTGCCGTGGCAACCTCTGAGCCTCAGTGCCTCTCTGAGCACTTCTCTGCCACACACACACACACACACACACACACACACACACACACATACATATGTAGCTTCAGCTGCAGCTATGCATTCAAATGATCAGCTTGTCATCAAGCTCTGCAGAAGCTTGATAAGGAGCCACTTGTCTTACTATTACTGGTGAGTTTGAAATGTAATGTAATGAGTGATGATGGCCTGTCAGCATTAGCCACAATGCTAATATGCATTGTAATTGTAATTAAGGCTTCTGTTACAGTATCGTGTGGCAAAAACATGGCCAGGACCCAGGATGCAGAGACTGAGCAATACAGTTTATTATAGAACTCAAAGTCCAAACAAAAAGGCAACGAAAACCTCCACAATGTGGGGAAAAAGGCAATGTTGGCTGTAAAGGGCTAAACTAAAAATGCAATACTGTAAGCCCAAAAGAACAAGAAAAACACAAAATCACCAATACTGGGAAAAACTAGAATTTCTCTAGGAATAAAAAAATCACCTTTAACAGGGAAAAACGGTTCAATAAATAATGACTAGAAAAACTCGAGAGACACTGGAGCTAGAAGCGAGGAAGGGGGCAAAGCAGACCAAGAAAGTCTTCCGGCACTGAGCAGGTGGAAGAGCTTGCTGAAGTAGCCAGCGGCTGATGAGTTGATGCCACTCAGGTGTGTCTTCGAAGTGTCCAGGAGATCGACCCCACCTCCTTCTACGCTCCAGCGCTGCAGGTAAGGAGAGCGAGAGGAGAAGGGAAAAACAGAGGGAGGAGGAAAAAACACAGGCAGGGCAAGAAACCAAAACAGTGCACAAAATCAAGACCACGGCAGCTTCACTTTGTTAAAGTCATGAAAGGTTCAAATTATAGGAAGTGCTGTCTGTAGTCAATAATCTTTGATAGATAAATGGATAGTAAACCCATGGGATATGTTTCACTCTTTCAAAGAGCAGTTTCACTGAGTCACAGAAGCAAGTGGCACAGCAGCTAAACCAGGGGTGATGTTAAGAGTTACTACAGATGGAGCGGCCTCAAAATTCCCCTCCAGGCCAGAGGCCATCCAGCTCCCAGCCGGCTCCCAGCCGGCTCCCAGCCGGCTCCCAGCCGGCTCCCAGCCAGCTGCCAGCCAGCTACCAGTCCCCCCCTCCTCTTGGGGGTGTGCCCAGAATCCACTATAAACACGCCTCTTCATTCAATTGCAGGGTGTCACCAGGAGATGGCGTGTCCCTCACAGGAACACATCTCAAGGGCAAAGATTTTTACTCCACTGCATTCATCTGCTTTAGTAGGCTTATTTGTACTTAGGCAGTCACAGTTACTCAACTATTTTACGTTGATTATTTAGATCAACTTAGAAAAATATTTCTCGCACAAAGTCTTAAAAAAGTCTTAAATGTGTGTTTCCATCAGCCTGTTTTAATGCATATTTTCGATTTGCAAACAGAAAATTCCTGTTTTTCTCTTACAATATACTGTATGAATGTTTTTGTGATTGTTGCGATCAAAAAAAAACAAACTCATGTAAAAAAGTTGTATATAATCACTTCCTATATGACAATAACCATACTTCACATTACAGAAACAGTCGAAAAGATTCAGTTCCCATCTTAAAAAAAACCCAAACAGTTTTAACTTGAGAATGAGAAGCATCAGCTCAAAATTACGAAATCATGTGGCGGAGATTTGGCGCAGTTGGTAGAGCCTCCGCCCTATATATGAAGCTCTCTGCAGCGGCTACGGGTTCGATTCCGTCATTCAGCTTTTTGCTGCATATTATCTTCTTCGAAAAACAAAAAAAAGTTACAAAATCATTCCTGAGTCATAAAAGTGATGTAGCTTTACAAAACAGCCTGTGACTCCAAGAATAAACAGGCTCCATCTGTTTACATAGAGTTTGCTTTTGATAATTATCAACAAAAATGATGACCTAATTTTACTTTACATGCGCTGGAACAGAGACAGAGCTGCAGGAGCAGAGCGCGTCATCTGGAGATTCCAGGGCTCGCCTATGTTTTCCGCAACAGGCGCGCGGCTCTCGGCAAAAATAGACCAGGAAGCGGCCAGTAGACAGTCATATTAGTATTGGTTGAATATGCGCTAATTTTTGCGATCGCAAGATTTCCTGGTCGGACTGATAATATACATTTTGATGCATGAGGGAGGTGGGAAAGTTGGCTTATCCATAAATGTAATTAGGTGTAATGGAAAGATTTAGTGAAGTCTATAAAGTAGCCAGCGACACAATATTAATATCTGTGGCACAAATTGATTTTTAATTACTGGGGGTACGCGCTCCCCTCAGCCCTCCACCTATTTTACTGGCCATAGCGAGTCTGTGGGACAGTGGGGGCTGGGAGCCTGTTTGGCTGGCGACCATCCATTGAGTTAGAACAAAGGATACACTGTAATGCAAATAATGACTTTTCAGCCAACAACGCGGCCGGCTCGACACTACACATGCCTGACAGAGTGACAGACAGGAGAACATCATGACGCCCGTGGTGATGATGCGCGATGTGTCAGTGAAACTACAGGTTTACTCAGCTCTGAAATGTGCCGGGAGTTAATCGCTTCAAATGCACAAATGTAGTGAAGTTCACAAACCACCAACAGTTTATAGAATAGGATGGACTGTCTATCAGTGGCCATTAGAGCAGCTCTCTAATAATTAAAATAGATGTCACACTGTGCGGAAGAGCTTAATAAGTTAACAAGAGATTTGGCCACGACAGCTGAAACAATGAAACAATTGGATTTATACTTTATCCAAAATCGGTGTGCAATATTGCATGCCACGGATTAGATAGATACAGAAATCATCATCTGAGAAATACTCATGATACTGATTTCACTGTTTCTTGACCGTTTTCATGTGTGTGTGTTAACTGATTGGCCAATAAAAACAAGTAGATTGGCCCATCTACATCGGCCCATTGGCCCTGTATGCCCCACAACATTGTTTTTTTTCATGGGTCTGATTGGCCCATTAGGATTATTCATGATTGAATGTAGGTGTCGTGCGGGGGATGAGGCTCGCTGGCTGCGGAGGGAGAGTTGATGTTGTAGTAAGAACCCGTCTGCCTGGTCTAACATGATGAAGTCATGTTGAACATTTCCGTTTCCCAAAAAAAAACATTTATTTGAGGTGCAGCGGCACAATATTAATATCAAACACGCGTGCACAACGCCTGACGTAAAAAATGCATTCTTGGTGCGCTTCTGAGCACTATGTTTACCCGCGACTATAACTTTTTTTAATAGTTACTGTTTATATTCATCGCGTGAACAGTCTGAAAAAAGAGACAGAGCCGCAGCCGCCTGTGAAGGCGAACGAAATCTGGAACCTTTCAGCTCAATGACATGGCTTTGAAAGCGCCAAGTGACTTGTTTTAACGAATTTCTTAAAATATGTAGAACTGTAAAATATCACTTCCATGAGGCTGTTCAGTCAGACATTAACAGATCACAGGCTGAAATTGGCATTTCATCCTCCCGTCCCTCCCTCTTCAGCGCACTGTAAATGATTTCTGTCCAGTAATATACAGTACACACACATACAGGACTCTGCGTATTGCTGGTCACCGCATCAAATAGCGACCCGCAAATCTAAAATGCGCTACAAACAGGAAACCCACCAACTGAAAAGCAGAGTGGCTCCGCGAATCAGGCAGAGTATTAAACATTTAACTGTTTAGCAGTTCAGAATGCTAGAAAAACGCGACGCACAACTTCTGTTATTCATGATTAATTTTCTGGGCACAAATCACTCGGCACGTGGAGATGCGCTGGGAGCCTTTCCAAAGGTGGAGAGAGATGTGGAGGAAAAGGCAGGATGGGCAGATGAGCAGATCCAAGAAGTTTGTGAACGAGCACTACAATAATGTGGATGATTAAGCATAATTATATTTAAAAAACTGCACAGGGTGCTCTACTAGACAAGCAGTTTTTCTTACAGCAGTGGAGGCTATGTGCAGATCTAATGAACGACTCAGCAAAGCTGACACGGTAATAATGACTGCTCCTCCTGGTGGACTGATCGAGCGAGTGCAGGTAGTTTCCGCAAATGGAGCTTAGGGGCGTTACGAGTTGGCCCCGCGCCGATGATGTCATTGCGGGGGATTTCATTACAGTCACGAACCCGCCTACTGCAGAGCAGGGACCGGTCACGGACCCGCCAGGGCCCCAGCATGAAATTGGGGGAATTTCGAGGCCGCTCCATCTGTATACTGTGTTGTTACATACCCTGATAAAGGATCAAAGGTTTTCAATGTCATATCAAAAAGCAATGATAATGCCTTTTGAGGAGTTCCTTTAGGGCTCGATTGAAGCTTTATTGATACTCCTACTTGACATTCTAGCTGATGAAAACATTTCCTTTAATTAAACTTCCCCCATGAGGCCACTAGTTTACTATAATAAACTACCTTCATCACTACTGATTGTATTTGCCACAACAATAATGTAAGACCTGGGAACATGGTGATGATGCTGTAGATAAAGGTTTTTGTAATGTGCCATCATACATATAAACAAACTGAAAATGAATAATAAAAAATCCAAAATTACATATAGATTTGTAAGATTTTTTTTGTCTATATTTAGTTTCCACTTGACAGTGACATGACATCCCACTGTCATGTCTTCCGTAGAGGAAGCAGAGACTGGGGACTTGGAGGTCGATTCCGGGGTTGAAGTCACTGAGGTAGTTCGCAAGCTCCTCGGTGGCAAAGCACCGGGGGTCGATGAGATCCGCCCTGAGTACCTCAAGTCTCTGGATGTTGTAGGCTTGTCTTGGATGACACGCCTCTGCAACATCGCGTGGCAGATGGGGACAGTGCCTCTGGACTGGCAGACTGAGGTGGTGGTCCCTCTTTTTAAAAAGGGGGACCGGAGGGTGTGTTCCAACTATTGGGGGATCACACTCCTCAGCCTCCCTGGGAAAGTCTATTCCAGGGTACTGGAGAGCAGAATCCGGCCGATAGTCGAACCTCGGATTCAGGAGGAACAATGCGGTTTTCATCCTGGCCGTGGAACACTGGACCAGCTCTATACCCTCCACAGGGTGCTTGAGGGTTCATGGGAGTTTGCCCAAACAGTCCACATGTGTTTTGTGGACTTGGAGAAGGCATTCGACCGTGTCCCTCGCGTCATTCTGTGGGAGGTGCTCCGGGAGTATGGGGTTGGAGGCCCTCTATTGAGGGCTGTACAGTCCCTGTACAACCGGAGCAGGAGCTTGGTCCGCATTGCCGGCAGTAAGTTGGACCTGTTCCCGGTGCATGTTGGACTCTGGTAGGGCTGCCCTTTGTCACCGGTTCTGTTCATCATTTTTATGGACAGAATTTCTAGGCGTAGCCAGGGGCCGGAGGGGGTTCAGTTAGGGAACCGCCAGATTTCGTCTCTGCTTTTTGCAGATGATGTTGTCTTATTGGCTCCCTCGAGCCAGGACCTTCAGCATGCACTGGGGCGGTTCGTAGCTGAGTGTGAAGCAGCTGGGATGAGAGTCAGCACCTCCAAGTCCGAGGCCATGGTTCTCGACCGGAAAAAGGTGGCTTGCTCCCTTCAGGTTGGGGGAGAGTTCCTGCCTCAAGTGGAGGAGTTTAAGTATCTTGGGATCCTGTTCACGAGTGAGGAAAGGATGGAGCGTGAGATTGACAGGCGGATCGGTGCAGCGGCTGCAGTAATGCGGTCGCTGTACCGGTCTGTCGTGGTGAAGAAGGAGCTGAGCCGAAAGGCGAAGCTCTCGATTTACCGGTCAATCTATGTTCCTACCCTCACCTATGGTCATGAACTTTTTGTCATGACCGAAAGAACGAGGTCCCGGATACAAGCGGCTGAAATGAGTTTCCTCCGCAGGGTGGCGGAGCGCTCCCTTAGAGATAGGATGGATGGATGGATGGATGGATGGATGGATGGATGGATGGATGGATGGATGGATGGATAGTTTCCACATCAGTTAAGGGTTTTGATAGCATTATACATGACAGAATAAAATGGGACTTTCTGAGCTGCCAAATGACTAATTGCAATTGAGATCACGTAATCACGCATATAACACTATCTATTTTCTTTCCCACTAGGCAGAGGAATAATACCAGTTCTGAATTGCAGTAAAGATCTGTAGTATAATGCTTTCTCCTCTCTGTCTCTTTTTAATTTTTTTTTATTTATGTTGCTGTTCTCTACTAATCAAGCCGCTGGGATTAGTATGCCCAGGTGAGATATTCTACTGAGTAAAACAATCAGGCCATCTGTCTGCTTATCTGTATCACAATAGGAGCTTATGAATCCACTCCTCTTTCTTCTCTTGCTCTGCTGCTCAACACCTCTTCTTCCCTCACTTATGTCACATTTTGTTTTTGATATTTTATCAAACCAGCATGGCCTTAAAGGGGCACTTCACTGATTTTACACATCAAAGTCTGTTTACAGGTGTTTGGGAGTACTACTGCCAATGGGTAAAAATGTGTTGAGAGCCTTTTGTGGCTCTTGAGGAACGTGCATGAAGTCTGATCATACCTCAAGTGATGTTATGTCTATAGGAGTGTGGAGTTAGATAGAAGATATCTTACCTCTGTAGGCAGCTCCTCATTTCTGCTTGAGACGAGAGGGTTGAGGCTACATTAGCCACTCCTAGCATAACAGACCTGAACCTACAACTGAACAGTTTGTGTATGGGAGAAGGAGAATCGTCCTGGATGAATCTTCAGATCTTTTGTTGGCTGCAACTAACTTCATTGTGCATCCATCCATCCATCCATCCATCCATCCATCCATCCATCCATCCATCCATCCATCCATCCATCCATCCATCCATTATTATTCTAATCTCCATGTTGGATTGAAAAAATACTTTTGCTTCCCTGAAAGAGAAAGGAAGAACTGCAGTCTGCAGCACCTACTAAAATGAAACAAACTGATTTTGGTTCTCAATTTACAAAAGAGCTTTTGCAAATTATTATTAGAGAACTTGGCTCTCACCTCTGTCTAGTCATGTGGAAAAGGGCACAGACAGGGAGCATGTCATAAAAGCACACCTTAAACAATTCATTTATCACCCCTGAACTTAAGATGTGAATGGACTTTTGCCTTAACACTTTGCTTTCAGCATCAGTGTGCCTGGCAACATAAAACCAGGCATTTAAAAATGAAAACCTTCTTGAATTTTGTCATCAAAGGGACATTTGTGTGTGTGTGTGTGTGTGTGTGTGTGTGTGTGTGTGTGTGTGTGTGTGTGTGTGTGTGTGTGTGTGTGCCTGTTGTAGAAACAGATCAATAGTGTCTGCATAATTCATGAAGACAGCATGTAGACTGCTAATGATGATGAAAGCCGTGTCAGTTGGCCTGTTGTGTTCATGTACAAACACACACCCACACAGCTATACACACACATGAATGTCATCCACATGCTTCTGTGTACAGATGTCCATCCACTTATAGAAAGCAATGAGTGCGGTGTAATTCGGCTGGGGTGACTCATCACACCAATCTAATCTATTGAGACTAATTTGATACTCATCATCACCGTATGTAAGGCCATAGGGCAATTTAGCATGGCAAGTCCATTAGTTTTTTAGACAGCAAACCAGAACTTTCTCCACAAGCTTTCCATCTGGAGTGATGTTATATGGCATACCAGAACGGCAGACTGTGTAAAACATGGACTATTGGTATAAAATAAACCCAAAGGTTTCTGAAGATCCGCTGTGTATCTTAGTGACAGTGCCTGACTCTGGCAATCTCTTGGCTAAACCAAAAATGGAGTGTGGATGGAGCTGAGGGGGGGCGAATGAAGCCTGGTTGTTGAAGCCTAGCAGCTAGTTGTCACTCAAAGTGGCCATGCTCATAATTATGCAGAATCTTAAGACTTAGTATAATTTAAACAAGTCAGTTATATGAAAATTCACCCCGGTACAGTTGTCATGAATGGAGAAATTGGCCATTGAGACCAAAACCATTTTTTGTACCAGGCTGTAAACATGTTTCATTTTCTGCTGAAAAGTTAGCCATTTTAATATGGGGCTCTCGCCAGCCTCAATGGACCATTTGAGGGTTTACAGTTTTTGGCACTTCTGCATTGGCTTTAGTTTTTAGCCTCAGAGGTTGCCACTTGACCAGAACGTTACGTTCAGTATCACCTCTGTACATATTCTGTAAGATGTATGAAATTCATATTCATGTATTACTGTATGCCATTAAAAACAGCAGCTGCACTCAGGCCCAAACAAACACTAAGTGAATTGTACTTAAACATTTTGGAGTTGAGAACAAAGCCTAATTAGCATCCACATGATGTGTTAATTGCTGACATAACAACATGACTCTTTGTCCCACTTGGGACGGCAGTCATTTATAGGGGAGTTTCTGAAATCAGTCCATACATTCATATAAAACACAATAAAGAAGCACTATTTGGTGATGACAAAAATAGAACTTACTGATGCAGCCACAACTCAGAGGAAGTCTCTCTCTCTCGGATGACATAAAGAGTAGCAGTTCTATCAGTAGCTTTAAAGCCAGATTAGAGCTAAATTTTAAAAGCTACCCAGCTCTTGCATGGTACACACTGTCCCCTGTTTTCAATTTAAACATAAACATACAGTTTATGTTAATACAATGTAAGTGATACACTGCTGTGCATATTTCAAAATCTAAAAGAAGAAAAACCAAAGAAAATGCAAAGAAAAGCTCCTACTTAAATGAAGCGATAGTTTAATGGTAATAATGCAACATGATCAGAAACACTAGTTCCATTAGTCATGTCATACTCTTTGCTCTTTTGTTTTTATTTCAACACAAGCACTGTTTTCAGTCATTAATAAATTACATTTACTTCTCCTTAGCTGTATTGTGAGTGCTGTTAAGATACAGTTAATGAAACTTACACTTGTTCCAGATGTTTCACATTAAAAGCCCACCCAGATGGGGAAGCATGATGCCCTACACCTTGTACACGAAATGTCATCTCATGCTTGACTACTTTGAAGCCATGTGGCAGGGAAGCCAGCATCCACAGTGCAACATCTGCAAATGGTTCTACTAAATGAGGAGAACATATGATCATTCTATTTTCTCTTCATTTGTCAGCTGCAGGTCATGAGTATCTCATCTGGTCTTCTACCAACCCTAAACAACGTCACTCTCTGACCGTCCAAAGGCTCCCTGTTGCTGCTTGTATAAGTTGAAGTCACTAACACTAGTCTATAGAGTGGCCACAAGCACAGATACCACCTACTTGAACTCCCCCATTCAGGTTTATGAGCCATCTCATTCATTACAGTCAATGAATGATGACTCGCCCTATAATCACTGTGAGGCAGAAAATCTCAAACAAATATCATCTCCTGTGTGCTCCCTCACTGGTGGAATGAGTCATCTAAATGGAGTTACTCAGCAGAATCCCTCTCTGTCTTAAAAAGCTCTTGGAGACCTAACTGAGTACCTGAATTGAGTACCTACTCACCAACGTACTCTCTTGCTCTCTCTCTTAAAAAAAAGAATCAAAATTTCATGTCCTGCACATTTCTTTCTGCATCCAGATGCAACTCTTCTCAGGTACATTGATAGGTGAGGCACTTTTTCTGGAAGGCTTCTCTGATCTACTGTGGCTTTGACTGGACCTTATTTGTATGTCACTTTGGACAAAAGCATTTGTCAAATGATCAAAGGAAATCTAAACTTCTAGATAAATATAACCTCTCTTTGTGAAATTTCATAGTTTCATGATTTACATTTCCATCAATTTAGTATTGAGCTTCCAAAAAACAAAGGGGATTGTGAAATTAAAAAAAAGAAAAAAAAAAAAAAAAGATAGCCTGACTTTTAGAACCTAACGTGGCTCAAACTCCAGAAACACTGGATCCTACATTTCCCACAATACAAATTAGTATAGCATCTTTTGTTAGACACTCCCTGCTTGGTAAGTAAGTAAAACTTTATTTTTTTTTTTTCATTATTGCACGTGCCCAGTGTCTTTTAGCTCCTTGTACCCAATCTGTAACATGCTTTCTGTTGATAGCCTTTTTTTTTTTTCTCTCATATTTGACAGTTTCATTAGATCAACAGAAGACATCACACAGCTGTGTATACTCCATGTGACTCGTAACCTGATTTAAACATATAAAAACTGTTCTATTAATGGTGCATTATTTCTCTACAAATACAACCCCTTAAAACTGCTGTGGATTAGCTGAGCCAAAGACCATGAAGCAGGGTGGTCAGGAGACCAGAAAGCAGAAGACTAATGGACATAGAGGCGAGATTTCCAAGCTCTCTGTGCCTCTGATGACTCATAGTAATAATCCCTGACCTGTTGGACTAGATTAGTGAAATGTGCCTAAATCGAAGCACTATGCTTTGTCTTTGACTTCAGCAGTGCAAGATGCAAACCACCATAGCATGGCGTGTGTGCAGTCTCCTCCCTGTAGCATGTGTGTGCAGTGTCAATAAAGTTAATCTTAATCTTAATCTTAATCTTAATCTTAACCATGCCCATTATTCTGATGACCTGCATTTTTTCCCCACCCATATTCCATAAAGACCCGCCCTACTCTCCCTCTGCATTTGACATTTTCTTCTAACCCTAACCATCTAACCAACCATCTAATCTGACCCAAGCAATGAACACTAGCCAATCAGAGGGTTATTTGGCAGGTCACTTCGGGTATTTTTTGGACTATTAGGGTTTCAGAATAATGAGTCATCCTCAATTTAATACCACTGAATGGGAAAAGCACAGTATCTTTTGGCATTAAATGCCCGTTGGCCAGTGAAGAGAAGTTGGCTGCAGTTCAACTTTTGACAGTATGACTTACCAAGCTGATCTTGTGCCAGTAGTGAGTAGGTGGTGTGTTTTGAAGCTGTCTGAATACACTCTCAATCACAGTGTCATTGCTCTGTGATGAGATTTTGGACAAGTGTGGATATTTAGTTTCACATGAAAAATTTTAAAGCATACTTGTGGTTTTGCAGTTTTCTTTATTTCTAATTTTCCTCAGGAGTGTGCGTGTGTCTCTGTGTGTGTACTGTAACCATTTGCCACTAGGCTGTATTCATGTGAAAGCCTGTGTGCCATGTTGAACAGCAGCTTTTGCCCTGATGAGCACTTTCTCAATCCTTTGTTGGTCTGCTGTGCAGTGTTTAATCTGGGATTACCCATCCATTTGATGTTATGTCATCGCCAGGGAGTTTGAACATGTTCCCTGCTGCAGGAGGGAGAAAGGGTTAACGTCAGTATTAATGTTTGTGACAGTGCAAATGGATGTGTATGTGGTCATGCTTCATTGGTATTAATGTGTGGGTCAGTGTATATGCCTGTGGTTTTCTGACAGTGTAGTGGACTGTAACCAGTTCTTACTACCTTGTGATAGTGTATACAGTCAAATAAGAAAAAGGTAAGTGTAAAGGGATGGACAACCTCAATGAAATAAAGACACAGGACACTGCAGCTAAATTTTAGCAAACTGTCATGAATGAATGAATATTTAGATGTGTAATAAGCACGTGGAAAACCATACCATTTCTCTTGTACTGTAGTTACAGCTTTAAATTTCTGAGATCATGTAAAAACAATAAATTAAAATAACAAACTGTGGCCACAAAAAATAAAAATCTAAATAAACTAATACCCGGGTTTTAAATTGTCTCTCAAACTAGCACACGGATCCAGGTACCGGTCATCGGACCAGTATGTAGGTGTACTGTTCAAATCCTACCGAACTTGAGAAAGGAATGGAATATCTGACTCTTCCTTAAGTTGCAGTCTCTTTACTGCAAACAGGGAGATCGAAGTTGCTCTGGGCTAGGCTCACCATCCAGCACTGGAAACATCTCTTTCTGGATTTCTCTGAAATCTTCTCCGGTCTCTAGAGTCACTCTCTGTGGGCTCCAAGATCTTCCTCCGAAATCTTGTACCAGAACAGGGTGTTTTCCAACTCACAAAAAAAAACCTGACCTACAAATAAGGTCAAGATAAAATTAACTTTATGCTAATTTTATGAGCATTCCTGATAACAGGATAAAGCTTAGTGTATAAACTCAATGCATCAATTCTCATCTCAGTGTTGTACAACATAAACAGCTCACTTTAAGTGCAAAAATATCAATTTCATTCATTTCCAATTAAAGTTATTTACTTAAAGAGCTAATACGTTTTAATATAAACTCAATATCTGCATAGATGCATAAAACCAACCAAAAAAAACAACACAAAACATAAATTTCAGTCAGTAGTGCCCCTTTAAAATATTGAACTCAAAAATGTAGAAGCACTATGTACCTTTCACATATTGTTAAACTCCTATGAACTGTAGAAATATCAGTACTAACAGTAGAATTTCACAAGTTAATATTTTACCTAGCAGACCAGCTGCAGAAATTGACAAGAAACAAGGACAAAAGTGCACTAAAACACATTAAACAATTTCATCAACACACCATAAGGATGAAGGTGTCTGCTTATTAGCAGTACTTCTTTAAATCATTGTATTCAAGGTTTCAAAACTCATTAACACTGTTAGCATGACCCAATTTAGTTCACCACAGCAGAGATTAGCATACCAACTAACAGGCTTATGAGTCGCTAACATTTTTTTATTCATATCAATTCACGGTGTGGTTGTTCAATTTAAGTGTGATCATTCAGTGCTGCATCTCTTCAGCTGGTGCTTGAATAAGTCCCCTCCACACATGCACCTCTTTACAGAAATATGATGAGAGTTTTCCACGTTAGCCTCTTCTGAATAAGTACCCAAGTCACTTTTATGTAAAAGTCTTGACAATAATCCTTCCATGTTGGACCTATTAACATCTCCTCAGAGATGTTAGCAGATGTTCAGTACTTGGGTATAGTTTTACAAAGATTACACCATGCAGACCTTTGATCAAGATGTCTGTAGTCTGAAATACAGCCTGTGTGACCAGAGCTAAACTCATATTTTAATAACCCTTCATTGTCCTCCAGCTGAACAGCTCTGTTATTTTTTTCTCGTAGTGATCATAGATGGAAATCTTTCCTGGTTCTATGCTTTGTACAAGCAACTAGTACAGCCTCTCAATTTGTCATCATTTGGCTTTAGTACTGTTATAGAATTCCATATTTTATACTCTGTCAGCTGAAGACTTTGATGTTCTAATATTTTTTTAACTGAACACAAGCCTCCAACACTCAGGGCCAACATGAAAGAAGTTAAATAGTCAAAAGGACTTCTACACTGACTTGACAGTTCAATTCTGAGGCAATTCCATATTCTAGACAATGACTGAGAGCTTATTCTAATATTGCCTCAAAGGAAATGAATACATTGTATATACATATGCTGTGTACTTTTATGATATTCAGTTCAATTCAATTCAATTCAATTCAATTCAATTCAATTCAATTCAATTCAATTCAATTCAATTCAATTCAATTCAATTTTAGCAAAAGAGAGAGAGTGAGACAGACAGAGAGAGATAGACAGAAATGCAGTCAGAGCGAGAGAGACAGACAGACAGACAGACAGACAGACAGACAGACAGACAGACAGACAGACAGACATGCAGTCACAGTAACAGTGACAGTGGATGTAATAACAGCAGTAGCAGTTGCAGTGGATGTTAGGCAGGGCCAAGGCAGGAGATGCAGCTGAAATCCACAATCCTGATTCAGCCACTGTCCATGGGAACCTGCGAGACGACAAAGCACAGAGACTCCGGGGAAGGAGCTAAGTTAGTAACACGCCGTGGTAGGACATGAAAGCGTGCAGATGGAGAGGGAGAGAAAGACAGAGGAGCTCGGTGTGTCTTTGGAGGTCCGCTGACAGTCTAATCCTATGGCAGCATAACTAGGGGCTGGTCCAGGACAAGCCTGAGCCACCCCTAACTATAAGCTTTATCAAAAAGGAAAGTTTTAAGCCTACTCTTAAATGTAGAGACAGTGTCTGCCTCGCAGACAAAGACTGGAAGATGGTTCCACAGGAGAGGAGCTTGATAGCTAAATGCTCTGACTCCTGTTCTGCTTTTTGAGACTTTAGGAACCATAAGTAGACCTGCATTCTGGGAACGCAGTGTTCGAGTGGGGTAATAAGGTACTATGAGCTCTTTAAGATAAGAAGGTGCCTGGCCATTTATGGCTTTGTAAGTAAGGAGGAGAATTTTAAATTCTATTCTAAACTTTACAGGGAGCCAGTGCAGAGTGGCCAGTATTGGAGAAATATGATCTCTCTTCCTGGTTTTTGTCAGAACACGTAGAACACGTATTCAGCAACGAATTTGGGCAGCCTGATAGTTAGGAATTGCAGTAATCCAGCCTGGAAGTTACGAATGCATGGACTAGTTTTTCTGCATCATTTTGAGACAAAATATGCCTGATTTTTGCAATATTACGTAGGTGAAAAAAAGGCAGTCCTTGAAATTTGTTTGACATGGGAGTGAAAGGACATGTCCTGATCAAAGATAACTCCCAGATTCTTTACAGTGGTGCTGGAGGCCAGTGCAATGCCATCCATAACTGCTATGCCATCAGAAAGTGACTTTCTAAGATGTTTAGGGCCTAGTTCTATAACTTCAGTTTTGTCTGAGTTTAGCATCAGAAAATTGCAGGTCATCCAGGTCTTTATGTCATGAAGACATGCTTGTAGTCTAGTTAACTGACTGGTTTCTTCTGGCTTCCTGATAATCTTACCTAAAGAAAGTATATATAAGGTGAATAGATTTGGTCCAAGCACAGAACCCTGCGGAACTCCAAAGCTGACTTTAGCGAGCACAGAGGAGTCGTCATTAACGTGTACAAACTGAGAGTGATCCGACAAGTAGGATTTAAACCAGCTTAGCGCATTTCCATTAATGCCAGTGTAGTGTTCCAGTCTCTGCAATAGGATACCATGGTCAATGGTGTCAAATGCAGCACTAAGATCCAATAAGACTAGTACAGAGACAAATCCTTTATCAGATGCAATTAGAAGGTCATTTGTAACTTTAACCAGTGCTGTCTGTGTGCTATGATGCACTCTAAATCCTGACTGGAAATCCTCGAATAAACTATTATTGTTTAGAAAGTCGCACAGCTGATTGGCAACTGCTTTCTCAAGAGTTTTTGAGAGAAAGGGAAGGTTGGATATCGGTCTATAGTTGGCTAAAACCCCTGGATCAAGAGTAGGCTTTTTAAGTAGCGGTTTTATCACAGCTACTTTAAAGGACTGTGGTACGTAGCCTGTGGATAAAGACAGATTGATCATGTCTAATACTGAAGAGTCAATTAGAGGTAATACTTCTTTAAACAGCTTAGTCGGGATGGGATCTAAAATACAGGTTGATGATTTTGATGATGAAATTATTGAAATTAGTTGTCGAAGGTCGACAGGAGTAAAGCAGTCTAAAACTGCGACAGGCTGAGTAACAGTTTCTATGGTTTCTATGTTTGAAGACAAAACAGTACCTGTTGACGGCAGGAGCCGATGAATTCTGTCTCTAATAGTTAGGATTTTATCATTAAAGAAGCTCATGAAGTCATTACTGTTTAGAGCTAAAGGAATACATGGTTCAACAGAATTATGGCTCTCTGTCAGCCTGGCTACAGTGCTGAAGAGAAACCTGGGATTATTCTTATTTTTCCTCTATTAGTGCAGAGTAATATGCTGCCCTGGCACTGCAGAGGGCTTTCCTGTATATTTTAAGACTGTCTTGCCAGGCGAACCGAAATTCTTCCTAATTGGTAGAACGCCATTTCCTTTCTATTTTCCATGAAGTTTGCTTTAATTTGCGGGTTTGAGGAGTTTACCATGGAGCTAACCTCCTCTGTTTAATTATCTTCTTTTTTTAGGGGAGCTACAGAGTAAAGTGTCATACGCAATGAACCTGTAGCACTATCAACCAGGTAGTCAATCTGAGAGGGACTAAGGTTAGCATAAGAATCCTCTGTTGTATTGAGACATGGTATTGAATTAAATACTGATGGGATCATATCCTTAAATTTAGCTACAGCATTATCAGACAGGAGTGTGGTATAAGAATTTTTGCCTAATGGATGGTAGTCTGGTAATATGAATTCAAAAGTTGTTAAATGATGGTCCGGCAATAGAGGATTCTGTGAGGAGACTATTAAGTCTTCAATTTCAATGCCATATGTCAGAACAAGGTCAAGGGTGTGGTTAAAACAGTGATTCGGTTCATGTACATTCTGATGGAAGCCAACTGAGTCTAATACTGAGATAAATGCAGTGCACACAGACAACTCTGAGAATTCAGCTATAAATTCGTAGTAGGGACCAGAAGAGCGGTATACTACAACAAATAAAAGTGGCTGCACTGTTTTCCATTTTTCATGAGAAAGAATGAGAACAAGGTTTTCAAATGAGTTATAGTCGAGTTTAGGTTTAGGGTTGATTAAAAGGCTTGAGTCAAAAATGGCTGCAACTCCGACTCTGCCTCGAGGAATATGAGTATTAATATGGCTCGGAGGAGTAGCTTCATTTAGGCTCACATACTCTTCAGGACACAGCCAGGTTTCAGTCAGACAAAATAAATCAATATTATGGTCTGATATTAACTCGTTTTCTAAAACAGCTTTAGAGGACAGAGATCTGATGTTAAGGAGTCCACATTTAATTCTCCTATCTTGTTGTACTATTGCAGAGGTTGTTTTAATTTTAATTAGATTCTTATGTTTAACTCCTCTTCTCTGTACTTTTGGTTTACTTAGTTTATGTGGTCGGGTGCAGACAGAGTCTCTATGGAGTGTTGGGTGGGTAACTGCTCTAATGGAGGCGCAGAGAAGCACGTAGGACTGCAGCTCTGCCTCCTGGTCTCAACTCTGAGTTGTCATTTCCATGGTGCTTAACTGAGCTTCCAATTCACTAAGCCTCGCCTCCAACTCACCAAATAAACTACATTTATTACATGTACCATTATCACTAAAGGAGGCAGAGGAGTAGCTACACATGTGACACCAAGCAGGAGAGAGCTGGAGAGGGACAGAGAGAAGCCATCACTAGCTGCTAGGCTAAGCTGGTGTAGCTAGCAGAGCAGACAAGCGCGTAGACAAATAAAATTAACGGTCGCTAAATAAACAGACTTATGGGTGCTTGAGCAGAACTGATGTTACTTTAGAGCGCGGATAAGAGGCCGCTATAACAAAACACAGAGCAAATTACACTCGGAGCAGAAAGAGCGATAAACGCATGCTACCACTAACACAGCAACCGGAAACAGGAAGTGAGACGATATGCTTACCTCAGCACGTCCTTACTCATCCCTCTTTCATTCTTGTATCATTCATCAGTAAGCCAGCAGTTTCCATAATCCCAGTATGACACACAGATTGAGCCATATTCAATTCAATTCAATTCAATTTTATTTGTATAGCGCCAAATCACAACAGAAGTTGTCTCAGGACACTTTCCATATAGAGCTGGTACAGACCAAGCTCTTTTATCTACAAAGAAACCAACAATTCCCCCATGAGCAAGCACTTGGCGACAGTGGCGAGGAAAAACTTCCTTTTAACAGGCAGAAACCTCGAGCAGAACCAGACTCTGGGTGGGCAGCCATCTGCCTCGACCGGTTGGGTGAGAGAGGAAGAGCAAGAGAGAGAGAGTGAGACAGACAGACAGACAGACAGACAGACAGACAGACAGACAGACAGACAGACAGACAGACAGAAAAGCAGTCAGAGAGAGAGAGAGAGAGAGAGAGAGAGAGAGACAGAGACAGAGACAGAGAGACAGACATGCAGTCACAGTAACAGTGACAGTGGATGTAATAACAGCAGTAGCAGTTGCAGTGGATGTCAGGCAGGGCCAAGGCAGGAGATGCAGCTGAAATCCACAATCCAGATTCAGCCACTGTCCATGGGAACCTGCAAGACGACAAAGCACAGAGACTCCGGGGAAGGAGCTAAGTTAGTAACACGCCGTGGTAGGACATGAGAGCGTGCGGATGGAGAGGGACAGAAGGACAGAGGAGCTCGGTGTATCTTTGGATGTCCCCCGACAGTCTAATCCTATAGCAGCATAACTAGGGGCTGGTCCAGGACAAGCCTGAGCCAGCCCTAGCTATAAGCTTTATCAAAAAGGAAAGTTTTAAGCTTACTCTTAAATGTAGAGACAGTGTCAGCCTCCCGGACAAAGACTGGAAGATGGTTCCACAGGAGAGGAGCTTGATAGCTAAATGCTCTGACTCCTGTTCTGCTTTTTGAGACTTTAGGAACCATAAGTAGACCTGCATTCTGGGAACGCAGCGTTCGAGTAGGGCAATAAGGTACTATGAGCTCTTTAAGATAAGAAGGTGCCTGGTCATTTATGGCTTTGTAAGTAAGGAGGAGAATTTTAAACTCTATTCTAAACTTTACAGGGAGCCAGTGCAAAGTGGCGAGTATTGGAGAAATATGATCTCGCTTCCTGGTTTTTGTCAGAACACGTGCTGCAGCGTTCTGGAGCAACTGGAGAATATTCAGCAACGAATTTGGGCAGCCTGATAGTAAAGATTTGCAATAATCCAGCCTGGAAGTTACGAATGCATGGACTAGTTTTTCTGCATCATTTTGAGACAAAATATGCCTGATTTTTGCGATATTACGTAGGTGAAAAAAGGCAGTCCTTGAAATTTGTTTTACATGGGAGTGAAAGGACATGTCTTGGTCAAAGATAACTCCCAGATTCTTTACAGTGGTGCTGGAGGCCAGCGCAATGCCATCCATAACTGCTATGTCATCAGAAAGTGACTTTCTAAGATGTTTAGGGCCTACTACTATAACTTCAGTTTTGTCCGAGTTTAGCATCAGAAAATTGCAGGTCATCCAGGTCTTTATGTCATGAAGACATGCTTGTAGTCTAGTTAACTGACTGGTTTCTTCCGGTTTCATTGATAAATATAGCTGGGTATCATCTGCATAGCAATGAAAATTTATTGAGTGCTTCCTGATAATCTTACCTAAAGGAAGCATATATAAGGTGAATAGAATTGGTCCAAGCACAGAACCCTGCGGAACTCCATAGCTGACTTTAGTGAGCACAGAGGAGTCGTCATTAACGCGTACAAACTGAGAGCGATCTGACAAGTAGGATTTAAACCAGCTTAGCGCAGTTCCCTTAATGCCAATGAAATGTTCCAGTGTCTGCAATAAGATGCCATGGTCAATGGTATCAAATGCAGCACTAAGATCCAGTAAGACTAGTACAGAGACAAATCCTTTATCAGATGCAATTAGAAGGTCATTTGTAACTTTAACCAGTGCTGTCTCTGTGCTATGATGCACTCTAAATCCTGACTGGAAATCCTCGAATAAACTATTATTGTTTAGAAAGTCGCACAGCTGATTGGCAACTGCTTTCTCAAGAGTTTTTGAGAGAAAGGGAAGGTTGGATATCGGTCTATAGTTGGCTAAAACCCCTGGATCAAGAGTAGGCTTTTTCAGTAGCGGTTTTATCACAGCTACTTTAAAGGACTGTGGTACGTAGCCTGTTGATAAAGAGAGATTGATCATGTCTAAAACTGAAGAGTCAATTAGAGGTAATACTTCTTTAAACAGCTTAGTCGGGATAGGATCTAAAATACAGGTAGATGATTTTGATGATGAAATTATTGAAATTAGTTGGTGAAGGTCAACAGGAGTAAAACAGTCTAAAACTGCGACAGACTGAGTAACAGTTTCTATGATTTCTGCGTTTGAAGACAAAACAGTACCTGTTAACGGCAGGAGTCGATGAATTCTGTCTCTAATAGTTAGAATTTTATCATTAAAGAAGCTCATGAAGTCATTACTGTTCAGAGCTAAAGGAATACCTGGTTCAACAGAATTATGGCTCTCTGTCAGCCTGGCTACAGTGCTGAAGAGAAACCTGGGATTGTTCTTATTTTCCTCTATTAGTGCAGAGTAATAGGCTGCCCTGGCACTGCGGAGGGCTTTTCTGTATATTTTAAGACTGTCTTGCCAGGCGGACCGAAATTCTTCCAAATTGGTAGAACGCCATTTCCTTTCTATTTTCCGTGAAGTTTGCTTTAATTTGCGGGTTTGAGGAGTATACCATGGAGCTAACCTCCTCTGTTTAATTTTCTTCTTTTTTTAGGGGAGCAACAGAGTCAAGTGTCATACGTAACGATCCTGTAGCACTATCAACCAGGAAGTCAATCTGGGAGGGACTAACTTTAACATAAGACTCCTCTGTTGTATTGAGACATGGCATTGAATTAAATACTGATGGGATCATATCCTTAAATTTAGCTACAGCACTATCAGACAGGAGTCTGGTATAAGAATTTTTGCCTACTGGCTGGTAGTCTGGTAATATGAATTCGAAAGTTATTAAATGATGGTCTGATAAAAGAGGATTCTGTGAGGAGACTATTAAGTCTTCGATTTCAATGCCATATGTCAGAACAAGGTCGAGGGTGTGGTTAAAACAGTGAGTCGGTTCATGTACATTCTGGCGGAAGCCAACTGAGTCTAATACTGAGATAAACGCAGTGCTAAGGCTGTCATTATCAACGTCGACATGTACATTAAAGTCACCTACAATAATTACTTTATCTGCTTCAAGAACTAAACTTGATAGAAACTCCGAGAACTCAGCTATAAATTCGGAGTAAGGACCAGGAGAGCGGTATACTACAACAAATAAAAGTGGCTGCACTGTTTTCCATTTCTCATGAGAAAGAGTGAGAACAAGGCTTTCAAATGAGTTATAGTCGAGTTTAGGTTTAGGGTTGATCAAAAGGCTTGAGTCAAAAATGGCTGCAACTCCACCTCCTCGGCCGCTGCCTCGAGGAATGTGGGTATTAATATGGCTCGGAGGAGTAGCTTCATTTAGGCTCACATACTCTTCAGGACACAGCCAGGTTTCAGTCAGACAAAATAAATCAGCATTATGGTCTGATATTAACTCATTTACTAGAACAGCTTTAGAGGACAGAGATCTGATGTTAAGGAGTCCACATTTAATTGTCCTATCCTGTTGTACTATTGCAGAGGTTGTTCTAATTTTAATTAGATTCTTATGTTTAACTCCTCTTCTCTGTACTTTTGGTTTACTTAGTTTACGTGGTCGGGGGGCAGACACAGTCTCTATGGAGTGTTGGGTGGGTAACTGCTCTAATGGAGGCGCAGAGAAGCGTGTAGGACTGCAGCTCTGCCTCCTGGTCTCAACTCTGAGTTGTCAGGGGTTAGGTTCATAAATAAAATCGGTCAGATTTCTAGAGATGAGAGCTGCTCCTTCCAAAGTGGGATGGATGCCGTCTCTCCTAATCAGACCAGGTCTTCCCCAGAAAGTCTGCCAATTATCAATGAAGCCCACACCGTTTGCTGGACACCACCTCGACAGCCAGCGATTGAACGATGACATGCGGCTAAACATGTCATCACTGGTCAGATTTGGCAGGGGTCCAGAGAAAACTACGGAGTCCGACATCGTTTTAGCATATGTACACTCCGATTCCACATTAATTTTAGTGACCTCCGATTGGCGTAACCGGGTGTCATTACCGCCGACCATATCATGATAGTATGCATTTCTCATGCGGACTTAACAGCAAGGTGTAAGAGCCCCTCCCTTGCTGTCCTGATCCTGTCTGAGCAGAGCAAAACAACACCTTAAAATGAGCTGTATCCCATGGTAAGACGAGTCTGAAACAGTGCCTGATCAGCCAATGGACAATGCCATTTTCAAGTATCACCTCATTCACCAACAAGCATATGAAGAGTTACTTTAAAGGTGACAGATTATGAAGATTATTCAATAAGTTACATAGGTCTATGATTTCCATAACACATGTTTTTGAAGCTGTATGCTGGAAATAGCTTTTAGGAAAACATTCTTTCCCCCTCTATTTCCCTCTGTTTCAGTCCCTGTGTTATTTCTGGTGTCTGTAGCTTTAAATGCAAATGAGTTGCTGCTGCCCCACCCATGTTACCGTGGTAATGGACAGAGCGTAGACTCATGTAGCACTAACTGTGTGAAAGCACCAGACATGATGGCAATGAACAGACTCAGTGCTTCAGTTGTTCAACCGTACATGTTCGAACCTGAATCGGACACTGAAGGAGGAGAGGCTCGTACACAACCTCAGACTTCAGCAGGATGCTTCTGAATGGTGTAGCAGAACCGGCCTTTAACTGACCCCTTCTTTCCCTCCTTTTCTGGTGATACTCAAGGGAAATGGAGGTGTAAACCCGCCAACCGATTGAATTATAGACCATCTGGTTTACCTATAATGCAATCTGATTTCGAAGAGAGACAGGAAGTCTGGTTCAGTAAACTACTTTACTAACACACTGAAGAAAGAGATCCAAAAGGTCAACGCCTATCTCTAAATCAGGATGTCCCACTCTATGCTAATTACTTCCCCAATAGCCCGAGGACTCCATACAACAAGGCTGCCTGAAGAGACAAATGGCAGACCTCAGAGGAATCCACAAACATCAGCAAATGCTGATGGGTCGTAAACCGGACATTCCTTGAAGCAACTAGTGACTCACGTTTGTGTGCTTTCCTCAACACTCCAAGATAACCAGATTTTAAGTCAAACTTAACTTTTCATGTTTTCAACTTACAGGACTCGGGGTACGCATAATATTGATGTTTTTCCCGTATCTCTGACCCGAAGTATGACCAAGTTGTGATTTTGACGGTTTTATAAAAGTTGTATGAATTGTCACCACAAACTATACTGCCATCCAGAGTTTCCTAACCGTCAGATTGAATATGCTTGACTTGGCACATTTAGCGATAAGTAACCGTAATCGTGATAATCATTTTTGACAAATATAATCTGCCTCTCTTTATTATTACCTTTATTTTTGTATTAGTTATTCATTGAGTTATTATACCTGTTGGGATAAAACTGTACCATGATTATCATTTAATGTTTTCACCCAACCATAGAAAGTGTCTAATGCATGCTGTGAACAATGTTGAAATGCCATTGAAAATTGGTCATTGAAATTATATGTGATTGACCATAGTGAGAAGCAGATGAGCCCCTCGTATGATTCTTTGATTAGTTCAGCTCCATGAGGCGAGATTACACTGCGCGTCACAAAGAGTCTCACGTGATTCGATGGCCTGCCTTTCGACACGCCCCGGAGCGACCTTTAAAAACTGCGTGTAGTGCGCGTTTCTAAGTAGATTTTCAGTAGATTTTTGGTTTAGTTTTTGGGTTTTTTTTTGTTCCGTCTTAGTAGATTTTTAGTAGATTTTTGTTTTTGTTAGTTGGTTTTAGTCCTGTTCCTTTGTTTTCTTTTCACGTCTAGTTACTCTCAGCTGAGTTCTTTTCTTTGCTTTTGTCTTAAGTTTTGCACAGTCGTTTTGCTCCTTAAGTTTTCGTCTTCGAGCTACTCCAAGCCATTCCGGGTAGCGTAAATAATCTTCAGAAGACGTATTCTTATAATTTGCTGTAAACTTCAAAGTTAACTTCCTCTTTAGCCCAACGTTTTGTATTGTTTTCATTAGTAAATTTAGGCAAGTAATACTAATTTTGTAGCCTTCTTCGACCGGCCATCGAAGAGACTCTTAATTTGTACTATCAGTCTAAAATAATCCATCACGGACTCAACCGAACCAAACCCTGCGGCCAGCTGTTGATCCTTGGTCCGGTTCACAACCATCCGGAGCAGTCCATCATCTGTAACCGACCGCCGAACCAGTTCCAGAGACGCCCCGTTCCGCACCAGTTTGTCATCTTGGAGGCCTGGGCCTTCCACTAGACCACCAAGCAGATCGAGCCGCGGACGAACATCTGGAACGTCTTCGAGCCAGTTCGGAGCAGAACACAACGGGACGCCAGCAACCAAGTAGGCACGCTAAGCGGGTTTGAATAAGAGTTGGTCCGTGAGGTTAAGATTAGGTCAATTCGTCCAAATTCTCTCCATTAATCATCTTTCCCTTAACTCTGCGTTCGCGTCCCCATTATTCCTTTTAGACTGCCTCTCACTATCGTCAATTTATTTACCCTTGTGTTGCCATAAGTTTCTTGTGTGTTCTGTCATATCACCTCCCATCTTCTGTCTTATTGTTCATGGTACATTACCCATTATCCACAATTCTGCTTAATAAATGATATTTTGATTTAAGTCCTGGTTAGACGATGTCCTTTTGAACTGAATATTTACGATCCCTGTATCCAGAATTTACACTTCAGATTATCAGACTGGTTTACCGTTAGTTCATTTGTTAGTATTTATCAGCGTTATAGCAGTTAATTTCTGCAGTCCTTCTTAGCTGAGGAAGGTGGTGCCCCGACATTTTATCAACGAATGCAACATCAAATTAAGGTAGTACACACTACAATGGTTAATCAAAAACATCTTTCTCAGCTAAAAGCCTCTACCAAGCATTGCCACCCAAACGAAACATAATTCATACCCCAAGAATTTCTATGCGTATGTAACGAAAACACGAAAATAGCGTTTGTCCACTTTTGTGTGTCTGTTGATTTCACCACGTCATGCAAACCACACAAGCCTGGTATCATATGAAAGCAGAGAGTCTGAAGGTCCTGGTTGTGTACATAAAGAGTAGGGAGTTTCTAGAGTGGGGGGAGCGTTCTTCATGTGATCTTCTGTCTCTGGGGTTACTTCCTTCTGGATCATCATTGGTGTTTTTATGGTGAACTTGGGTCCTGCTCCTTGATTCTCTTGACTCTGACTGGTGGTCAGGTGTCGGTTATCAAATTCAACCGCTGGGTTGCTGAGATATTGACCGGTCTAACTGCGCTGTTAGTCTCAGCTCTTCTTGTCATTTTCACATGAATGGCAGAGCACACAGACAACACTGCTGACCAGCACTACTGGCCATTGACCTCAGGCTGAGAAAAAGTAGCTAGCTAGAGCACACACATTCAAATCTAAAATGTGGGTGCTATTAATGGTTGAAATGCAGGTGTCTTATTTCTTTAGCTTTATACATGCATGATTTTTTATTTGTTGGAAACTGTGCAACAGTGTAGTCAGAGCCTGAGAACATATGCTGCCAGGAGGTGCCACAGGTCACATTATCTTTACCTACACTCGTGATCACAGTGTATGATTGCAGATAACATACCACTGCAGATACTCACCTTGTGTTATGCATAATAGGTTACAAGATGGCTGCAGCAGCTGGATGAAAGGCCTCCATGCATGACCGACCATCCAGGTTTAGAACCTGTTTGCGTAAATGTGTTCTCGCTGCAGAACGCATACAACATTTACAGCACTGACTACGGTCCTTTACAGCTATGGGGGACAGAGAAGTGAGTTTCATCTATGATAACCTACTTAACTTCACTGTTCAACACCATAATAAATGTAGGAGCCATTTCTGTGTGTGTACTGTGTGTGTGATATACCGAATTGGGCCAGTAGGTATCCACATGGTGTTGTTGATGTGTCAGATGAATGGACTTGTGTGAAAAAATCATTGAAATGGTGAGAAATAAAGAACACATAAAATAGGAAGAAGCAAATCCGGAAGTTTTGTTCACTATACACAAGTTATAGTCATGCAGTAGCCAGCGCGTCGATTACCTCTAGCCTGTCTATGCAGCCCCTCAGTGGCTTCAAGTTTTAGGCTTAGCCACTTAGTTGAAAAACTGTTTAATGATGCTGGAAGAGCTTCACAGCCAGGCGGCAGTGGAAGTTGCGGACGATGCGGCAGTTTCCAGCTGATAGGATCAGTTCAGAGTTAACATTGGACACTGGACATACCTGAGAGTCCACCTGTTTGCATCCGGCTGTCAGTGAGAAGACGCCGGTGAGCCGGCTGAAAGACGCTGACGCCTGCCGTTTAGTGTCCACTCACGCCAGCTTGAGGACACCGGGAGCCAATCTTCAAAGGCCGGCAGCACAAGAGTCATTCACCGGGATCATCAGGGCGCCCAACGTAAGTAGTAGCGCTACAAATTTATGAATGGCCATTCACGTTTATGTGCACAGTTGTTCACTGCATACAATCGGCGTAAATGCAATGCATTGGTGGTCAAATCGGGAGGACAACTATATTAACTTTGTGCGTGCTGGGAAATCATTATGGAGGCGTGTGAAACTGTGAATGAGCCCGCTGAGGCTATGGCGCAGTTGGTATGCAAAAGGACAAACAAAAGCGTGCTGTAGCGCTAACTGCTAAAGTTCTTGCTGAAAAGCTTGACATGTTGCAAGCTACTAGGAAAGCTAAGCTAAATAAGGCAGGTAGTTTAAGAGGAAAAATACAAGTGCTTATGCAAAACAAAGACAAATGAAATGTACAATGTGCTCTTGATGATCTTGTGAAGCCAAAGGTATTCATGGTTCTTTGATTGGTATTTTACCTGATGAGGAAAAAAAAACACAACATATGGTTCAAAGCAAAAATGCTAAATTTCTCAGGTGAAAAAGTGGGTCTCATATGCTGAACTAACATTAAAGGGTGATGATGATGATGTGAATCCAGAGGACAGTGTTTCCAATGTGGCTAGCAAACACTCAAGCAGAAAAGGCTCACATAGTGGAGAATCAAGCAATGCTTCCAGCTTGACAAGCTCGAGCTCAAAGCTAAGCTAGCTGCATGGACAAGCGCCAAAAGGCAACAACTTCTAAAAAGCTCAACCCAATGGCAAAAGAGAACAGACCTGTAAATCAGAGCAAACAACAATCAAAGGATTCTTCACTGCTGACGTATGACCCACCACCAACTGCTATGCTATCAAAAGGCAAAAGGCTAGTCAACCACGCACAGCACAACAACCATACACAGCACAACTGGATGCATCCTCACAGCCCTTGGAACCCACACTGTTAAATGCTCAGTCAACAGATGAAAGGCAATTTGGAAACATCTGTGCCATAATGGAAAGGCAGAATGAAATAACATCAGCTCTTGTACATCAGCAACATTTAATGTTATTGCCAGCCTGTGAGATTCCAATATTTGAAGGGGATCCTCTTCAGTACATTTCCTTTCGGTGAGCATTTGAGCAAGGAGTGGAGCAGAAGGCCAGCAGAGGTGGTTGCTTGTATTATCTCAAACAGTTCACCAGAGGGCAGCCAAGAGAACTGGTTCAGAGCAGCCAGCATATGGCTCCAGAGTATGGCTTTGCTCAAGCAAAACAGTTGCTTCAAGAACACTTCGGCAATGAGTACAAGATCGCCACTGCATACATTGAAAAGGATCTGGCTTGGCCTGCAATAAAATCAGGGGATGTAAATGCATTACAAGCTTACTCTCTTTTTCTCTGTTCATGTTGTAATGTCATGGAGAAGCTGCAGTACATGAGGGAATTGGACATTCCAAGTACCCTGAGAGCTGTTATGTCTAAGCTGTCTTTTAAGATGAGAGAGCAATGGAGGACTGTTGCACATGACATACTGGAAACATCCGAACATAGAGCTGTTTTCAAGGATCTGGTTGCGTTCATTGAAAACATGTCCGAATAGTATCTGACCCTCTGTTTGGTGACATTCGGGATGTGAATAAGTTGAGAGGAAACAGACTTGCCACCACCATTGCACCAGTGCAATCAGTTGAAAGCTCTGGAGGTTTAAATGTGGATTCACTGGCACATGACTCTGTAGTGAAGTCAACTTGTGTGTGTTGTTCTGGAAGTCACTCATTGGAAGGTTGCCAACAGTTTGAAAAGAACAAACACCGAGGCAAAATAAGCTTTCTAAAGGAAAAGGAGCTTTGCATTGGGAGTCGACACTGTGACAAGCGTTTGACCTGCAGGGTTTGTAGTCAAACCCACCCCACTGTGCTTCATATTGACAAAAATGGCAGAGGTAACACAAAGTATTCCAAGGAGCCCGTGGCATGTAACATCACAGCATCTCATAAAACTTGGTCATACAGGGGCCAGAAATGACCGCTGTCTGCTTTCCATCCTCCCAGTCCAAGTTAAATCCATCCAAGGAGACTGTATCATTAGCACATACGCTTTTTTGGATCCTGGCAGTACAGCCACCTTTTGTTCAGAACATCTCATGCAGAGGCTCAATCATGTTGGCAGATGAACCAATTTTCTCCTGCAAACTATGGGACAGGAAAGGGTTGTCCCAGCATATTCATTATCTGGCTTGGGAATATCTGGTTTGGAGACTAATTTTTTCTATAAACTTCCTGAAGTCCTCACCTAGAGGAAGATGCTTGTAAGCATGGACAACATGGTGACTGAAGGAGATCTGGCAAAGTGGACCTACCTATCGAAGATAAAAATTCCCAGCATAAAGGCTAATGTAGCGTTGTTGATTGAGCAATGCTCCCAAGATATTGGAACATTGGGAGGTCATAAATAGCCATGGGGAAGGCCTGTATGAGAACAGCACTGGGATGGGTCATTAATGGCCCTTTTCAAGGAAATGGCAGCAACTTGGAAGCTGAGGTCTCTTCAGTGGTTGTCAACAGGATTTCTGTGAGCAGGTTGGAAAAAATGCTGAGTGAACAGTACAACCATGACTTTAACGACAGAGCTACAGAGGAAAAGGGGCTCTCAAGAGAGGAAGTTCATGGAGATTGCTGAAAGGTCTGCAACACTCATAGAGGGTCATTACAGCTTGAAATTGCCCTTTAAGAAGGATGATGTGTCTCTGCCCAACAACTTTTCTGTGGTGAAACAAAGGTTACTCAGTCTGAACAGGAAGTTTCTTAACAATGAGCAGTTTTATGAGGAGTATAAAATGAACCTCAATGGTATGATCAGTAAGGGCTATGCAGAACAAGTACCTGTGTAACAGCTTGATGGTGGCAGTGGAAAGGTTTGGTATATCCCTCACCACCATGTATATCATCCAAGGAAGAGGACACTGCAGGTTGTGGTTGACTGTGGTGCAACATGCAAGGGAACATCATTGAACCAACAGCTCCTACAAGGTCCCAACCTCACAAGTACATTGCTTGGAGTCCTCATGAGGTTCAGGCAAGAACCAGTGGCAGTGATAGGTGACCATTGATCCAAGCAATGTTCCATCAGATTGCAAAGGAGGACAGCAACTTCCTGCACGTTTTGTGGTGGCCAGAAGGAGATCTGACCAAGGAGCCGGCTGAGTTTCGCATGATGGTCCATCTGTTTGGTGCAGTGTCCTCTCCAAGTTGTGCCAGCTTCACTTTGAGGAAAACAACAGATGACAATGTCAGATCAGTCTGACTTTCCAGCTGTAGTGGTTCAAACAGTCAGCAAAAACTTTTATCTCGATGGTATGTCTGAAGAGCGTGGGCTCTGAAGAGGAAGCCACCCTGATGGTCAAAAGTCTTACTGCTCTCTGTCAAAAAGGAGGTTTCACTTTGACCAAATGGGTTAGCAACAATCACACCATGTTGCAAACTCTTCCTGAGGAACACAGAGCTAAAGATTTGAATGAATTCAACCTGGATAGAAACAGACTTCCTGTGGAAAAGAGCTCTTGGGTTGCAGTGGTGTGCTGAGACTGATGCATTCAAGATGGAGGTCCAACAAAAGACTTGCACCAGACGCGGAATGTTGTGTCTAGTTCTGTGTATGATCCTCTGGGGTTTCTTGCACCAGATTTGTTGTCTGCTAAAATCATGCTGCAGGAGCTGTGTAGAAGAAATTTGGGATGGGACAAGACTATACCCCAGGACATCTTGCATCAACGGAAAAGATAGATGGAGAACCTGGATATGCTCTCTGAGTTTAAGGTTAAGGGCTTTGGACATCCCATGCATGCTCAGCTACATCATTTTTCAGATGCTAGTGAAGCAGGATATGGACCTGTCACTTATCTCAGGATGCAGAACGATAAAAATGACATCCATGTTGCATTCCTGATGGGTAAAGATAGGGTTACACCTTTAAAGTCTGTTACTCTTCCTCACTTGGAGCTGACTGGTGCTGTTCTGGCTGTTCGTGTTGACCTCATGCTGAAGGCAGAGCTGAAGCTCCAGCTGCAAGAATCAGTCTTTTAGACGGATAGTACTTCTGTGCTGAAATATATAATGGAGACAAGTGCTTCCATACGTTCTTTGCCAACAGGATCTCGGCTATCGGGGGGGGGCACCAGAACTGCACAATGGCAGTATGTGGGCTCTAAGGAAAACCCTGTGGATGTTGCATCCAAGGAGTAAGAGTTGGAGATTTCCTGATTATCTGCCATTTACCAGTCTTGGCATCGACCATTTTGGACTGATCGTTGTGAGCAAAGGACGAGGTACAGTCAAGCGCTATGGCGTGGTTTTTACCTGTCTAACCAGTGGTCCATTTGGATGTGGCTAACTCTTTGGATACAGATGCATGCATCAATGCTCTGCACCGTTTCATCTGGAGAGGTCAAGTTGCTCACATACTCATATATGTCTGACAATGCAACCAACTTTATTGGAGCAGAAAGAGAGCTAAGGGAGGTGCTTGCATCATTGAATCATGCACAAATTCAAGGAGCTTTGTGGAAGGATGGAGTTAATTGGAGTTTCAATCCTCCAGCAGGTTCACATCATGGTGGAGTCTGGGAGCGTGTAATCCGCATGGTGAGAAGGATTCTGAGTCCAACAAAGACTGGATGACGAGTAATGTGTGAAGCTGAAGCCATCTTAAACAACCGGCCCATCACCAAACTCTCAGATGATCCAAGCAATCTGGAGCCACTCACTCCCAATCATATCCTGCTCATGAAAGGAAGACCATCCTTACCACCTGGATTGTTTGAGCCACATGATCTGTATGTGAAAAGGAGATGGAGACAAGTCCAATACATCTCTGACCTCTTCTGGAAATGATGGGTACGGGAATACCTACCTCTGCTGCAGGAGAAGCAAAAGTTGAGCCAGAAAAAGAGGAATATTAAGCCTGGAGATTTTGTGGTCATAATGAATGCTACTGCCCAACGAGGCTCTTGGCCACTAGGAAGAGTCTTGGAGGTTTTTCAAGATAAAAGACTTGTGCATTCATTGTGCTTGCAGACAAAGTCTAGTGTCATTGAACGTCCTGTGACAAAGCTTTGTTTACTACATGAGGTCACAGATTAGCAAGTCAACTCAGGTTCCTGTGTGTTTGGTACAAGAAACTATCTTGTGTTATAAAAGGTTTTCATTGTATCGTTTCGATTATGTCTACCTGGTTTGTATTTGAAAGAAATTGTATGTCTGTTATCCATTACAATTAGGGGCCGATATGTAGGAGCCATTTCTGTGTGAATGTGTGTGTAATGTACCAAATTGGGCCAGTAGGCGTCCACATGGTGTTGGGTAACCATTTCCATTTCGAAATGATCCATACAGAAGATTCGTGCAGTCATTCCATCATGCTTAGTGCTTCAGATATGTTCGGAATTTGGGAGTTGAGAGTTAAATCCATGCTCTAAAGGCTGCAACAGCTCACTGCTACACTTGATCAACAACAGGTAACTGTAATGATGCACTGGCCTATATTAAAAAAGATAAGTGACATAATCTCTATCTTACATGTATAGCTATGCCAACAGCTACATACAGCGTAAAAAAGGATCACTCATTTATAAACTCCAAGAAGAAACTCATTGCACAGAATGGTTGGCTTGGCGTGTAACTGTGATATAGCAGTTTCAGCCATACACTCGTTTTGCCCTGGACTTTTCTAACATACTGCGGTTTAGAAAACATTTCCAATAGCATGATTTCCTCAAATTTGTGAAGCTTAGACCCTGCGGAGCGTCTGTGTATGTGTTGCTTGACCAACTGGGTCGCTGGGTTTGCATATGGAGACCATTGGTGATTGCTAACTAGAAGCTAGCGGTTATCGTTAGCTTGTGCTATATGGCAAAACAGGCTACAACACGCAAGAGTTTGCGCTAATCAACAAAAGAAACACACAGATAATTATTTGTATACTTGTCCCTCCTCTGCAGGTATTCCACACAAAGCTGGAAGTGACCCCTCCTTTAGAGAAAGTCTCCCGGTTAATCCTGCCTTGTACTGACCGAGGTTGGAGAAACAGTCAGCCTGTTATGGTTAGCACACAGCAACAGGTTTTTGCCAACTGTAGTGGGGATGTTGCCTTCAAAAATTAATTCAATCCATGCCGTTCTTCTGTCCTCTGTGGCTGAGAGCCGATGGAGTGATTTATGCTCACCTTTACAGCCAACAGCTGTTAGGCTAGGCCTTTAATTTGGTGGAGGTAAGACTCAATGGACAGAGTCGAGACAAGAGTAAAAAGGAAACTAGTTTATTAATAACAAAGTGAGCAATGAAAAACTCACTCATAAGGAGCGGAGAGAAAAACAAAAGGCGCACTCACAAGGAGTGGAACAACAAACAATTCTCCACATGGTGGGTTGAGGCTGAGCAAGGATTTCAATGCGGCAGGTAGGCACTGGAGAAAGACAAAAGCACATGTGAGGACAGAGGAAAAAAACAAGACATGATTCCTAAAAGGACGTTTTCGATAGCGAAATGGCAGATCTGTGAGAAGGTAGCACTGTATCTGGTGGGTGGAGAGACACTCGGGAGAGGAGGAGGGGGTGGTGGCTGGTGGGTGGGAATGTGCAAATGTCCCTGCTTGTTATGTAATAGTAGGCGCCGATTTGATGGGCTCGTTTGGAAGCTGCAGGCAGGGTGCTTTATGAAATCTGCATCTCACTAAAAAAAACATAATGCGTGTGGTAGCACCAGAGACCCCAAATAACACCCCAAATCCCAGAAAAAGTGAGTTTTTCATAATATGGGAGCTTTAAAAGAGGCACTTGACTCAGACAGACCACTGAGTGGCAGGCCAGGTGGTGCATTAATTTACAGTGATGACTAAGAGCATCTTTCTTATAGGTGCCTTTCAGGAACAATCAGCATAGCCCTAAGATGCACTGGGGCAATGACGCCTTGATTTTCAATCAAAGACAACTGTCAGACTTTTGCACTGACGAAGTGAATTTGTTCCTAAAATACCCACAGCTTTCAGTGTGTGATCTCCACTGTCATGCCAGCCTGATCCAGCACCACTCCAGCAGCCACACTGGCTGGAGCAATTACTGACAGGTAGAAACCACTCTCTCTCTCTCTCTCTCTCTCTCTCTCTCTCTCTCTCTCTCTCTCTCTCTCTCTCTCTCTCACACACACACACACACACACACACACACACACACACACACACACACACACACACACACACACACACACTGGCATATGCACTGAGGCATGCATCTGCTTATACACATGCATCCATGCAGACACACCTATGTACACAGACACACACACAGCAGTGTTTTGTAATTCTCAGGTGGAAGCTGTAGTGACTGTTCATCCTCTGCTCACATCTGACACATGGCACTGCTGTCTGCTTATGCCTCTGCCTGTCTGTGTAGCAAAGTAGAGTCCTAGATCTTCCAACAATGAAGAAAAGGAAAAGGATCTCAGTACACGGTGTTAAATGAAATCACAAACATAGCTAACCTTTGTCTTTTTATACAGTATGTATCCATGTTCCTGGGGATTACTATCTTTACTATTGTTTACAATTATGATAATATTTTATAATACTTTCTTTATTTATTTTTTTTGCTAAAAACAGCTGTCTGCTGCATCTAAAATAATATGACATATAATATGTTGAAAGAAGCTAAATAATAATAATAATAATAATAATAATAATAATACACTTTATTTATTTACCACAATTCATGCATAAAATGTAACACAAAGTTCTTAACATAAAAACAATTAATTAATAAGAATTAATTAATAATTAATAAAAATAAAAAAATAATTATCAATTAATAATAATAGTGTGATAAAACAATGAAAACAAGGCAAAAAAAACCAAAAAACAAAGTTGAATTAAAACAACTGGATAAGACAAAATAAAACAGTGGTCAGGTAAAAAGAAAAGATACTTCAGGTGAAAGCAATGTGGAAAAAGATGTGTCTTTCATTTAAAGTTCTCAACAGATTTGGAACCCCTAAGACCTTCCTGGGGACTGTTCCAGAGTTTTGGAGCATAATTAACAAAGGCTGCTACTTTGTGCCTTTTAGTTCTGGCCCTTAGGAACAATCAAAAGGTTTGAGTCAGAGCATTGAAGCAACAAGCACATATCTAAACCATTCAGTGATTTAAAAACCAATAAAATAATTTTAAAATGAATTCTGTCACAGACAGTTAGCCAATGTAAAGATTTTAAGATTGGAGTAATTTGGGCTCTCTGTCTGGTTTTTGTCAGAGCACGTGTTGTTACATTCTGTACAAGCTGTAACTGACCAATAACCAGACAGAGGAGCATTACAGTAGTCCAGCCTGCTGGAGATAAAAGTAAGTATTAACTTTTCCATGTCTGCCTGGGAGAGAAATGGTCTGACTGGCAATATTCCTTAAATGATTGAAGGACATTTTAGTCACGTTTCTAATGTGATATTCAAAATTTAGGTGTGAGTCAATGATAACACCAAGGCTTTTTACCTGTTCCTTGGTGTTTAGTACAAATACTTTTAGGTGTTCTCACAGTTTGTCTCAGCTTTTTTCACCAATGATCTCAGTTTTTTCTTGATTTAGATGTAACAGGTTCTGAGTCATCAACAGCTGAAGTCTGAAATACATGCAATTAAGCTGTTGGTAGAACTGTAGTCATTTGAGCTTACAGACATATATAGCATATATAGCTGCATAATAAGGAAACCTGATGTCATGATTTCTAGTAATATTGTCAAGTGGTAGCAGACAGAGACCGAAAAGAGCTAGGCCTAAGATAAGAGCCCTGTGGGATACCACATGTCAAGTCTATTTTATGAGAGCAGTGGTCATCCACATAGAACTGTTGAGTAGTTAGATAAGACTTGAACCATTTAAGAACTGTATCAGAGAGACCAACCTAGTGCTCAAATCTGTCCAGCAGAGATCTACAGTACTGAATGCAGCACTGAGTTCTAAGAGAACCAACACAGCCCCAGACAGATCATGCTGATGGCCACAATCTTATCTCTAAAATAGGCAGAAAATTCATTATATTTTATAGCACTCTATAGGATTCAGAGAGTATTCTTGGATTATTACAATTTTTATTTCTAAGAGATATACAATTATCTGGCATTCCTGACAGCTCTACTGTATTCTGCCAGGAGTTCTTTTAAGATATCACATTGGATGTGAAGTTTTCTCCATCTCTTTTCAGCTTTGCCACAGTTTCTTTTGAAGTGGTTGATGTTGTGTTTTCTCCATGATGATGTTTGTTTTTGAGGATTTTTTTTTTTTTGGAGCTAACAGGTGCAATATGATTGTAGTTTTGTATTTAGATTATCCATCAGATTATCAATTGATGATGGGAGAGTTGGAAACATCTCATGCAAGATTTTCTGCCAATTCAGATGTATGATACTGGTGTTTCACAGTGCTTCTAGAATTACAATTGAGCATGTGAAGAGAGACAGCAAATTCAACTAAGTAGTGATCATCATCTGACTGATGAAATATCAGCGGACCACTGTGGTTTGTCTAGTGTTCGTCCACTTATCAGAAGGTGGTTTGATCCCTGGCCTTGGCAGTCTATGTGCCGAAGTATCCCTGGACAAGAAAGTGAATCCCAAAATTGCCCCCGGTGTGCCACCGGTATGTGAATGGCTAACGTCCGTAATGAGCATGTGGCCTAGCAACAATTGTATGAAGGTGTTTATGAAAGGGTGAATGCCTACTTGTGTTGCGATTTGAGTGGTTGTCGGACTAGAAAAGTGCAATATATATAAAGTCAATTTACTATTTAACAGAAAGTCCCTCTGTAATGACAAGGTCTAAGGTATGACCACAGCTATCAGTTGGTTCATTGACATGTTGTATGAAGCTAAATGCACTGCAGGGCTACTTGTAAGGGGTATTCAAGCTTTCTCATCTGTCCTATATATTTTTCAATGTTTTACCTTCATGTCTGTATTATTGAATACTTCTTTAGTTTCTTTCCTTTTGGTGTTTCTCTCTGTTGTCCAGGGAATGTTCGTATTTTTTCTCTTTCTCCTGTCTCTCCCCTCTTTTTCTCTCTCTGTCATCTTCTCCCTGGAGTGGCAGTGGTAACAGAGCATTCAATTATAACAGATGCTTCTTAACATGCACAGCTAGAGTGGAACTATATATTCAGCAAAGGGAGTATAGAACCCAAGAGAAGTAACCCTGAGGGGAAAATGGTTCTTTTGCCATTATACTATAAAATATGCACCCAAGATATATAAAACATATAAGATTCCTTCAGTCTGCATGTCTGATGACCGGAAAGCTCATTAGCTCTTATAAGTTTAATAAATAATGAATTCAATAATGGATCATACCACTGTCTGCAGGTAATGGCTTACTAATCAAATCTAATTCAACAAAATAACAATAACAATCAACAAGGTCTGTGTGTCAGAAAAGGCAAACTAGAAGGGATTTTCTGGCCACTTGGGGGCAGCACAACAAGTTGTTAAGACAACAGTGACATAATATCACCTTTTCCTGAAAATGTTAGCAAACAACGGCTGGCAGTCATTTGGAGTCGAGAAATGTAAGTCCAATATTTACTCTCCTCTTAGCTCCGTTTTGGTCTACACTAACCAGGGAAATATCTGCTAAATTCTTAACAACTTAAAATTGCTTATTATTACTGCAGGATGGCAATGCAGATATCCTTACATGATTCTGTACATGGAAAGAACATTCTGAGCTGTAATGAAGTCAAATGTACTACATGAAAATAATATTTCATAAAAATTTCAATGGATTTTTTACACCTATTATCATTGTTGTTGTTAGACAGAACTTGAATGTAAAAAACGCCTATGAGCGAAGCGTAAACATAGTTTCTCATTAAGCTCCAGAGAAAACCCTGTTGCCTTGTCTCATTGTTAATCCCACTCACTTCCCTTATATGTCACGTCAAATCAAATCTGTTTAGTCCCAAGTCACAAATTTGTCTGAAAGGAATTTACAACAATCTTTACCATCAGACATCTGCTATCCCTAGACCCTGGGCATGTGTCCCAGTGGTTATGGAGCTGTCAAGCTGTCATGTTAGTCTGCGTGCCACATACTTCAGTCATTTATTTTAAGAGGCATAGAGGAAGCTCCACATGGATTTTTAGAAAGAATTAGATATACTGTATGTTAATGTATCATGATGGGATGATCCAGTCTTCAGTAGAGGTGCATTAGTCTTATTTGATTGAATGCTTTTAGGAGGAAGTGCATCTCTGTCTTAGCATCACCTGTTGAACAGTGAACACATATTCTGTTTTATTTCTTGTGTCTTTAGTCTTTTTTGATTGCCAGTGTGTGGTCACTGAGCCTGTTCTTGGTTAGGATCTGTCTCTGCTTTCTGTCTCTGACAGTAGAGAGATAATCTGCCAGTTCATAACCTCTTTTCAGAGCCACATAACATTCTAATCTACTTTGGCATAGGTTTCCTTACATCGTGTTATAATTTGGTTTACTCTGACTGGTCAGCCCAGTCACCAGAGTAAAAAGTTGGCGTTGGACATTTCTGCAAGCCATGAGTATGTTAAATTTGTATATTTCATATGTATCATATCAATCTTTGCATAGTTCAGATTGCTAGTATATGTGTTTGAGCTGAATTTTTCATGAGGTGGAGGGCATGTTGGTGGTGTGACAACTACAACTTCCAGCAGCAGACCGCTGTTTGAGCCATGTTTCTTTCAACAAATCCGGATCTTATTAACCAATCCTATCACCTAGAAATTATTTGTAATTATTAGTAGTTATTCATGACGATTGGGATAGATGGCAGGTGTACAAAATGCAGGACTGTGACACCAGAATCCAGGATTGGTGTCCAGACTGGTCAGGTTAAGGTAACAAAAGCACTTTGGTTTAGTTCGGGAAAGATCGTGGTTGCTGCTGCCTTTCCCTGTATTAAAACAGACCATGATCTTTCCTGAACATCAACCAAGTCCTGTCATTGCCTAAACAGAACCATAAAAATGTTGAATGATGCTGTCATCACTATGAATGGATAGTGCATTGCAAGATTGCCTGTTTTGGCAGAAAATAAATTAAATACATTGTCAGTATCAACATATGCTCAGCATCAACATTTTTGTGACTTGGCAGGCATGTTTGTAACAACATTTCCTCATTATGTTAATATAAAACATAATTCAGTTGGCATTACGTTTCCTTCAAAATGTATTTGCTTTTGCTAAATAGTTGTATATAAAGTGAACTTTTTTGAGACAGGACTCTTTCAATAAGATGTTGGCACACTTTCCAGCAGTATTTGTAGCAACATAACAGTATTTTTAATGAGAGGTCTGGACATTTTTCAGCTGTTCGTGGAGACAAACCTGGGTATTTCAAGAAAAAACATGATCATTTCCGAATGAAGTGTTTTTTTTGTCTAAACCTAACCAGACCTTCACCACAGAGTTGTTACAACATAAAACTGAAACTTAAAGAAATGTAAAGTTTGAATGTAAAGAAACATAGTTTCAACATATCCATGGATCGCAGAAATACACAGTCCGACTGGTCCGAGTGTCTCTGCAAGCAGGCAGTCTCAGCACCAACTGACATAGGAGACTCTTTTCTTGACTTTGCTCTTGGGTTCGGAATGCTTTAGAATGGGGGCTGGACTTAAGGTTATCAAACCATTTGAATGCTCTCTTTATAATGTTCGGCTCAGCATGCATTTCTGCATATGATGTAATGTGTAATGTAAATATTCTGTTGGATGTTTGTACCAGGGTACAGCTATGATGAATGAGTGGACTCTGTACTTCACTACATACAGCTGCATTATGAAATATTATATTGATATCATCAATGACCTTGTTTATGCCATCTCTGGTAGTGACATATTGACTTTATTAATATGTATATATTTTACTCATATTTATTTTATGTACATTAAACAGAAACAGTGCCCCAGTTCATACTGGAATGGCCCTTTTCTAACTCTCTCACACTCTGCCATTACCCCCTCATATGTACCTGTCCACTGTCTCTCCTGATGCTCAGCATGCACTCCCTCACTCTCTGGTCTGGAGTCTTGTAGTTATGTCTTAAATTGGGTTATTAGAATCAGAATTAAGAATACCATTGTCCACAGCATTTCACACTCGGAATTGTTTGGGCAGGGAAGAACTACTACTATTTAAAATAGCAAAACTTTCAGTTTCATTTCAATACTGACTGCCTGACTGAATGGCCAACTTTAATCTCTCACTGCAAAAAACTGCAAAAACACCTTAGGAATTAGAGAGGGGAGGCTATATCTAGTTTTGTATGTAAAAATATGTACTAGAAGAAGAACAATTACAAAATGTCATATAGGATCTCATGAACATATTTTCTGGCCTTAAGTAGTAAGTATTTCACTTGATCACAAGGCTTTCCAGTACTTTCTGAACTGAAGCTTCTGGGGTCAGCTTTTTTTTTTTTTTTAATGTAGTGGTCCAGATAATTGTTTGGATGATAAATCAATTTGAACTGATATAACTTTAGCAATTATTGGCAACTCGATGTGTCTATATGCCACTCGTGTCGCAGTGTATCTGCATCTGTGTTAAGCTGCTGAGTTTTTAGGACATATTATTTGTTTTAGTTAAAGACAACTGAAGAAGCTGAACCAAGTGACACAACACACTGACCTGCAGTCAACTCACCGGCTGCACATATTTCTTTCTGACCTCGTCTTTAACAATATTTACTCATGCACTGATGTGTTATGGATAAACAGTAGCACACAGCTGGCTCAGCTGTAGTTCATCTCAACTTTGACCCCCATTAATGAAGCTGTGATCTCATACCACTTCCTCTGCTGCAGTAGTCATGGTAACAGTTACCAGGGCTGTTGACTGGAACTGGCCAATGGGTGTGGAGTCTCCTAGCACGGAGGGAGGCTCTTATTGGTCATTTCGTTGCAGTGTTATTGTCTTTGTTGAAGGATGATTCAGTATTACATGTAAAAAAATATTATTTGGCTTCGTAGTATATAAAACATCACAGCATGGGTATGTATGAATCTCATTGTGTATGTGTTATGTATTATGTGTGCATGGTTATATTGTAACTGGGGGACCATCACACAGTGGCATACGATCATCATCAGAAGAAAATCAGTAGGGCAGTACAGGCTATAAGACACTCAGATGGTCAGCCTCTGAGGACAAGGGACCTCCAAAATAGGCTTCAAAATAAAAGATAAAAGCACAATGGAGGTTTTATCTAAAATATTATAGCACTTAATTGTCTGTCCCCAATAATGTCTCCAGCTTTTAAAACCTTACTTTCAGCTTAATACAGTTTGTTATCAAGTTTAGCAGATTTATTTAAAGCACTGCCTTTTATCCTTTTATTTTCTTTTGTATTTACATGGCTGCTGTGCAGTTAACCTCACACAGGCCTAGATTTTCAATGAACTGAACAGAAGAGTTGGAACCAACAACAAGCTGAGCTTACCTGGTTTACACTGTGTATTTTCCAATGAAGTTAATTCAAACAAGGCAACTGTGTTCTTAGCAGTGTTTATAAAACAAAAGAAATGGAGCAGACAATATGGTATCTGTTCTGCTGTGAAGTTTAACTTTTATATCACAGCAGTCTCAAGCCAACAATTTCAGTTGCAGCATGTAAAACAGAACTACAGTGGTATTAGATGATCTTTGCAGCTGTGTGAGAAATCAAACTATACAACTGGTCACTCTGCAAGAAAGCTGAACAAAGCTTCTGCCATAAATCCGTTGACGAGAGCCAAATTATTGATCGTCCTGATGATTGATCAGAAGTTGTGACCTCAAATTACACAGCAAACATCAACTGGTCTTGCAGAAATTCACTCTGATTATAGAATTAGCTGAAGAGGAGAGAGTCAGAAGCAGTACCTTAACATGACGCTGTAATGAACAGTGATGTGATCGCACCTTGAAATTGTTTAATTGTGTGTGCCTGGTTTAGTAAGAAAAGTGAGCTGATGTAACTGTGTCCTGTTAGGACACTTTTTTGGTAAAATTCTACTAATTTCACTTTAACTACTAATATAAGTGATTGTGTAATGTTTTCACTTTATTTCACTTTATTCATTGGTGTAAAAGTGAGTTCTTACCTTTCTACTCAATATCGCTATATATCGCTGAATATTGCTAGAGTCAGCAAAACGATTCTATAGCTGGTGGTTTACGTAGCTGTGGCAAGGCTTGTCCTCAGACACGCTTACTGTTTCTCCTCACCGTAAACACTGCACTGTTGGTTTTGCATGTATTAGGTTCTCCCAGATTTGGCCAAACCAGCATCAATGCTGTAAACACATCTCAGACTCCACTTCCATTCTTCATCACATGCTTCAGCAACTCCAAATTATGTGAAATTACAGACACACTTTTGAAGGGGAAAGACCCAGTTGTGACTTAATCATTTTTCCTGCTTTATGTCACTAAGTCACAGTTTCTTATAGTTATTAGACCTGTAAATGTTCCTGTATCATGCACATATGAAATTTGACATGTAGACTTAACAATTGCAAATTATATACAGTTACACTTTGGTGGAGATTGCCAAAAACAATGCTATGAAAAGACTACAAAACTCACAAGGCCGCATGTGCCTGACTCAGGACAATGGCAGCAAACAGTATCCAAGTCAGGAAACAGTCTGTATACATACAGGGAGAGGTCATGCTGCACATTGTAAATGTAAATGTTTGTTATACGTTTTGCGCATACTGACACACTGAGTGTGTCACAATTGCAAATACTGTTTAATATTACTATGTCAAAAATGCACATCAAAGTGACAACTGTGTACAGACCTACACACTGAACACTACCATCTCCTTTGTGACTGTATTTATTTTCTATTGTCACATTTGCTTAACATTTCATGTGTTCATGCTGCACAGTAGCACCTTGTGGTCCCAACAATGTGTTGGGAGGTAATTTGGTAATTTTAGATGCAATTAGGCATTTGTAGAAAATCAGTGAGTGCATCTCTATACTCGCATTACTTTGTTTACTCCTGTAGGCTTTCTCATTAAGCAGATGCTGCCTCCCTCTTCTTGTCCTGCTCTCACTACAGCAGCTTTATTGAAGCATGATGCCACTGCTTGTCTAACTAGTTCATGCGAGCTCTGGTTCTTTCAGGCATCTCTGAAACATCTTTAAATGAATCTCTGTAGAGACTTTTTTTTTTTTTTTTTTTTTAAACCTTTAGGTCTATACACGGTCTGTTGATATAGAGTAGGATTTCTGGCACCATTTCAGCTACTTCCAAGATGCACAGAGAAGAGAAAAAGTCTAAAGAGCAAACTCCAGCAAAAGCTGTAGCATAAAGAACTAATTTATTGTCTGATCAACATGGCAGCAGGCCCACCACATTCCTAAATGTGGCAGAGAGGCAGGGGGAATACACCAAATTGGACACACACAAAATAAAATACAAACAAGCAAAAAACCAGATACATTATAAAACCAGAGAAGCAGAAGTGTTGATAAGCAGCATATAAACATTTAATGGTTGATAACACACTATAATATTGGTGTAGGCAGATATAAATGTTTATTCATGTATTTTCCAATGACTGAAACTCCTCTTGTGGGCACACATCAGTGGACAATGGTGTATAAACAGATAATGAATGACAATTATTGACATAAAATGTACATTCATACACATCTGAAACTCTCAATAAATCTGCTTACAAGTACATTATCATATGTTGTAAACCATATATTAAATCTTTATAAAGTGCTTATAAATTCTAAATAGGGTGTTAAAGTAAAGTGTTAGAAGGTCTTATGCAAACTGTCAGAATATTTGATGCTTGCAGTTTACACAGGCAAAAGAGCTCATAAAATGTCATTCATATAAAATGTTAAAGTTCAGAACACATAAAGTTTGTCAGATATAGTTACAGGCGATCAAAGACGTACGGTGTTGGGAAAGTTCAGTTTCTACATGAACTAGTTCAAAGTTCAGTTCATATATTTTAAAATAAACCAGTTCAATTCATAGTTCATAATTCAAAATTTTGAAATAAGTTCACCGTCCCAAAAATGAACTAGTTCATAGTTATTCTTTTCCATATGTTGCTGCGAGCTATTATTTTTCTAAATTATTGCTACAGCCCATATAGAACCACAGACAGCAATTATTGTATTAGTTTTAACACTGTAACTATGTATCAGATTTCATCTTCACATCCAATTTTGAATCCTTATCCAACCAGGGTTTACATTAGCATTGAGGGGACAACATTTCCCCATTGTTGCTTTAACACTTTGTTGATGTCCATTCAGTGCACACTAGCAGCAGCTGCAGCTTTCACCCCATGTGACTGAAGTGCGGATTTTCTTTTTGAAAGCCCGCGGGCAAAGTTTGTACAGAAATCTAAGATTTTTCCCATCTTCACCGACCTTGTCATAAAACTTGTTTAAATGATCATATGACACCTCCTTGCTGCTTTCGCCTCCATGCTAGTTTTTGTTTTGATGACGCATGCGGTGATGCAATCACCACCATGGTGGCTGGTGTTGCCAGTCATGAGCTATCGTTCAATGAACACGTTCAGGCACAATACTGACTGCATACCTGTTTGTCTGAAAAGTATAACAATGTTCCCATTTAAGACCATCAGGCATCCACCCATATCACCTGTCACCAAGTCCCACTTTAAACATGAAGCTGATTGCCAAAGTATTGATCACAGAGCCTGTTTTGCATTACTTCATTAAACCACCATAAACACACAGTAAAAGTGTCAGTTACTGCGTGTTTGTGGTGACCATAATTCAAGGAAACTATAAAAGAAGGAAGGGTCATTACATCATATCACCAACATTCTAATGCTCTGCTTAGTATCTGGGTGCCAGTTCTGTTGAAGCCTATGGGAGATGATTTGGCGCTATACAAATAAAACTGAATTGAATTGAATTGAATTGAATTGAATTGAATTGAATTGAATTGAATTGAATTGAATTGAATTGAATTGAATTGAATTATATGCACGAAGAAGCACACTAAAACCAATTATGTAAATTGTATGACCAATGTGCACATTTGTTTATTTGCTGGTCTCTAAATACTATCCAAAGATGATTATAAGCACACTTTACAGGGCTCATAGTGAGTGTCCCTTAAAAATATTGATTTTGGGATAAATTAATATTGTTAACTGTAATTGATTCCTTCTGTCTCCCTTTTATTTTGGTCTGGAGGCTGGTCACACACGCAAAGGAAAAGTTGACAGACGTCCTCTGATTTTGAATTGTGAATTGGCTGAAGTAACCTTTAGAAATAGAACTTATAACAACAAACTTGATCATCAGAAAATAAATGAAGCAAATGAATGAATGAATGAGTGAGTGAATGAATGAATGAATGAATGAATGAATGAATGAATGAATGAATGAAGCAAAGTCTGCCATGATAAAATCAACACCTGGACCATAAGCCCACCTATCTGGCACCCTCCTGTGGCTGATGCCTGCCTCTATGGTCACCCGTATGTTCTCTCAGATTCTATTGTTTGGGCAAGGGAGCCTGCTGTACACCTAGAGCACTGAAATTTTCCTTGGAATCAAAGATCTATATTTAAGACTAATAAGCAAAAGAAAAAAAAAATCGAAAGCACACAATGTATTTAATTGCAGACCATCTTAACAGTATTTTGGGAAATAAATGCTGAGCTCATATCACTTTTGCATAGTTTTGAGAGAAAAAAAGCATAGTTTTGTATTCATTTGAATTGTTTTGAGAAATTTTAAGTTCAGTTGTGGTTTTCATAAACCATAATAACATCTTTGTCTCCTGTCTGTTAATGCCTCCTTCAGATCAGTAAGCAGCAGCTGCAGACTGTCAAAGAACGTTTCCAGGCATTCCTCAATGGAGAAACCCAGATCGTAGCCGATGAGGCTTTCATCAACGCTGTCCAGAGCTACTATGATGTGAGTCTGTATGATCTGTTTCATGGATATTTCACTAGATATTTGCATATGTGTTATACACTGCTGTGTTTGTCAAGCCATTAATAGTGCCTTTTGTAGCTGTGTCTGACCCCTCTTTTGAAGAAAAAGACAGTTTCTCTGTAGAATGTATTTAATTTTACATGTTAATTCTGTATGATTGTTTATAAGTAGCTAATGTCTGCAACCTTTATGCCATTCCAGGAGTCCAAAAGTGCTAGCTTTTAAGTTCCCCTTACGAGTCTCCTCTGGTTTAAAATGAATCTGTCCAAGCAGAAAAACTAATAATGTGGTGAAAAGTATCCAAACCTCAGCAGAGATAACTTGTCTTGGTTCTGATAAATGATGCAGAGAGTGCACTGAGCTCCTCAGGGCAGTCTTAATAATGTGCTCTCAGATGGCCAGGGATCCACCCAGAATACATAAAAGGAAATAGAATATGAAGAAAGAAGAGCCACAATCTTCTCTGCATCTTACTTTCCTTGACAATCAGAACAACACTGTTGATTTATAACTTTACATTTTACATAAAGCATCTGGAGTTACTCACAGTGAGTAGAGAAAGCTTCAGTTCTTGGATTTTGCCAAATTGCAAAACACCAATAATTACAACTGAAAGACCAAGTCCTTCACATTGTTTTATTACTGTCAATGGGGGGTAATAAGAGAGACAGAATGTGTTAACTTTTTTTTATATTAAACCAAACTGCGATCTTTCCCTAACCTTAAGCAAGTGTTTTTGTAGCCTATGCTACACTGAATACTGCCATCTCCTTTGTGGATGGAGCCCTTGGTATTTGGTGTCAAAGTCTTGCACACCTACCACTACCTGACCACCTCCCTGTGAGTTTTATCCACCACAAGAAGGTAGCACTTAATGAACAGGAAAATGCTGCCAGTGAACAGTGCATTCAGAAATCACCAGAAGAAGAAGAACAACAAAAAAAACCCATTTAGTATTAATGTCATTTTCAGGAGAAGGTTGTTTAAAGAGTCATATGGTCATTGTGGAGACTGTACTTTGTGGTGTTGTTGTGGTATTGTATTATTCAGTACTTGTGAGCTGCTTCAGTTATTTCGCCTACCCTTACTGATATGAAAGGCCCATAATGGACTCACATCAAAAGCACCTTTCATTATAACTGCTTCCACCAAATGACCATACAGTTGAATAAACACCTCTCTAAAACAGTTTCGACACAAACTGAACATTATAGCCTTCGTGAAAGAAGGATCTATTGTAGGACGTTCTTTTTCACTTTGAGTGCCTAATAAACTACCAAGTATGTGTATAACTCATTTAGTGTGCAATGCATAAAGTATACACATGTACACAGTCTTGTTTTATGTGTCCTGTAGGTGTCCTGATTCTGTTTAATCGCCTCATTTGTTTGACTGTGCAGGGATGTGGCTGCAAATTAACGTCAGCTAGACACCCTATATACATTACAACTTTTCACAGTTTCTCATAGATCCACATATGCACAGCAAACATGTCAGATCTATGAATCCATAATTGAAGTTGCAAAAGCATTTCACATGCTTAGACTTAAGATTTCCTCTAAGTTCTATGATGACGTTTTTAAGATCAACACAGTTGACGACTGTCATAATTACACTGTAAAATATCTGTCGCATTGTACACGTTTTTTCAAAGCTGATCCAGGAACAAGTCTTGCAAAGGGGGACATTTGTAGATTTGAGGGTGCTGTTGAGGGCGAGAACAATAGGCCCACAGATTTGTTAAATTTGACTTTAATGGTTCTGCAATAGTTATCAAAGTGTCTACCAGAACATGTATATAAGCTGTGTTTCATCAGGAGGAGGAGGGGTGGTGTGACAGGCGAGATGACTGCCAAGCAACAGTCGACAAAACTAGGTATCTTTAACAAGAGGTTGAGACATTTTCTAGACATTCCAAGAAAAGCAGTATTTTAAGCCAAAACATGATCTTTAACCCTAACCAAGTGGTTTTTGTACCTCAACCTGAGCAGACCTCAACCACACATAGAATTACTGAAACGTAAACCGTAAATATCAACTGCAAAGAAATGCAAGAAATGAAATGTTTCTTGTTTCACCATATTGGTGGTTTGCAGAAATGTACAATGTCAACATTTAATCTGTTTATTGGGTTGCATCAAAGAAGCATCTGTATTGGGTTAGCAGCACTGACACATTGACTGGCACTTCCTTATCAGTTAATGTGGCAGCACAAGCAAGCTAAATGAGAACGGTGTGATTTTTAACAGATGAAGGTGGTGGCACAGGTTATCCAATTCAATTAAAACCTAAAGCTCTCAGCTTGGCTTTAGCTTCAGACTAAAATTGACTGAGGCAAACACAGAGAGAGAGATAGAGGACAGACAGAAATAGAAAGTGAGGAAAGCATGTATGAAGGGTTACAAAGGGCTTGGCAGTTTCAGCAGCAGCTGACAGGAATTTCCCACCCAACAATCACAAAAAAGTGTTTAGTTTGTCATTGAAATCATCTTTGTTTGTAAAGCTCCCTGTACAAACTGTTGACACTGCGTTTGGTGCTTTTTCCACGAAACACACAATTTCTTGAAACATAGTTTTCAGCCACCACAAATCAATTTCAGTTTACCTCAATCATATTGGGATAGAAGATTAAATCTCAAAAACAGATAATGTTTCTCCAAATCTGGCCCCCCAAAATATTGCTCGTTTTTATATTTTAGGCTTTTTGCAATTGTTAATTTTTTTTACTGTTACTGCTAATAAACTGTCATTTGATATACAGTATGTATATCATATATATATATACTGTATTGTACATAGATATAGTTTTTTAGTTAATTGTCAATTTTTTCAGTTAGAGCAATGTGATGATGGAAGTCATTCAGTGCTGTACCACGGTGGAAACGGTTCCCTCAGACGAAACCTCCGGTCCCTCACACCGGCTCATCTCTTCAATGAGGTCTCGGTTACCATGCCTCCTCACAATGTTTTCTCCTCCCTCCCTGTGAATGATGCAACAGACACACTCTGCTCCTCGCTAGCCATTTCTGTAAACAATCTATGCCCACTCTCATCCAAACTTGCCTGTAAAACCCCCACCAGTCCATGGCTTACCGGTTTCATCAGAGAGCAAAGAGTGGTGCTCAGAGCAGCCAAGAGAAAATGGAGCAAAATCAAAGATACCTCTGACCTCAGGGACTATCAGACCCTCCTGTCTACATTCTCCTCCCATCTAAAAAGTGCCAAGTCCACTTGTTATCAGGAGAAAATCAGTAGTGCCAATGACGCTCGGAAACTATTTTCGCAAGATCTGCCAGAAACTTTGATTTCATGATTGATGACCAACTAACTTTTAAAGAGCATGTGGCCTATGTTGCTCAGCCATGCTGATTTGCACTGTACAACATCAGGAAGATCAGACCCTACCTGACTGAGCATGCAACACAACTCCTAGTGCAAGCGCTGGTACTATCACGCCTAGACTATTGTAATTCCTTACTGGCAGGGCTCCCAGAATGCTTGCTAAAACCCTTGCAGATGATCCAGATTGTGGCAGCTCATCTGGTCTTCAACCTTGCAGCACTGCCTCGTAGGCCAGAAATCTGTGTTAGGGCATTTACTCTTGTTGTTCTCTCCTGTCCAGAACCTTGCTTGTGATTTATGAAAATTTTGGTAACACTTTATTTGATGCCTATCTCTATAACGCATTATAAATATATTTATAATGCGTTATAATGACGTTATAGTACTGTATAACTGTAGTTATAAACACTCATAAATGATCATAATCTAACAATAATCATAACACACTATAAAGCATTTTATCATCACTTATAAGGTCAGGTATTATAATACATTATAAATGTTAGCAACTCACTGACAATGCCCACATAGATAATGCATTATACATATAGTTATGATATGCTTATAAATGTGTATAACTATCATTATAAAAACTCATAAATTATCACAAGGCTTTATAACAATAAGCATAACATATTATAGAGCATTTTATAATGGCTTATAAGGTCAAGTATTATAATACTTCATGATTGCTGGTCCCTTGCTAACCGGTTTTTGTTGCAAGGATCAAAGGGTATTATAATTATTATAGTTGTCATATATTAAAACTTGTTATAATGCCTTATAATCACTGGTATAATGCATTATAATATGATTATAAGTTACTCTAAATGGTCATTGGGTGCTTCAAGTAAAGTGATGAAACGGCTCAGGTATAGGCTGATACAACACATTACAAGCTGGTCATAAGTCACTACAAGTGGTTTGCTTGAAGAAAAACACACATTTTTAATCTATTCAAGAACAACACGAAACATTTCAAAACCTATTTTTATTAACAATGTGACTCCTTCAAAAAACGTTAAATTATCACATTTACAGTGAGTGGCTAGGTTGATAAACAAAAGTTCTTCAAAAACAAAACAAAACAAAACAAACAACAACAACAAAATAAACCTCTTACATCTCAACTTTCACATTCACAGTGGAACTTGTATCTCAATTATAACGATTACAGTGAAGTGAAAAGGTTGATAAACAAAAGTGACTCCTTCAAAAACAAAACAAATTCACAGTGTAGTGTAGTGTAGTGTAGTTCAAAAAACTGTATGTTTGTTGTACTTTCTTATATCATGAATAAGGCGGCCAAGAATGCCTTCTCTGTGGTTTCTTCCCAGCCAGTACTCCCACTCGATCACCCTCAGGTGTTCTTTCCAGATATCAGCCTTGAAGGTCTGCCATGCTCGCTCTAGATGCTGCGTGTGGGCTCTTGTGACAGGATCCACAAAGTTTCTCTGGTGGCACACAGTGTAATGGCTATACCCATGTTGAGTCAGAGCCCTGCAATATGCTCGCCATTCATCTGACACAATGCTTGTGCCTCTTCTAACATGCCGCAGTATGGTTGGCAAAAGGTCTCGCCTTGAACGGCCTCTCACGATCTTCAGGATTGGCCTTCTGGTCGTCAGTCCAACCTCCAACATGCCAAACACCCAGGCTGGCCCAACTCTTCCACGGTTATACTGCAAAAAATGTTTTTAACAAATAATTACTGAACCTGCAAATGAACAGTAGCCTACTGTTTTGTGAAAAACATACACTGGTTTACTTTTTTGTTTTGTATAGCCTACATTTACTTCTTTCCTCTATCTGCTAACTACAGTAGATATTTTGTTCATGTTTGTTGATGAAGTGATATACAATTACACACGTAGAAGGAGTCTCTAGCTCCACACATCTAAACCTGTTGTTAGATCAGGAGGATGAGGGATGGATGCATTAATTAGATCTCAGCCACATTGTTCTGGAAATGAAAACAAAGTTGCCCCCTGATATCCAAATACACATCTCTTCTTATCTCTCTCCATACTGCTCTGTAAGCTATACTGCAGCCCAAAAACAGTGGAGTGTGGTTTTATGTGACGGTTGTGGCTAGCTACTCCCCCAAAGTCATTGATTGGATGAACTTTTGCAGTGCAGGATGAATCATCAAACACTTGAAACTGTTTACCAGGAGGAGAACAGATGCAATACCTTGTTACTGATTTGTTGTGTAAATGACATATTATTGTCATGTAACAGGGAAATAAATTGTATGTGTGTATGGTTTGCATATAGGACTCACTTTCCTTTTGTGTGAGAACTTGCTCTCATCCAACATCACGAAGTGATGGCGGTCACCAATTTTCATTTGACCTTGATGCCGAAGTTTGTTTACTGCGCGCCTGCAGACCTTAGGTAAGCAAAGCGTATTTAGTTAAATTCATAACGGGCCACATCTAAATATTAAGTTTTCAGATTATTCATAGAGCAAAAATGGCATACAGATGTATGTTGAATGCACCTGATTTTCATTATTCTATCATTTTCATTCAAGTTTTATGAATTTTCACAAAATCAGTTCATACGTTTCTCATGGATGCGGCCATTTTTGTTATTGTCCTGCTGCTTGCTGCAATACCATCTTCCATGAGATCAAGTTGCCTCATTCGCAGCCCTTGTGAAAACCTAAAAAACAAAACAAAAATGCTCACTTACACTCACACACACAGACAGTATGTTTATACACACACACACACACACACACACACACACACACACACACACACACACACATTAATTTAAAAATCAATCAAAAATAAGGGTAACATTATGATGTTACAAACCTGTAAATAAATTCCACATATTTCATCAGGGATACATGTGACCTGTAGAATATGGACCCTTTGCGAACAGACACTATGCGCCCTTTGGAACAGTGGTTCCTGCATTTCCTAAAAGGAAAAAGGAAAGGTCTGTTATTTGCAGTAATGTTAATGTGAGCTACTGTAAAGTAAATTTAAGGCACACTTTAATTTTTGCATACTTGCATACAAAATTTTTTACACACGTCATAACCGAAACGAGGGTGTTTCACTACATTGTGTCTGTTTTTGTTTCTCCAGGACCTATAAAACTTTCTTGGATCATGTGAACATGACTGAAATTACACCAATTGTGAGAAGTTTAGAGGGAAAAAATCACTAGCCTGTGGAGCACTCTGTTTTTTCTAAGATGTCAAAAAGCCAAAGAGGTTGTAAACTTCTGGTTTCATCTTTAACACTGTGTTGTATTTTAAAAAATGTTATTACTGTGTCATTTTCATCTGAAAAGTCAAATAGATGTATGGAGTAGAAAGCAATATTTCCCTCTGAAATGTTGTTCAGTTGTAGCATCACATGGAAATGTAAAGTACAAGTATGCTACCTAAGACTGTGCACTATCTGAGTAAATGCACTAAATTAATTTACAGACTGGAGTTTCCTGTGATAATTTTTGCTCACCATTGATAGCCATCATGACGGCTGGTCTTCACGAGCTGCGTTGGACAATTGCAGTGACTGCACAACTTTTGCCGTTCAAGAAGACCCCTCTTCAGCATCCACAACACAACATCTCTTTTGTGTTTCAGACTGTCCGGTGCTCGCAGCAATGTGGTGAGTTCTCGCCTCAAACGTGTCATCCTCTCTCTTGCCCGTGCAAGAAATGTACAAGCTCCTACGCATTGTTTTGATCAGGTGATCATGCGAAGTCCGTGTGACTGCAAGCATCTGGCTAATGGTAGCTCTTAAGCTAGTTTTAGATGCACACCTTGCTCTGCTGGACACGTTGCACTTCGGAGAAAAGGTAAAGTTAACTATAAAAATTGCATTTCCTGGTGAAAATACAGTGGGAATGCTCATTGCTGAAAAGAATTTGAAAAATGCTGCTGAAAATGCAGAAATCTCACATAAAATGCCTGAAACTGAAATCTGAAGTAAAAATGCATCACAGTGTAACGCTGAAAAATGTGGAAGCTGAAATGTGTAAAAGTGGCAGAAATGGAAGCTAGTAAAAGTAAAAAAGATATGATGGTAGTAGTAGTAGTAGAAGTAGTAGAAGTAGTAGAAATACTGGTAGAAGTAGTGGGAGTAGTAGTAGTAGTAGTAGAAGTAAAAGTAATAGTAGTAATAGTAATAGTAGTAGTAGTAACAGTAGTAAAAGTAATAGTAGTAGTAATAGAAGTAATAGTCCATCCATCCATCCATCCATCCATCCATCCATCCATCCATTGTCTTCCGCTTTATCCGGGGCCGGGTTGCAGGGGGAGCAGTCTGAGCAGGGATGCCCAGACTTCCCTCTCCCTGGACACTTCCTCCAGCACTTCCGGAGGGATCCCGAGGCGTTCCCAGGCCAGCCGAGTGACATAGTCACCCCAGCGTGTCCTGGGTCTTCCCCAGGGCCTCCTCCCGGTGGGACATGCCTGGAACACCTCCCTAGGGAGGCGTCCAGGGGGCATCTGATAGAGATGCCCAAGCCACCTCAGCTGACTCCTCTCGATGTGGAGGAGCAGCGACTCTACTCTGAGCTCCTCCCGGATGACAGAGCTCCTCACCCTATCTCTAAGGGAGCGCCCCGCCACCCTGCGGAGGAAACTCATTTCAGCCGCTTGTATCCGGGACCTCGTTCTTTCGGTCATGACCCAAAGTTCATGACCATAGGTGAGGGTTGGAACGTAGATTGACCGGTAAATCGAGAGCTTCGCCTTCCGGCTCAGGTCCTTCTTCACCACGACAGACCGGTACAGCGGCCGCATTACTGCAGCCGCTGCACCGATCCGCCTGTCAATCTCACGTTCCATCCTTCCCTCACTCGTGAACAGGATCCCAAGATACTTAAACTCCTCCACTTGAGGCAGGAACTCTCCCCCAACCTGAAGGGAGCAAGCCACCTTTTTCCGGTCGAGAACCATGGCCTCGGACTTGGAGGTGCTGACTCTCATCCCAGCTGCTTCACACTCGGCTGCGAACCGCCCCAGTGCATGCTGAAGGTCCTGGCTCGAGGTAGCCAACAAGACAACATCATCCGCGAAAAGCAGAGACGAAATCTGGCGGTTCCCTAACCGAACCCCCTCCGGTCCCTGGCTACGCCTAGAAATTCTGTCCATAAAAATGATGAACAGAACCGGTGACAAAGGGCAGCCCTACCAGAGTCCAACATGCACCGGGAACAGGTCCGACTTACTGCCGGCAATGCGGACCAAGCTCCTGCTCCGGTTGTACAGGGACTGTACAGCCCTCAATAGAGGGCCTCCAACCCCATACTCCCGGAGCACCTCCCACAGAATGACGCGAGGGACACGGTCGAATGCCTTCTCCAAGTCCACGAAGCACATGTGGACTGGTTGGGCAAACTCCCATGAACCCTCAAGCACCCTGTGGAGGGTATAGAGCTGGTCCAGTGTTCCACGACCAGGACGAAAACCGCATTGTTCCTCTTGAATCCGGGGTTCGACTATCGGCCGGATTCTCCTCTCCAGTACCCTGGAATAGACTTTCCCAGGGAGGCTGAGGAGTGTGATCCCCCGATAGTTGGAACACACCCTCCGGTCCCCCTTTTTAAAAAGAGGGACCACCACCCCAGTCTGCCAGTCCAGAGGCACTGTCCCTGTCTGCCACGTGATGCTGCAGAGGCGTGTCAACCAAGACAGTCCTACAACATCCAGAGACTTGAGGTATTCAGGGCGGATCTCATCCACCCCCGGTGCTTTGCCACCGAGGAGCTTGCGAACTGCCTCAGTGACTTCAGCCCCGGTGATGAATTAAGTCCCCAGCCTCTGCTTCCTCTACGGAAGACATGACAGAGGGATTGAGGAGATCCTCTAAGTATTCCTTCCACCGCCCGACAATATCCCCAGTCGAGGTCAACAGCTCCCCACCTCCACCGTAAACAGTGTTGACGGAAAGCTGCTTCCCCCTCCTGAGGCGCCGAACGGTTTGCCAGAATTTCCTCGAGGCCAACCGGTAGTCCTCCTCCATGGCCTCCCCGAACTCCTCCCAGACCCAAGTTTTTGCTTCTACAACCGCCCGAGCTGCCGCACGCTTGGCCTGCCGGTACCCATCAGCTGCCTCAGGAGTCCTATGAGCCAACCAGGCCTGACAGGACTCCTTCTTCAGCTTGACAGCATCCCTTACTTCCGGTGTCCACCACCGGGTTCGGGGGTTGCCGCCACGACAGGCACCGCCGACTTTACGGCCACAGCTACAGACGGCTGCATCAACAATGGAAGTGGAGAACATGGTCCATTTAGACTCAATGTCTCCAACCTCCCTCGGGATCTGGTTGAAGCTCTCCCGGAGGTGGGAGTTGAAAACTTCCTTGACAGCGGGTTCCGCCAGACGTTCCCAACAGACCCTCATGGTACGTTTGGGTCTGCCAAGTCTGTCCCGCTTTTTCCCCTGCCAGCGAATCCAACTCGCCACCAGGTGGTGATCAGTTGACAGCTCAGCCCCTCTCTTTACCCGAGTGTCCAAGACATACTGCCGAAGGTCAGATGATACGACTACAAAGTCGATCATTGACCTCCGGCCTAGGGTGTCCTGGTGCCACGTGCACTGATGGACACCCTTATGCTTGAACATGGTGTTTGTTATGGACAAACTGTGACTAGCACAGAAATCCAATAACAGAACACCACTCAGGTTCAGATCGGGGAGGCCATTCCTCCCAATCACACCTCTCCAGGTGTCACTGTTGCTGCCCACGTGAGCATTGAAGTCCCCCAGCAGAACAATGGAGTCCCCGGTTGGAACACTTTCCAGTACCCCTCCCAGGGACTCCAAGAAGGCCGGGTACTCTACGCTACTGTTCGGCCCGTAGGCCGAAACAACAGTGAGAGACCTATCCCCAACCCGAAGGCGCAGGGAAGCGACCCTCTCGCTCAGCGGGGAGAACTCCAACACATGGCGGCTGAGCTGGGGGGCTATAAGCAAGCCCACACCAGCTCGCCGCCTCTCACCGCGGGCAACTCCAGAGTAGAAGAGAGTCCAGCCTCTCTCAAGGAGTTGGGTTCCAGAGCCCAGACTGTGTGTGGAGGTGAGCCCGACTATCTCTAGCCGGTACCGCTCAACCTCCCGCACTAGCTCAGGCTCTTTCCCCCACAGTGAGGTGACATTCCATGTCCCCATAGCCAGAGTCGTTGTCCAGGGTTTGGGTCGTCGGGGCCCCCGCCCACGACTGCTACCCATATCACATAGCACCGGCCCCTTCTGATCCTTCCTGCGGGTGGTGGGCCTACGGGAAGGCGGGCCCACGTCGCTCCTTCGGGCTGTGCCCGGCCGGGTCCCATGGGCCGACCACCAGGCGCTCGCCTGCGAACCCCAACCCCAGGCCTGGCTCCAGGGCGGGGCCCCGGTGACGCAAATCCGGGTGACGTACGCTTCCTTGATTGAATGTCTTTCATAAGGGGCTTTTTGAACTGCTCTTAGTCTGACCCGTCACCTAGAACCTGTTTGCCTTGGGAGACCCTACCAGGGGCATTAAGCCCCGGACAACATAGCCTCTAGGATCATTCGGGTACTCAAACTCCTCCACCACGATAAGGTGGCAGTTCAAGGAGAAGAGAAGTAATAGTAATAGTTGTAATAGTAATAGTGACTAGACAAATTCCCCTCGGCGGGAAATTTGGAGAGTGATACAGTGCGCAAACACCGGGCTGTGCGCGTGCCTAGTGCTATCATATTAGCAAGGCAACCCGATATCAAAAGTGAAACCCGTTCATAGGACCCAATTTCAGCATCAGCGACAATGCTAAGCTAACATTAGCATGTCAAATAACACATTGAAAAGGTCTCAAACACCATTAGAATGCCTTTACCAATCATTTTAGCCTAGGTTAGCATGTTAGCATTAGCATGCTAACATTAGCATGTCAAATAACACATTAAAAACATCTGAACCATCATTCGGACGCCCTCAAGAATAATTTTAACCTATGTTAGCATATTAGCATTAGCATGCTAACATTAGCATGTCAGATAACACATTAAAAACATTTGAACCACCATTAGAATGTCTTTAAAGGTGACATATTATGAAGCTTTTTCAATAAGTTACATAGGTCTATGATTTCCATAAAACATGTTTCTGAAGCTGTTTGCTGAAAATAGCTTTCAGAAAAAGATTCTTGCCTCCCTCTATTTGCCTCTATTTCAGTCCCTTTCAGAATATGCTGTTTCTGGTGTCTGTAGCTTTAAATGCAAATGAGCTGCTGCTGTCCCACCCATGTTACCATGGTAACGGGAAGAGCAGCTCACGTTGCACTACGCATGTGAAAGTAGCGGACATGGCGGCAGTAAACAGACGGAGTTCGTCAGTAGTTGAACCGTACATGTTCGAACCTGAATCGGATCCTGAAGGAGGGGAGGCTCCTACAGAACCTCAGAGAATTCAGCAGGACGCTTCTGAAAGGTTAGTCTAAAAACGTCTTTCTCTTTTTTTCTCTTCAGTATGAGCACTGCCTGTACAGGAGGCAGCGTGAGAGGCCCGCAGTTCAGACGGTCAATGCTCACGCTAGGAAGCACCAATCCTAACTCGTAGCATACCAAAATGACGGGGAGAAACTCAGCTAAAAGCCTCTACCAAGCATTTGCACCCGAAGGAAACATAATTCATACGGCAATAAATCATATGGGCATGTGACGAAAACACGGAAATAGCTTATGTCCACTTTAGCGCGTCTGCTGATTTCACCACGTCACACAAACAACACAAGCCTGGTATCATATGAAAGCAGAGTCCGAAGGTCCTGATTGTTTACATAAAAAGGAGGGGGTTTCTAGCAGTCACTGGGTTGCTGAGACATTGACCAGTCTAACTGTGCTGTTAGTTTCAGCGCTCCGTCTCATTTACACATGCAGGGGCTGAGCAGCACTACTGACCATTCAGCTCAGGATGAGGAGAAGTAGCTAGCTAGAGCACACACATTCAAATGTAAAAAAAGGGGTGCTGTTATTGGCTGAAAATGCTGGTATGCAACATTTCTTATTTCTTTAGCTTTATACATGCATGAATTGTCTTTTTTTTTATTTGATTGTATCAGTACACATGTGGAAATTGTGCAACAATGCAGTCAGAGCCTGAGAACATATACGCTGAAAGGAGGTGCCACAGGTCACAGTATCTTCACCTGCACTTACAGTATGATTGCAGTGTATGATTGCAGATAACATGCCACTGCAGATACTGACCTTATGTTATGCATAACAAGTTACAAGACGGCTGCAGCAGCTGGATGAAAGGCCTCCAGACATGATTGACCATCCAGGTTTCGAACCTGTTTGCCTAAATGTGCATACAACACTTACAGGGTTGACTACAGTCCTTTACAGCTATGGGGGACAGAGCAGTGAGTTTCATCTTAAACAACTTCATTGTTCATATGCCATAATAAACTAAATAAAGTCAGTCATATCTTTTCTTGAACATATAGCAAAGTTTTTCCTTAGCAAATACTGTATATTACACATTTATTCACATGAAACATGTTATAGATATACAATAAATATTTATTGACATGAATATTTGTACATGGAAATACAGTACAAGTGAAGGAATCACTGAATCCATATTAGAAAAATGTGAATACAGATGTTGACATTATAGAACCTTTTGACTAACATAATGTTCAATTTTCTCAGTTGTTACAGGTATCTAGCCTATATGAGTTTTGTGAGCTGGTGCTGGAGCTTCCTCGGCCAGAAGATTTGTGTAGTCATCCCATCACGAGCATGTCCATCAAATCATCAATATACCCTGTGCAATACACAGACACACAGAAAACATTAGTATCATTTATTGGATTGTTCAACAACTGTTAATATAGTGACATTTTGTGACTTGAATTCTGTGGTTAAGTGTGTAGTTTTTGGTTTATTTATTGTGTGACGTACAATATAAATGTTTGTTTTTTGAGTAAAAAAAAGTTAACACGAATGTAGCCTCAGTCTTCACTGGTTTGGCTCTGCACTCTCTCTTCATGAACTTTGGAAAGCTCAGTTTGGAAAGAGGATCCCCTGATGATGTGGTGGGTTGTCCGCTAACAGCATTCTCGCTGTAATGCCATGCAAAAGTATATTTTTATGATAACAGGTCATGCTTAGGAGTAAAACATGACATCACTGTTACAGTGTAAATTCAAGCACTAAAGGCTGCAACAGCTCACTGCTACACTTGATCAACAGCAGATAACTGTAATGATGCACTGGCCTATGTAAAAAGAGAGAAGTGACATCAGCTTTATCTTACGTGTATAGCTATGCCAACAGCTGCATGCAGCGTAAAAAAGGATCACTCATAAATAAAATACAGAGAAAAAACGCTTGGAGTGTAAATTGTGCTGGGATGTAGCAGTCTCAACCATACACTCGTTTTGCCCTGGGCTTTTCTAACATACACCAGTTTAAAGGATATTTCCAAATGCGTTATTTTCACAAATTCCAAAGCTTAGACCCAGTGAAGCGACCGTGTATGTATCGCTTGACCGACCTGGTCGCTGGGTTTGCATATGAAGACCGTGCTGATTGCTAACTAGAAGCGAGTGGTTAGCGTTAGCTTGTGCTATATGGCAAAACGCTACTTTGTTAGTTCGTGTAGAACTGTAAAATGAACACAGCTAAACATTTGTAAATGCTGGCATCTCCCTCGGACATGCACTAAATAATTTACAAGACCAGAAACGTGGTGTGACGTACCAGAAGCTACGGTAGCAGCGAGCTAACGTTTGACGGCTGAAGCCGTAGTCTCGAAGCTAGCGGTTAGCCTTACATCGTTCTCAATGGCAAAACAAACACGCTACAACACGCAAGAGTTCGCGCTAATCTACAAAAGAAACACACAGCTAATTATTTGTATACTTACATGTCCTTCCTCTGCAGGTATTCCACGCGAAGTTGGAAGTGAGCCCTCCTTTAGATGAAGTCTCTCGGCTAATCCTGCCTCGTACTGCCCGAGGTTGGAAAAACAGTCAGCCTTGAAGTGGTTAGCACACACCAGCAGGTTTTTGCCAACTGTAGCGGGGACGTTGCCTTCAAAAATAAATTCAATCCACGCCGCTCTTTTGTGCTGGTCTTTACAGCCAACAACAGAACAATGCGTGTAGCTCCTCCACATGATAACTACCTACACGGTGCTTTCGATAACAAAATGGCGTATCTGTGGTAGCGCTGTATCCGGTGGGTGGAGATACACAGGGGAGATGGGGAGGGAGTGCTGGCTGGTGGGCGAGAACATGTTCCCATATTGCGTATTAGCGACCGACAAATTCGAAATGACTCGTTTCGAAGGGTGTTATCAGAAATCCGTATCTCACTCGAAAAAGTGCGAACGGTCTTATTTCACACTTTGTATGTGTGTGGCAGCACCGGAGACCCAAAAATAACACCCCAAAACCCAGAAAAAGTTGGTTTTTCATAATATGGGACCTTTAACACTCATTTCAGCCTATGTTAGCATGTTAGCATTAGCATGTTAGCATTGTGGCTAATGCTAACAGGCCAACATCACTCATTACATTACATTTCTGACTCACCAGTAACAGGCTTTGCTGTGGCTGGTTAGCGAGCCACCGCAGAGCTTAATGAGGAGCTGCTCATTTGAATCAACTGCACAGCTGCAGCTAAAGCTACATATGTGTTTGTGTGTGTGGGGGAGAGGCACTGAGGCTCAGAGGTTGCCACGGCAACTTGAGATCAGGCCATCGGTCACCATGGTGACGAGCCACTTTGGCTCTGCAAGAGCCTGAGAAACGTCTGAATTTGACCTCTGCGCACCTCTTGAACAAACGCTTCTCACACGAAGACCGAAACTCCTATTGCCGAAATATGACGGTGATATTCTTCACCATCAGAGCCACAAGGCTTTGCTGTACAAGCTGATCACTTTCTTTTTCCGCTGGGCCCAAAAATGCCGATTTTAGAGCGAGTTAAAAAACAGTTGGTTTCTGTCTCTCCTGTTTTTGATTTGTATTGGACCTTATGGGCGAGGTCAGAGGCGCTCTCCTCGCTCAGAGGCTGAGAACTCAAAAACCATAAGTCCTATTGCTTAGCCAGGCACATCGTGAGAATCGGCGCAAGCGGCACTACAACTCTGGAAATTTTCACGCGCATAGAGCAAAATTTGTGCTTTGGAGGAGCGTGGAAAGACGAAAGTTTCAGACAATTTTCAGAGCTTCTCTTCACTCTGGCAGTTAATCCCCTCCACTCTCATGCAAACATTCCGTGCAATACACACGGACTCACAATTTCTCCCAAAACGCTCACGGTCATTGAACGGCGACTGCTCAAAAACTATACGACCTATCAAAACGAGACTTAATACACCTATAGACGAGACTTGTGTCTACGTTTTAAAGTTTGAACGGTGTCTCTAGGTGCAAGTATGCCGGAAGAGTAGCCCTTTGAAAAAGGGGGAGATTTTTTCGCATTTTTCGGCTCGTCCCATTCATTTCTTATGGGATTTTGTCGTGCGTTTTTCGCGTATTCTGTAGAGAAAAATAATAGCACTTTCCCGATCGAGCCGCACGTTTTGATATATAATTCGCCTGGGTGCTCTCAAAACTGTAGGACTAGTAGCGAACCGAAATTTGTACGGAAGAATAAGAAGAGGAAGAAGAAGAAGAAGAAGCACACAGAAGAACAATAGTGTTCAGTGCTTTGCACTGTGTTCAGGGCAAAAGCACTGTATCACTAATAATAGTAAGTAGTACTAGTATGAGCTATGCTGAGATATTCCCACTAATTATTTAATGTACAGCTGCTACATAACACTTGCGGTGCAAATTGTGTAGCTAATGTTACATCTTAAACAGAACTCTAATACATTTGAATGAATACAAGAGGAGGACTGTTAATACCTAAGTGGTAACATAACATTAGTTCTTTTGAACTGGGTAACGTTAGCGTTAGCATAGCAAGTTTAGCTTATATCAGAGGACTTTGCTTATATTAAGAGCAGTTACGATATTTAGATGTGATGTGATAACTTTAGGGTTCATAGGGTTGCTTGAAATCCTTGAAAATGCTTGAATTTTATTGTTGTATTTTCAAGGTCTGAAAAGTGCTAGGATTTTAGTTTAAGTGCTTGAAAGTGCTTAAAATTTACCTCTTGCCATTATGAAACAATTGTCATTTATAGCATAACACAGGGCTATTCAACTATATTTCTGACTGGGCCAAAACTTTTGGAAGGCTATTGGCTGTGGACCAGACTAATTTTTGCATGGATTTGAACTTGAAAAACGTGTACAAACCCTGTAACTTATAATCATCCATCTTCTTCTTTTTGATTTATTATCTTCACAGCCATGAGTAGAAGAAAAAAGCCAGCTGCTACTCCAGTCACAGATGCAAATGCCAGCATTAGTATTGCCCAAAATACTGGTAAGTAGGCTTATATTTAACTAAGCTGATGTTACCTATAGGGAATGTGAAGTTGACGTCACTTTATTGTTTCATGTTGAGGAGGGTCTGCCATCTTTGCAGTCACCGGCTGTATTACATCCATGGTTACAAGCTGTGTTTTAATTTTCTGTCATATTTGACATCGCCACAATAAGCCAGTGCTGCTGTATCATCTTCACATTCCCTATAAATGTCCAACATGATTCCCAGCTAAAATCTCAATCTCAATCAACCTGAACAACAAGAAACACTTCTCTGTCTGTTCTCAATAGTCTAGATAAAGCAATCCTAAAAAGTGCTTGGGCACATAAAATGGTGCTCGATAGTATGAAGTCGTAAAGGCCATAGAATATGCTACCCTGAAAACAATTGTGGTATTGTTAAAGTATATGTAAATTAATGTCAAATAATGCAATTAATGGTTTGGTTACTTCTGTTTGTTTATGCCTTTTGTTTTGTGCAGATACTGGTGCACCAACTGCTGTCCATGAAGTGGAAATGTTCAAAAAGCTTCTGGAAGCTGAAAAACAAAAAGTTGGGTTACAACAGGAGACGATCGAAATACTGAAGTTGGACAAGGCTTTTCTCCAGGAACAACTTGCGAAGAAAGAGGACCTTATCCAGGAGCTCATGAACAAAAAGCCTGAAGCATCAGACACAGGTTGGAAGAGAAGAAAGAAATTGTTTTTTTTTTGTTTTTTTTAAGTTCACCCTCTTATACCATATGTGATACCACAGATTCAGTCAGGTTTAATGTGCTTACAAAGTCTTAATAATTTCACACAGTAACAACTTAATTCTACTCTTGGACAACTTAGATTCCTTATTGGCTATGTATAATGGTCAATGTACACTCTGTGCGATTCAATCCAGACACTGTACTACAGATTTAACTTCTTAGGGTCAGAAACTAAGGGTCAGAAATGATAATAATAATAATAATAATAACAACAACAACAACAACAACAACAACAACAACAACAATAATAATAATAATAATCTAAATGCTCTCATGTCTGCTATCTATACTGTTGGCTAAAATACAAGGTCTAGCACACAGCCTAGATAGCATACAGTATATGAGAGTTTTGATTTAATTTGGCCCTAGCCACAGAAGAGTTTGTAGGACAGTTACTACAAAGGAAAAACATCATCATCATCATCATCATCATCATCAGTTTATGAATAGGTAAAATAACATAAAAAAATTAATTAAAAGGAGCTAAAATGATATACCAAGAACTAAGACAGAATAAGATATAAATAAGTAGATTTAAATAAAAAAAAAAAGAAAAAGAGGCTGCAGTATCATGACACTACCCAGAACCGTAATACTTTGGCTGGTATCGTTACTATGGGTATTCATTTTGGTATTGTGACAGCACTAGAGTGTGCTGTCAATGTCCAATTCTTCTCTACTGACCCCATGATTGTGTCTCATGTGAATCTGCAGGTGCAAAGCCCCCAAGGAGGGAAAGAAAGGCACCTCAAATCTGCATCTCAGATGAATCATTTGAAGAATCTAGAGAGTCCTCTGACCTTTCTGATTCTTCAGAGGTGGCAATTGAATTACCTTCCAAAAAAAGACAAGTGAAACGGAAGAAACCATCACGTTCTCAGAAAGGAAAGAAAAGTCTCACACCCAGAGATGTGCCAGATCACAGCCGCGTTAGAAGTGAGTACATGACAATCACAACAGACTTTGCTGTTCACCTGAACTAGGCTTGCCTAGTCTTGTTTTTAATTACTTTCAAGAAGCAGAGAAGCATAGAAATTATAAGAGTACAGTATGGGCTAATCAAATTAAGGTGACTGTAAAAGAATGGTTAAATGAAAACACATTAAACAGGGCTGTATGCTTACTTATTAGGTTGTTGCACTGGAGCTACCAAGCTTAAGATGTCAGTAGCACAAAGAAACATTTACTAGCACACAGGTTGATGGTTTAACATGTTTTGTTGGTCAAAATTAATTTACTTATTGAATGGCATTTGAACTGGTTCTTTACAAAATATTCACACTTGAGAAATAAACTGTTGAATGTTTCCTGTGGATCCATGCTGATCTAAAATAAACTTGAGGGGGGAAAAAACTGTGGCCATGCCTTATAGTTTGGCTGCCTTGAACGCTTAGATGAGGGAAGCCAATGGTATGCAGAATGTGTGCAAAAAGCTGACTGGAGAAAAAAAACTATAGCAGAGACTTACAAAACTCATGGCCAGGATTTTACAACTCTGGAAAGTTTTCATGGCGGTGACTGTTTAAACTTTCATCGTGTTGATCCCTTGGTAAACAGGCGAATATGATGCTCATGTTACGCAACCCACTCACGATACATATTTTTCTACATACAATGATTGTTAATAGCATATGCGATCAAACTGGTTACAGTGTACAGCCCTGTAATTGCAGAAGTATATTAACAAACATATTGTGTAATTTCATTGTGTATAGCCATTTGAATTAATAATGCCATTTTCCTTCAGTGAAAAACACCACGGGAATCCTGTCAAGATACATGAAGGCACTTGAAGTATTCAAAGAGGGAAATTCCATGAAGAGGGCATTCGACTCCATTGGTGTTGACCGGAGCACCATCGCCAGGACGTCTGCAATTGTTGAGCTAAAAATTGCAGCTCCAGATGTGTTCAAGGCCTTACCTCCCTGGAACAATAGGACGGAGAAGCTATCCACTTTTGTCGACAGGTGTCGCTCAGCGATGACCCCCGAAATAAAAGAAAAGATCATAAAGATGAAATCTGAGAATGAGCTGCTACCCTTCACCACTACACTGTGAATTTGTTTTGTTTTTGAAGGAGTCACTTTTGTTTATCAATCTTTTCACTTCACTGTAATCGTTATAATTGAGATACAAGTTCCACTGTGAATGTGAAAGTTGAGATTAGGGCTGTCAGTTTAACGCGTTAATTAGATTAATTAATTACGCTGCAAATTAACGCGCTATAAAAATTAACGCAATTAATCATGAGTGGCAAGTCAATGCGCAAGCATTTTAAATTTGGCCCTTTGAGTGACCCGTAGGCTGCAGTGGCAGGTCGCATCCTACCTGCGCCACTAGTCAAAAGCAGGGTGACAACAGACATGGATGCGACACCGGAGAGCGAGGCAAGCCTACTTGGACCTTTGAACGGCAAGTTTATTAATGAAAAGAACAAAGACGAGACTATTAACAAGAACGCAGTGATTTGTACCTTGTGTAAAAAAGAATTTTCTTATCACCGTAGCAGCTCCAGCCTGAATTATCATTTAAACGCTAAACATGTAGTTGCTGCTAGTGCCGCTAGTGCTACCGTGAGCTCACTCCGCCAACCCACACTTGCTGAGTTAGGAAAACGAATGAGCAAAGCCACGACAGAAAAACTGACAAACTCAATCGCAAAGTGGGTTGCTGCTGATTGCAGGCCGATTTCAATCGTGGAAGACGAGGGCCTAAAAGAGGCGTTTCAGATGGCGTCATCTGACTCTAATTTCCAGCTACCGTCGAGAACTACAGTGATGAAAAGAATTCACCAGCTGTAATGTGAATGTCAGTGAATTGTAATGTCCTAGAATTCAAATTCTTTATTTGGGGACCTTTAGCAGATATGAGTTTAAAATGTGATTAATTAGATTAATTAATTACAAATCCTGTAATTAATTAGATTAATTTTTTTAATCGCCTGACAGCACTAGTTGAGATGTAAGAGGTTTATTTTGTTGTTGTTGTTTGTTTTGTTTTGTTTTTGAAGAACTTTTGTTTATCAACCTAGCCACTCACTGTAAATGTGATAATTTAACGTTTTTTGAAGGAGTCACATTGTTAATAAAATAGGTTTTGAAATGTTTTGTGTTGTTCTTGAATAGATTAAAAATGTGTGTTTTTCTTCAAGCAAACCACTTGTAGTGACTTATGACCAGCTTGTAATGTGTTGTATCAGCCTATACCTGAGCCATTTCATCACTTTACTTGAAGCACCCAATGACCATTTAGAGTAACTTATAATCATATTATAATGCATTATACCAGTGATTATAAGGCATTATAACAAGTTTTAATATATGACAACTATAATAATTGTAATACCCTTTGATCCTTGCAACAAAAACTGGTTAGCAAGGGACCAGCAATCATGAAGTATTATAATACTTGATCTTATAAGCCATTATAAAATGCTCTATAATATGTTATTCTTATTGTTATAAAGCCTTGTGATAATTTATGAGTGTTTATAATGATAGTTATACACATTTATAAGCATATCATAACTATATGTATAATGCATTATCTATGTGGGCATTGTCAGTGAGTTGCTAACAGTTATAATGTATTATAATACCTGACCTTATAAGTGATGATAAAATGTTTTATAGTGTGTTATGATTATTGTTATAAAGCATTATGATCATTTATGAGTGTTTATAACTATGGTTATACAGTACTATAACGTTATTATAACGCATTATAAATATATTTATAATGCGTTATAGAGATAGGCGTCAAATAAAGTGTTACCAAAATTTCATATGTGCGTTGCTTTGGAAAGCGTCTGCCAAATGACAAATTGTAATTGTAATTGAAGGTGTTCCAGTGTTTATCCAGACAGGCATGAAAGAGTTGAGAGGTGCACTATTTGTCCATGATGCTGCAGCTTTAGTAGCATCCTTCTAGCAACAACAACAACAACTAATGTGTCACTTAACAAATTGATTGCAGGTCTTCCTGAAAAGTGACCGTGTGTCCCGGATGGTGCAGAGCGGTGGCTGCTCGGCCAGTGACTCTCGGGAGGTTTTTAAGAAGCACATAGAGAAGCGGGTGCGTAGTCTGCCTGAGATTGACGGCCTAAGCAAAGAGACAGTGCTGAGTTCCTGGATGGCGAAGTTTGACACTATCTACCGAGGTGAAGAGGACCCCAGGAAGCACCAGCAGAGAATGACAGCAAGTGCCGCCTCCGAGCTCATCCTCAGCAAGGACCAGCTGTATGAGATGTTCCAGCAGATTCTGGGCATCAAGAAGTTTGAGCACCAGCTCCTCTATAATGCCTGCCAGGTCAGTCCTCAACTGTAGATTTAACAGTGTTTTATTAATCACAAGCAACTCTGCATTTTGGAGTATGTGTGTGAGAATTCTGCTCTCTCTTCCTTAGTTGTTTATTTCTTAGACATGCCTAATCTATGGCCTAAATGACTTCACTTAACAGAAAGCCAAAAGAACCAGTCTCTCTGCCACTGTAAATGACCTCAGTATTGATGGCCTTACATGGGGCAGCAGCTCCTCCTATCTTCACCTTCCTGGCTCACTGATATTAGAAATTTACTGGAAGTAGGAAGGCATATACAGGAGGCAAAGGCCTTATTTTTATTTGCTGATTCAATTACTTTATTTCTCCATCCCCCATAGTGTACAGGGAGAGTCTGTCTACAGTGTAACCAGAAAACTCAGTGTTGCTGGAGGCCTTGATCAATCACTGGAGATGTTTTAATTGACCTTGCTCTGAACAGCCATATCAAACACGACACACAATAGCTTTGTTCAACTTCGGAAAATTTCTAAACGTAACAAAAAACAAAAACAGTTATTTCTGCTTTTATTTCATTGCAATTTAGATTAATGCAACTCCCTTATGTCCGTCTGCAGCAAAAAGTCTCTTTCCGCTATACAAGAAATGCAAAATATAGTCACTGGGGCGTGTGTGTATGTGTGTGTGTGTGTGTGTGTGTGTGTGTGTGAATCCTGATTACTTTCAGGGTTCCTTTATCCTTCAGTAAATCTGCTTTAAGCTGGCTAAATCTGAAAACACATCTTTTACTCTGCTTTTTTACACCCTGTGCCCAGACTGAGCCAGTTTTTTCATATCCAAATCTGAAAACCCCACAGATGACAAAGACGGAGAGAGATTTAGCCTTTTTTTGTATTTTGGACCAAGATCTTTACACAATGACATGAAAATGCATCATTTTCAGAAATAAACATCCATCCATCCATCCATCCATCCATCCATCCATCCATCCATCCATCCATCCATCCATCCATCCATCCATCCATCAGCAAGCTAAGATGTCCCTTTCTCAGCAACATTTTCCAGCCCCTGCTGGAGGATCACAAAACATTCCCAAGCCAGATGAGATTGTCTCCTAACAGTTGGCTGCTGTTTCTCTGGTCAGCAGATGCCCTGCCCAGGAGGGCAGGGCATCTGCTGACCAGAGAAGCTGGCCTGCAGCTTCTCTGGCTTCTAGCTGGCCTGCATAAATGTTCTAGAAAAAGCTCCTCAGATGGAGCACTGAATCTTCAGATCCTGTACAATACTTAATATTACACCTTACGCCAAAGATGGCGCCACGGACGGCTGCCGCGGTGTGTTGGTGCGCGCTGTTTTGTTTTGTTTTGTGTGTTAATTCTGTTTTTTGCGACAGTACCCGGAGCTCTTTCACCAGAGATGAGCTCATGAACATCAGGGCTACAACACCAGTGGATCTATTTCCTAATTTTCTGCTCCCAGCAGTGGAAATTTTGGACATTCTGGTCAAAGGTGCGCTCACCTTTGCTCACGCAGTGAAACGCCGGAGGAGAGGTAAACGGGCCGGCGTGCTCATACGTCTCCGCCAGCGCGGACTATGCACAGCGTTACCAGGAATATTTCTTTCTGCGTTCACTGCCCAACAAAATGGAGGAATTACAACTGCTGTCGGGTAAAAACAGAGACTTATCCGGCGTTTACATCCCGCCGCAGGCCAACGTGCAGGACGCACAGCGCGCGCTTGCAGACCAGATACTGCGTGTGGAGCGGACCAATCCGGACTCTTTAGTTATTGTCCTTGGCGACTTTAACAAAGGTAACCTCACTCACGAACTCCCCAAATACAGACAGTTTATTAAATGCCCGCCCAGAGAGGAGAATATTCTGGATCACTGTTACACCACAGTCAGGGATGCTTATTACGCCGTCACCCGCGCCGCACTCGGCCACTCCGACCACGTCATGGTCCACCTGATTCCTACGCACAGGCAGAAACTAAAGCTCTGCAAACCCGTAGTGAGGACATCAAGGAAGTGGACCAGTGAGGCTGTGGAGGATCTCCAGGCGTGTTTGGACTCTACTGACTGGGATGTGTTCAGGACTGCTACCAACAGTCTGGATGAGTACACGGAGGCTGTGACGTCCTACATCAGCTTCTGTGAGGACTGCTGTGTCCCATCACGCACCAGGGTGAATTACAACAATGACAAACCCTGGTTCACAGCCAAACTCAGACAGCTAAGGTTGACAAAGGAAGAGGCCTTCAGGAGTGGGGACAAAGACAGATTCAGAGAGGCGAAGTACAGGTTCAGCAAGGCGGTGAAAGAGGCTAAATGGCTGTACTCTGAGAAGCTCCAACACCACTTCTCAGCTAACAACTCTGCGTCTGTCTGGAAAGGGCTCAGGCAAATCATAGACTACAAGCCTAAAGCCCCCCAGTCCATCAACGATCGACGCCTAGCCAATGACCTGAATGAGTTCTACTGCCGCTTTGAAAGGCAAAGGGACAGTCCAGCAACCATCCCCCATGACACCTCCCAACAGCTCCAGCTCCAGTCACCTCCACCAATTCCCACCTTAAAGGCCCCCCCCCCCCCCCACCCACCCACCCACCCACCCACCTCACTGCCGACTCTTTCCATTCATGAGAGAGATGTCAACAAACTCTTCAGGAGACAGAACCCCCGGAAAGCAGCTGGACCAGATTCTGTCTCCCCATCCGCCTTGAAGCACTGTGCTGATCAGCTGTCTCCAGTGTTCACAGACATTTTTAACACCTCACTGGAGACATGTCACGTGCCAGCCTGCTTCAAGTCCTCAACCATCATCCCAGTTCCCAAGAAGCCAAGGACTACAGGACTTAATGACTTCAGACCCGTTGCCCTGACCTCTGTGGTCATGAAGTCCTTTGAGCGCCTTGTGCTCTCACACATCAGAGACATCACCGACCCTCTCCTGGACCCCCTGCAGTTTGCATACAGAGCCAACAGGTCTGTAGACGACGCGGTCAACCTGGCCCTCCACCTCATCCTCCAGCACCTGGACTCCACAGGAACCTACGCAAGGATCCTGTTTGTGGATTTCAGCTCTGCCTTTAACACCATCATTCCAACCCTGCTCCAGGAGAAGCTCTCCCAGCTGAGCGTGCCTGACTCCACCTGCAGATGGATTACAGACTTCCTGTCTGACAGGAAACAGTGCGTGAAGCTGGAGAAACACATCTCCGACTCAAAGACCATCAGCACCGGATCCCCTCAGGGCTGTGTTCTTTCTCCTCTGCTCTTCTCCCTGTACACGAACAGCTGCACCTACAGTCATCAGTCTGTCAAGCTGCTGAAGTTTGCGGACGACACCACTCTCATCGGACTCATCTCTGATGGTGACGAGTCCGCCTACAGGTGGGAGGTTGACCATCTGGTGACCTGGTGCAACCAGAACAACCTAGAGCTCAACGCTCTAAAGACAGTGGAGATGGTTGTGGACTTTAGGAAAAACTCAGCATCATTTGCCCCCATCACCCTCTGTGACTCTACTATTGACACTGTGGAGTCCTTCTGCTTCCTGGGAACTATCATCTCCCAGGACCTCAAGTGGGAACCGAACATCAGCTCCCTCATCAAGAAAGCACAGCAGAGGATGTACTTCCTACGGCAACTGAAGAAATTCAGTCTGCCAAAGACAATGATGGTGCACTTCTACACAGCCATCATTGAGTCCATCCTCAGCTCCTCCATCACCATCTGGTACGTTGCTGCCACTGCCAAGGACAAGGGCAGACTGCAGTGTGTCATTCGGTCTGCAGAGAAGGTGATCGGCTGCAATCTCCCGTCTCTCCAGGACCTGTACACCTCCAGAACCCTGAGGCGTGCAGGAAAGATTGTGGCTGATCCCTCCCAAACTGGACATAAACTCCAGTTTGGGAGGGACATAAACATAAAGAGACACTCCCCTCTGGCAGGAGGCTGCGGTCCATCAGGACCAAAACCTCACGCCACAAGAACAGTTTTTTCCCGTCTGCTGTCAGCCTTATTAACAAGGCCCGGAACCCCCCCTGACACTTCACACTTCACCTCTGACTCTACTTGTCAGTGACATTGCCACAAGTGTATGCGTTACATTAACGCTCTACTTGGACTCCCTTGAAAAAACAATCTGTCCTCTGTTAAAAAAAAAAAAAAAAGACTTGTGTACATATATTTATATTGTTATACAGTTCTTCTATTGTTGTATTTTTTACTTATTTTCTTATTTTTATATTATTTACTTACTGTCATATTTTTAACTTTTTAATTGCTTCTTCTTGATAGATGTGTCATGCACCAACCTCACCAAAGCAAATTCCTCGTATGTGTAAAATCGTACTTGGCAATAAAGCTTTTTCTGATTCTGATTCTGATTCTAATTCTTTTAGAAAAGTTCAAAAAATAATAATAAGAAAGGCGTCAGAGTCAGATACAATTCTTAGGTTTTACTGTAAATTCAACAAAATAGAAACACAGAGGCATGTTCGTGAGCACAAACACTGTAACTGAATCAGCATAAGCATCGCCTTTTATCTTGGTTAGCTCCCCATTGTGGGGTCTCTTCAGGGTACCACACCTCTTCATCCATTTTCGGGAATTTTCTACTATTTGATTCAAATTCTCCGTTGGCTTGGCATTCTGCCCATCATGACCTCATAGGTTGGCAGTATCCAATCTACATTCTGAAACATAATGGTAACAAAAAATGGCATGTTCATAAAATAAACTAGACAAATTCCCCTCGGCGGGAAATTTGGAGAGTGATACAGTGCGCAAACGCCGGGCCGTGCACGTGCCTATCAGTGACAATGCTAAGCTGACATTAGCATGTCAAAAAACACATTGAGAAGGTCTAAAACACCCTTAGAATGCCTTTAACAATCATTTCAGCCTATGTTAGCATTTTAGCATTAGCATGCTAACATTAGCATGTCAAATAACACATTAAAAACCTCTGAACCACCATTAGAATGCCTTTTCCAATCATTTTAGCGTATGTTAGCATGTTAGCATTAGCATGCTAACATTAGCATGTCAAATAACACACTAAAAACCTCTGAACCATCATTAGAACGCCTTCAAGATTCATTTTAGCCTAAGTTAGCATATTAGCATTAGCATGTTAGCACAACAACCCGACATCACTAGTCAAACCTCCACACACCAACAAGTTCATAGGACCTCATGTTAGCATTAGCATGTTAGCATTGTGGCTAATGCTAACAGGCCAACATCACTCATTACCTCACTAACATATACAACTCACCAGTAGTAGGCTTGGCTATGGCTGGTTAGCATGACACTACAGAGCTTAATGAAGAGCTGCTCATTTGACTGAGCTGCACAGCTGCAGCTGAAGCTACATATGTGTGTGTATGTGGGAGAGTAGTGCTCACAGAAGTACTGAGGCTCAGAGGTTGCCATGTTAACTTGAGGTGGCCTGATCCATGATGTCATCCACTTAGACACAGGTGCACACACACAGAAACCTGGGCCGTTTCTCAATACCAAGTACGCCAAGTTCGGACTTACGAACTTGGCAGTTCGGACTTAGCAAGTTCGACTTAGGAGTACAGTCTCTCCAGGACGGGAGGACGCAGGACCGTCATTCTGCAATTGGGACAGCAGCGTACTTGATGACGTTAGCAGGACGACACATCTCCGAAAACTTTGGATCAAATTTTAAACTACGCGCTATCGTGATGAATCGACCACAGATTTTAAGTTTTAACATCCACTTTCTCACATAAAATAATCTTAAAACCACATTCCGTACTACTAAAACAGCAGTATTTCCAAACTTGTAACTTATAGTTGTGAGTCCTCTCCTCCGGCATCGTTGCGACGAAATGCATTCTGGGATACGTGGTTGCCCCAAGTCCGCACAAGTCACCATCCGATGCATCCTCGATAAAGTGGGAGGGGCAAGAACACATCCGGGTATTTGAGCGTACTTGTCGAGATGCGGACTTGAGAATTGGAACAGTACTTGGACTCAGAGTGATGACGTTTCTCAAGTACACAAGAACACAAGTACAGAGAAGAACGCATATTGAGAAACGGCCCTGCTATTAGGGCAGCAGACACTTATGGGTCTGCCTCCACTCTGAAACGAACATTCCATGCAATACACACCCATTATAATCTCCAGCGGTCGCCATGGTGACGAGCCCTTTCGGCTCTGTGAGGGTCTGAGAAACGTCTGAATTTGGCCTCTGTGCACCCTCCGAACAAACGCTTCTCATGCCGACACCGAAAGTCCTATTGCCGAAATCTCTTCACCGTGAGAGCCACAAGGCTTTGCTGTACACGCTGATCACTTTCTTTTTCCGCTGGACTCAAAAATGCGGCTTTTAGAGCGAGTTAAAAAACGGCTGGTTTCTGTCTCTCCTGTTTTTGATTTGTATTGGACCTTATGGGCGAGGTCAGAGGCGCTCTCCTCACTCAGGGGCTGAGAACTCAAAAACCGTAAGTCCTATTGCTTAACCAGGCACATCGTGAGAATCAACGCAAGTGGCACTACAACTCTGGAAAGTTTCACGTGCGTAGAGTGAAATTTGTGCTTTGGAGGAGCGTGGAAAGACAAAAGTTTCACACAATTTTCAGAGCTTCTCTCCACTCTGGCAGTTAATCCCCTCCACTCTAGCACGAACATTCCGTGCAATACACACCCATTATAAACTCAGAATTTCTCCCAAAACGCTCACGTAAGACGCGTTTTTCGCGTCTTACGACTAGGCCTGCCTGCCAGATGGTTGCCAGCGAGCTTACCCCCCAGGTTTGGTTCTAGGTGGAACTATCATAGGGTTTGTCAATTGCTTTTAGCCTGGCCCCTACTCTGGGATCAATTTGATTTTACCAGTAGCTATTGCCCCTGACAACACATCTACCAGGGATGCACAAACCCCTCTACCATGATAAGATTAGACATAAGCTTATTGAGGACATGATCATGGATTCCACATTGGGTCACCTGTGCCTATACAGACAAGGCCATGTGAAGTTTTCAAGACTGCTGTATTGAAAATTGTTTGATACACTCAAAATTGGAAAAAATTTGAATTAGAATAAATGATTATTATCATTATTTTAAATGCACTGATTGGATTTTAATAAACTAATTAGCCAGTAGAAATGTGAAAAATTGGGGCATTCAAATGCCCACCTCCAGATCTACAGCGATTTTGTAAATGGGTTATTTTCCTTGATAAACAAAAATCTATGAGTTTTAAAATACATGAACTAATGATTCTGATTTTTACCAGTTAGTTGATTATTAAATTAGTTTAAATTATTACATTGTAACTGAATTATTGTCATTATTAAATCATTAAAAAATTACCATTAATTATCTGCTGTTTTATTGAAGATTAAATAAAAAGGTATGCCATAGTCACACACGACAGCTGGTTTCGTGAGAATTTTGGACCTGTAATGGGGTAGTATGTCCATGTAGTGATTCAAAATCATATTTGATCAACAAAACAATCTGAAAATCAACACTTTTGAGTCACATAAGCAGCAAATATAGAAAACAGATACAGAAAAGTAATTTGTACAGCTTTAACATTCAAGGCTTAAATATATACATTTCAATATATGCTTTCCTTTTAATTCTACTAACTGTTTCATTCTAAATTCCGGAATGCCAGATTTTCTTTTAGTATCTGCTGTTGCTATTAAAAAACTTTGTTTATTCCTAAAAATTAGATACAGTGTATGTTACATTGTCAGCCATAGGGGTGTGTTACAACAAGTAACCAGTGGTTTGATATGTAATGTTATACAACAGTTAGTTCCAGCCAAGTAATTTGATTGGACAAGAGACATTCCATGAGTGCTGACACAGAGCACAACAGCACTAAGACTTTTTAATGACATTATCACTCATCTGTACAGACGTTCTAATAACCGTTAATTAACGTTCAGTTGTTAACTAATCAGGCTCTCAAACCCCACTCATTCATCCTTAAATGTGACAACAAGAGAGCCTGCAGCACAACAGCACTCCCTCTCGTGTGATATTGCTTAAATATGAATTATAATACAATACAATTATCAGAATTATTCAGATTTAAAAAAACAAAAACAAAATATCATAGTTTAAGTTTGGATTTTAAATCCATTAAATAAAATAAAATTGCAAGTAATGAGTCAAAGGGAAGTTATTCAAATGTATTCTCCTTGGCCACTTTATTAGGGACACTTGTACATATTCTGTACTGTACCTTTATTAAGCTTATAATGCCCAGTTTGGTCAAACTTTCTGAGAGATATTAAATCACTTCTATAGTTATTAGTGAGATCATAGTTAGTGGTGATGTTATACTGGACTGCATTGTAATGAAAGTTTGCCCCCCTCATGTTTGTGAATGGAGTTGGCAAAACATCGGATCTCAATATAATGCAGTCCACTCTAACATTGTCAATCAAAACTGAACATTATTGTTGTAGATGTATTTGTGGTATTTAAATTAATTTATGAGCCTGCCTAATAAAGTGGCCACTGAGTATATGTTGATGTGATGACCAAGAAATTAGGAAAAATAATTGAGATGTATAGAAATCCAAAATGCTGGGGGTTTTAGTGAATGAGCATTCTGTTTACAAAAACTCACAAATGATCATTAACCTTATATTGCACCACCAGCCACTCAGAGGAATTTTTGTTGAGCAGTTTAAAGATGTCATGGTGCCTGATTTGTGTTTTTGCGGTTCTAGGCACCAAATTTCAAATCTGACAAGCAGTTTTAAGGTTCACAGAGATTATTCTCACTGGAAAAAGACTGAAATCAACCATGCTTACTCTTGTCTGACAAACAACCTCTTGAGAGGAGGATGGGATCAGTGGTTGGGGTACGAGGTTTCTGACTCTGACCCTGGAGTCCAAGCTTAAGTAAGGGTTGCATTGTCAAACTATTTCGACGAACAAGAATTAAGTTTGATCCTTAATGTTAGAGTTAGAAGAGAGAAGTGCTATGGATGATATGACAGTGGCTACTGAGCTTGTGTGTTAACATATCTATCTCCAGACCAACTGAGCAAGCTTCCTTCACTGCTTGAGACCATCTGATACAGTTGAAAACTCTGATACTAAATCTAATCAATTTAGTTGGTGGGTTATTTTGGCGGGCTGCACGGTGGCGCAGCAGGTAGTGCGCGTGCCTCACAGCAAGAAGGTCGCCGGTTCGATTCCCGGGTCAGGTCTGTGTGAAGTTTGCATGTTCTTCCCGTGCATGCGTGGGTTCTCCCCGGGTACTCGTCTGCTCCTCCGGACCATACCCCTCCCAGTCAATGAGGTACTGCAGGTCTCTTCCACGACGATGAGAGCGCAGCAGGCGTGTAAGCAGGCGCCCCATCAATGATGCGAGGAGGTAGGGGTGGCTGAGAGGCAGGCAGCAGAGGACTCTCCCGGAAGGGCTTGACCCTTGAGACGTGAAAGGTGGGATGGATCCACATGGTACGGGGCAACTTGAGCCGAGACTTGACTTGAGCCATCTCGATGGGGAATGGTCCGATGAACTTGGGAGCCAACTTCTTCGACTCCACTCTCAGTGGAAGGTCCCGGGTCGACAGCCACACCTTTTGGCCCACCTGGTAAGGAGGAGCCTGGGAGCGGCAACGGTTGGCGGCTGTCGAATACCGATCTGCGGGGACGTATAAAGGAATATTGAAGGAGTGCGGACCTGGCCTGTGTCCAGGTTCGGCGACAGCAACGGATGAAGGCTTCCACAGATGGGCAGGCGGTCTCCCTCTCCTGGGCTGGGAACAGGGGAGGCTGAAAGCTGTAGGCACACTGGAGGGGAGAGAGCCCAGTGGCGGAGCTGGTGAGGGTATTGTGGGCGTATTCAACCCACAGCAGTTGCTTAGACCAGGTGGCAGGGTGCTTGGAGGCCATGCAGCGGAGCACCGTCTCCAACTCCTGATTCATCCTCTCGGACTGACCGTTGGATTGAGGATGAAACCCAGAGGACAGGCTGATGGAGGCTCCCATAAGACGAGGGCCCAGCTCTCTTTGGCCGATGGGAGCTTGGTTAGGGGCACAAAGTGAGCCATCTTGCTAAACCGGTCTAATAGTGTCAGAATGGCGGTATAAACTCCTGACCGTGGCAGCCCGGTGACGAAGTCCAGCGAGATGTGGGACCAGGGCCGATGAGGCAGAGATTGCAGGTGGCCGGCAGGGGCCTGCCGTGGGGCCTTGTTCTGGTTACAGACTGGGCAGGCATTTACAAAGTCTCTGGTGTCCTCATCCAGTGTGGCCCACCAGAACAGTCATTGCAGAACCTCCTTGGTTCGCTGAATTCCTGGGTGACAGGTGAGTCGGGAGCCGTGGGCCCACTGCAGGACCTCAGACCTCAACTCCTGAGGGACGAACAGGCTGTCTTGGGGACAAGAGCTGGGCCCCGGCTGATCCTCCAAGGCAGCCTTTACCCACTCCTCCACCTCCCAGGTAAGGGCGGGAAGTGGGAAGGAGTCTGGATGGGAGGGGTTCTGCTCCCCGACCATGTCGGGACAGGGCGTCAGGTTTGACGTTGTGGGAGCTTGGTCGGTAGGAGAGGGTGAAGTTAAACCTGATGAAGAACAGAACCCACCTGGCCTGCAGAGAGTTCAGTCTCTTAGCAGAGCGGATATACTCCAGGTTCTTGTGGTCGGTCCATACGAGGAAGGGGGTCTTGGTTCCTTCCAACCAATGGCGCCATTCCTCCAACGCCAGCTTCACTGCCAACAGTTCACGGTTACCGATGTCATAGTTCCTTTCCGCTGGGGACAGACGCCTGGAGAAGAAGGCGCAGGGATGCAGTTTTTGATCCTCCGCAGAACATTGAGAGATGACGGCCCCCACCCCCACATCAGAAGCGTCCACCTCCACCACAAACTGTCTCTCGGGGTCAGGGATCAGGAGAATGGGGGCCGAGCTGAACCGCCCCTTAAGGTACTGGAACGCCTCCTCTGCGGCTGGAGTCCATCGGAAGGGAACTTGGGAGGAGGTGAGAGCAGAGAGGGGAGCAGCCACCGCGCTGTAACCCCAGATGAACCTTCTGTAGCAATTGGTGAACCCAGAAAACGTTGCAACTGCTTCTGCTTGAGACTTTGGTAGGGTCCATCTCCATGCAGTTCTGGCCGATGATGTACCCCAGGAAGGAGACAGAGGAGGCATGGAACTCACATTTCTCTGCCTTGACGAACAGGGAGTTCTCCAGCAGGCGTTGCAGAACAGTCTGGACGTGATGTATGTGCTCTTGCTTGGACTGGGAGAAGATCAGGATGTCATCTAGGTAGACGAACACATACTTGTTGAGCATGTCCCTTAGAACTCATCCCCCTCGCGAATGCGTACCAGATGATAGGCGTTGCGGAGGTCCAACTTGGTGTAGATGGTGGCCCCTTGGAGAAGCTCGAAAGCTGAGGCCATGAGGGGGAGAGGATAACGGTTCTTCACCGTTATTTCGTTCAGGCCTCTGTAGTCGATGCAGGGCCTCAGGGAACCGTCCTTCTTGTCGACGAAGAAGAACCCCACACCAGCGGGAGACGAGGAGGGTCGGATGATCCCGGCAGCCAAGGCGTCGCTGATGTAGGTCTCCATGGCCTCCCTCTCAGGTGCAGACAGGGAGTAGAGATGACCCTTGGGAGGTGTGGAGCCAGGCAGGAGGTCAATGGCGCAGTTGTAGGGCCGATGAGGGTGCAGAGAGGTGGCCCTCGCCTTACTGAACACCTCCCGGAAATCGTGGTAGTCAGGGGGTACCATGGAGAGGTCTGGGGTAGCACAGGAACTGGCAGGTCACACTGGGCAACAGCGTTCCAGTCACTGAGACGAGCCCGGGTTCTGAAGTCTATGGCATAGTCAGCAACAGTCCAATCCCCCTGCCTCTGGCTCATGAGTCCCCCTGTAGCATCATGACCCGAGGACCTTGCGTAGCTCCTTTGCGAAAGCCTGGAAAGAGGCACAGGCTGGCGTGCCTCTCTCCCACTCCGCCGTTCCCCACAAACGTGCCTTTCCAGTGAGATGGTTGATGGCGAAGGCGACTCTGGCTCCCTCTGTGGCAAAGGTGTGGGGTTGCAGGGCAAACAGAATTGAGCAGTTAGTCAGGAAAGGACTGCAGCTCTCAGGGTCCCCGGCATAGTGTTCTGGTGCCCCCACCTGGGGTTCGGATGTGGTGCTCGAAGATGGCCCTGGGGTAGGAGCAGGAGGGGCTGGAACTGAGGCAGCAGAGGCGTGTTGAGTCATGGAGGCGGCCATCTGTTGTACCTGGGTGGCTAGCGAGGTTAGCGCTCATTTCAGAGCCAAAGCTGACTGACGAGCCTCCGCCGCGTTGGAGGCGAGCTGAGCCTCATGCTGCTGGAGCATTCCCTCCACCCGGGCTAGGCGAGACTGAGCAGAGGCGGGATTTGCTGTGACAGTGATATTATATCATGAAAGGGCATTTAAGTAGAAGCATGCAATGATGATTTCCTCATCTCAAACAATTTTTTAAAACAAAGGCCAACAACAGTGGTGGGTATACCACAACAGAAAATGTCAATGTGTCAATAACTTATCATGTTCCCTTGAGCATCAATTACAGCTTGACAACAACATCTCATGCTGTTCAGAAGTCGACTTATTGTCTGCTGAGGCATGGCATCCCACTCTTCTTGAAGGGCGGCCCTCAGGTCATTGAGGTTCTGGGGTACAGAGTTTCAAGCCTCTACACAACAACTCAGCTGATCCCATAGGTTTTCTATGGGATTCAGGCCTGGAGAAAGTACAGGCCACTCCATCTGAGGTACCCTAGTCTCCAGCAGCTGTTCCCTAATGATGCGACCTTGATGAGCTGGAGTATTGTTCCCTCTGAGAACATCCTGTTTGAAGGCTTGCAATGGCGAGGTACTGTTGATCAGTTGTTAGGTGTTGTTATGGTCTCATGATGTCAAAATGTGAACAGCATGATGAAGAGGACTGTTTAAATACCAATTCTAACAGGAAAGCAGGAAATTTGTTGGTCGATTCATGGATCAAACAGCTGTGTGAATTTTGCCATTCAGCTCCCTGTTAGAGAACAGTAAGTTTTGCAACAAGTACTGAAACATTGAACAGTTGGACATGTGCATTCAAAAATTTAGAGAAGTTCATCTGTAAAGGTTATAGTGTATTTTAGGTTCATCCTAAAATTTTACCCGAAAGCCCTAACTTTTTGTGAGTAGTGTATATAAATGAGGTTGACAAAATATTAGAAGCAACTTGAAAGCTAACATGTCAAACACAACACCACCTCCATCTACATCTTTAAGACATATCACTGAGGCAACACAGAACAAAGGAAATTTTGCAAATTTGTCATCTGAACATGTCTTAAGATGCAGCAGCATTTTTGCTGGAATCCTATAGTACATCCAACAGGTGTTATTTTCTGGGCACTCAGGATGTATTCTAATATATCCTAAAATCTTTTTCCATGTCAGACTGAGGAATGAAATTGAGTATTTTTTTCTCTCCTCCTCTCGTCATGGACATTTGCCATTTCTGGAGCTGTAAGCTGAGAAATCTGCTGCTGTCTGTTGCAAAACAGGTCTAAAAGGAGACGTGGGGGAAGGGATAATAGGAGGTCTTGCTTGTGATGGCGAGGCTGTTACTATTTGTGATGGTGCTTTGCAATTCTGAATGAGTTTTCATTTTAATGTTTGCTATTTTCAGTTCCAAGTCCTGATACATATGGCTTTGTGAAAGGTTGTAATGCCATCCAGCAACAGTGCAGTGTTCCTGTTAGCCATACGAGCCTGTCCTTAGGGGAAATTTGTACTTATCTACAATAAATTGTAATATGAAGTTTGGAGCCCTTATTTACCTGAAATGAAAGGAGGCATGGTGTTACTAGAGAAATTCTAATTTCCCCTCTTTTATAAGTATTCTGATGATATTTTAGGAAAGAAACCACCTGTTTTCTGACCTGATTCTTGTTGTATCAGATTTGAACATAGTGTATACTTTATAGGTATATCGAAGGTGCACTCAATCAAGTGTATTGACATCTAAGAGTATACTTGTGTTTGTCACTTTTCCAGTGTAAACACAGAACATATTCAAAACCTCCTTAAAATGAGTAATCTGCAGCTGAGACACAGCTAATGTCCTCTCATCCTTGCTTTTATTACAAAACATCTCCAGGAAGTGTAAAGTTTAATTAACAACATGAAAGCAGGGAAACAGTATATCCGTGAAAAAGATAAGTTCAGCACAGCAGTGGCAACTGTGTGTCATTGCTATGTTCTTGAACTGATGGGATTAGTGTAAAAGAAATATATGGGTTGAATTTCCCATGTACCCATAATTTCATTTTATACACCATTTTCCTCCAGTCTTTATTTTGGATGGACCTTCATCATTAGTCATCAACTTCAAAATCGTCTTTCTCCAGTTTTCAGCACCTCCTTTATATATTTCTCTCTTTTTGTTTGTCCACCTTGCTTCCCTCGACTATTTATGTTATGTTTAGATTCTCTTTAAATGTAAATAGGACCCAAGGGGCAGACACAAAGCATGGAACGAAGGGAGCTGTTCAAACCAAAACAGTTTATTAACAAGAACAGAAAACCCTGATACAATAGTATAAATGACGTCAAACGCAAGAACACAATCTCCAAAGACAAAAAACAGTCCTTAAACATCAACTTCACCATGGCTAGTGGGTAGGAACTAATGCACAACTAGAACAAGAAAACAAAACTCAACTGAGTTATGCACACAGGTGACAAGGAACAATACTAGTGCTACCAGGAATACTACAGACATGAAATGGCTGGAAAGTCTAACATGAAGCTTGAACAATCTGGCAGCGAGACATCTTCGCCACGCCGCTTAAATGGGGAGAGAATCAGTGGATAAGGATCAGGTGCGCTGTCTGCCCACTGAACAGCCTGGCCACACCTCACATCTCACACACAACACATTAACCAGAAAAACATAACAAAATAACAACCACACACTGCTTAACAGTTTATCCAAATGTCTTAAATGTATCTTCCTATCAGAGATTCGATCTAAACACTGAGTAGACTGCAGAGGGCCCAAAGAAAAACAGATTTCCAAAATATTTAGAGCCCAACTGTGGGAATGATCTAGGGTCACTTTTCTGGACTGGACAGTAAATTCCAAATTGAAGGGTATTTGGGAGAAAAAAAATGATGAAAACAGTATTTACCTCTGTCTTGCAACACTGTGGGGACACGACTCATCTGTTCATCAAACTGTTTATCCCTTCACAACGTTCAGCATTTTGTGGGATCTGTTAAGCTGTTATGTTTGTATTCCACTTTTCATTTAGTGTAGTGAACTGTGTTTGTCCAGCCATGTTTTGGACTGTCCAATCTGCAGGAGCTTCCCACAGAAAAGCCTATTGTATTGCTTTTTATCAGAGCTGGGAAAGTTAACCAGATGTGTATTGTATCAAACCAACCAAGTTAGTCTTCATTCTTGAAGCTCTCTCTCATGTAAAACTAAAATCTAATGTTGGAAAACACTTCTGGTCAAGAATAGATCTCACCTTTGTCTGACTTCAAAGCAGCTTTTCCGTGCGGCACCTATTTTGTTGTGCGCTAAGGCTTGTCGAGTTCGTGTCAGGTCCCTGCAGAAAAAAGAACTGAGAGAGGATAGAAAAGAGAAAAGATTGGGGTGTGTAAAATGGGAATAGAGGAAGATGAGAGAGTTGAACTGTTTAAACAGGGGTGGTGATTAGAAGGAGGCGTACAGGAAGGGAGGCCCAGGCATTACAAGAAACAAAGACATTTCCACTAAATGAGCCCTTTGTTTTCCAGTTATCAGTGCTGAGTAAATATTGGCTTCTTGGTGCGGGAGCTGCACTCTGTGGCTAATAACTGCCAATTAAAATCCAACAGTACAAAGCCACAGTTAAATAACTAATCTCACAGACGGCAAAGAGTGCATTCACTGACAGTGGAGATGGAAATAAATATTGAGGCTTCAGTTCAACATGTTAATTCCACAGTAATCTGAAAGTACTGACAGATGGATTGCTCAGTTAAGAGATGATATGATGCTAAGTCACTTCTGAGCAAGCATTTTTTTTTATGTCCATCTAACACATGCACATCATTTGAACAGGCTCTAAATCCAAACCCACAACATAGTGTATAAGGTAATCCCTTAATCCACATTGTGAGTTTGAAAATCCCTCCACTTAACAACATGTTACAACATCCTTTGCCACACAAGCTTATGTCTTGACTTCAGGGCTACACAGCAGGCTAATGCAGAGTGTTTGTAACCTTGAGATAACCCCAGTTGGACCCAGTTAAGCACAGATGCAGGTTACGGCAGCTGGAATGGGATTTTCTTCCCTGCTGTCATCTCTTGCTGCCTGTGGCTGGGGTTGGATGCTTTTGAAGAGCCAGACAGTGCGCTCCCCCTTCCAGCGTGTTTCAAAGCAACATGTTGCTGCCCTTATTAGTGGAGTGACTGCTGTCTGGCCCACGCAGAATGAGCCAGATGCTCCCCATCTCTATGGCTCAACCCAAGAGACATGCAAATATGGCCTAGCATAGTGTAGGTTTACTTTCTACTACAGACAGAAGGTGGAAAAAAATCTTCTTCTTAACAAGTCATTTTTGTATTTTTCAACCCATTTGCCACTTATTGAATACAAAAAGCTGTGTTTCAACCAAAGGAGGAAAGGATTATGCTATTTCTCTCTGGTTTGTTCTCTGAGATTCTTTCTTTCTTTCTTTCTTTCTTTCTTTCTTTCTTTCTTTCTTTCTTTCTTTCTTTCTTTCTTTCTGTCTGGATCTGAACCATTTATGATGCCTTTCATGGTTGCATCTTAACCCAATGCTGCAAGGACACCCATGATTAAGATTTTGGTTATGTTTTGGTTGCTATAAAGTTAAGTTGAAGTTAAAACTGCACTATTAAAAAAAAACAACAAAAAACAACTGCACTAATCAACATTTTTAGAATAACAGTGTATTAAAATACTATGTGTATTGTGAAGTTCTGCAGTCTTGAAGCTCTTCCCAGCTCTGTGGAGCTGTTTAGCATCTTTAAACTCATTTTTGTGCCCGTTTTATATTGTTTTGACTTTATTGTCTTAGTTCAGTAGTTTAGTTCCCTGTTACTGGCAGGATCAGGCAGCTGTTTTTATGACAAAGTTCACTGGTTCAGATTAATTTTTCTTGCTCATTATATAATGAGGACTACTACTACTACTACTACTACTACTACTACTAAGGACTACTCTTTTTAGTGAAATATCCCGAATTTTTGGTGTGTTCTCGTGGTTGGAGGATTATAAAAAACTTGAGTCATGGTTTAATAAGGTAGGAAACATTCTGTGCGTCTGATTTTATCTGGAGTGCATGGGACAGGAGACAATTCTTTACCTAACATAAGGAGCTTATGTTTTTGGTTCAGTTGTTTGTTGGTTTGTTTGTCGTTTTGTCAGCAGAATAACAGAATTACTATGTGCCCATTTTTCATGAATGCTGGTTAAAGGATGTAACATCAGCCAAAGAAGAACCCATTGATTTTGGAGCGGATCTCAATCACGAGGTGGACACACAAATTATTTTTCACATTCGTTACAGTTGGGAGACAGGGCATTTAGCCATAAGTCATAGATGGCAGTAAAGTTCAATACTGATGAAACATTGTCATTTGTAGAATAATGAATGAATACACCATATCACAATGCATATACATGGGTACCAGTAATGCTCTGGGATCGCTGATAGATGCAGTTGTTAATGTGCAATGTGCACAATTTCTGAATTCATTAATATTGCGGGCTGGATGGGAAGCTTTGGTGGGTCAGATGTGATCTGCGGGCCACCAGTTAACAATATGTGCTGTGTCTGGATTGATGTGCTGTTCAGTCTGGATTCTAACTTTTGTCATTCTTTATTCTTTGTTCTTTTGGGTGGAGCGGAGGCCTGTTACAGTGAGTGGTAGAATGACATGAATGCTCTGTTAACAGCAGAGGGAAAAAAGCAGGAATACCCAAGGTCTCTTCAAAAACTTAATTTCCACATTCTCCCACTTATGTATGCCAGTTTTTCCAGCTCAACCAAGTGTGAACAGGTGAATGGAAACTTATGTCCCGATGTTTTTATCATCAAACTAAGAGTTTGAGTTGAGTTACAAGGCAAGGAGCTCATTGATTGGGCTTTTTTTTGTTATCTTGAATCCTGACAGCAGCTTGGACCTGCAGGGAATTTCAAAACCAAATTTATTCTGATGACTGACTGATGCAATCATTCCACTGCCAGTTGTACTGTTTTCTTTCTGTCGTTTGGTGGTCACTGGGACCTCAAAAAGGACAGAAAGAATTAACTGTTTGAGCATGGCTACACTGCAGCTAGACTTCATGTCATGTAAATGCATTTGTTTAATTCAACTTAGAATATGAAATTATAGTAAAGAGAAAGAGATAAATCTTTATTGTCTCCCTTGGGAGAAATTCATCTTGGACAAACAAGAGACTCAAGGCGCCACAGCCACACAGCCAACCCAGATCCATGCCCCACATATACAATACACACAATACAATAAACAGTAGTAATAGAAGATTTACTTTTATTGTCACTGCACACACATTACAGGGAGGAGACTGCACACACGTGAAATTATTTTCTCCGCTTTTGACCCATCTTGGTCCGTCGTTCCTCCGTGGCAGACCAGGAGCAGTGGGCTGCCAGGCGCCAGCCCGGGGACCCATCCTCTTTTGTCACTGTTGGTCAGGCGGTGATCTTCTTGCATGTTTTTTAGTGGGGGTTATTTAAGGAGGAAACCCCGGGTAAACACGGGTAGAACATGCAAACTCCACACAGAAAGGCCCCTTTTTTTCCTCAAGCAGCAGGCACTGAAGACATGGTGGAGGACACGCCACCAGCGCCCACAGCGGGATTCGAACCGGGGACCTTCTAGCTGTGAGGTGACAGTGTTACCACTTGTGCCACATTGCTACCCAATGACAGATAAAAATACAAGATGAGATAACACACATACATGTCTGTTAAGTGGTTGTGTGTGAGCAACCTACCTGCATGTTGCAGCCATGTTGGTTGTACTATTTGTTCAACCAGGCCAGTGACCACCCCAGAGCAGCAAACTGCACACATCATACAAAGAGCAGCAGGGTCAAAAAAGCAAGGCGCATCTCTTTTGATGAATGTGCCTTTGGCGGTAATGATGGCTGGAACTTGGAGACAAATTGAATTGCAGGCCATTGCAGCGGATATGTAGTAAGGGAAGAAGAGAGTGGGTGTTCTTTCCTTTTTATCAGATGGGTTTTAGCCATTAGGGTTGTGGTGGAGACAGCAGCCACTGAAAGCCTCTAACTGGTTACAATGGACTGGAGATAACACACTGAAAAGCATGGTGACTGCAGAAACATTCAGGCCATGAATCGATAGCAAAATGTATGAAAAGGGGGTGTGATGTCATGATTGACAGCTCACGGTGAGTCAGGTGGGTGTATGAGCGACTCTGCGACTCTGAGGCCGATGATGCCCTAAGCACAACATGGCAGCCCCTGTACCCGGAAAATTTCGTCTGCATTTTCTACAGTGGAGGAAGTGGAGTTGCCCATCTTTATGTAAGCCTACAGTCTACAGCTGAGATTAAATTAATGAGAATAGCTGAGAAATATTGTAGGACTGTAGAACTTTTGCTAAATTGAATTTAGAGTCAAGATGCGGTTGCAAAGGATTTTCCATTTTGTCTACAATTTACCAAATTATTTCTGTGCCTGTAAAGCCTCTCCCAGCTAGCTGTTCATGAAGGGTAAACAAGACAGATAGGACATGTACTGTGGTTGATAATCCTGTACAAGCGCACAGTATTGCTGTGAAAGCCTTGTATTCTCTGTCTATATTTGCTCTGATAACACAAATGACGGAGGAGAGTACAAATATCCCACAACTGTGTTTCATCATAAACACGAACAGAGAACTTGAACACTTTCAAACACATCTCCATGGTTTGGCTCAACATTAGGCCTCAGCACTGTTTTTGTGAGTGTGTTTGTGTATGAGTTAGACAGTGAACTGATACATTGGAACTGATACATACTGTATTCCTCACACACATTCCTGAAACATTTAAATGTCTGTATGCACATGAGCCCTCCACAGACACACACAAACACTCCCCACTGCCCTTTATCCTCTTGTATGTGGTCTCCATGACAACTGTACACAGAGACTACTGCTTACCCCCTTCACTTGCCATGCCAACCCTTGTCCGCTTATCTGTATTAAGGACGAGTGATTGCTTTTCTTTTAATCACTATCAGGGTTTGGGTCTGTTAATCCATCCAGAGGAGGTAGCAACTTGTGTAATTCAATGGGGAGAGCAGAGGATTAGGAAGGAGGGGGGACTGTGGAAAGAAGGATGAGGAAACAGTGAGATTATTAATCTGCTGCTAATGCTGATGAGGCAGATCTATCACTATTCTTGGTTAAATTGGAAATGTTTGGACCAGGTATAGTACAGTTAACTAGCAAGCTGTTTAACAAACCTTTGCACCCACCAAACCAGCAAGCAAATGATCTATTTAAACCTAAGTCACTATACTCTATTTTCACATTTGTGGATTTAGTTGTCACTTTGGCCAAGACAAGTAATGATTTTCTGTTAGAATTCAGAATGTGCTGTGTCATCGCTACCACAGTCACTCAAATATAGTGTATTCATTTTACATTCAAAATTTAGACCCTGAAATAAAATGTTGGAAATGAAATACAGTGCACTAGATAGCATAGAGGGATTGTTTTTGGACACAGCCACAGTGCACAGTCTGATGAATTTACAGCTGCACACGTTGTAATTTTCAGCTGGTTTAATACAGTCTGAGACAGCTCAGACTTCATTTTCACTTAAATTCTGATTTGATACATTGGTCATCAATTTCAATTTTCATTAGTTACAGCTGTTATTTCTTTACACCATAAGGAGTTAGGGCCCAGTGTGACTTGGTTATAGTGTTAGTTGCTGAAGCTGAAGTTGTTGTTGAACTTGTTTGATGTTCACTGATGCCACAGGTGGCCATAATGCCACCACATTAAAATGATCACCCATTTTACATGTTGTCTCTTGCAAGACCCCAGCTTTATGAATGTCCATCTCTAATTCTCTGGTGTACACTTCTGTAAAAGTAGCTTGCTTACACACACAGACTGACACACTGGAGATGCAGAGGGACAGAGAGATGAGATGACAGAAGACATGAAATTTGGTAAATTGTTTTTTTTGGCTGTTTATAGTATAGTTTATATCATATTGATATTTTATGAATTTGCCTCTAAAGTTTGGTTCAGCTCTATGTTTTTGAATTGGTAATCATGTATAGAGATTATAGAGATTTTCCAAGACATATTGGTTAACCTTTGCCCCTTATGTTGTTGCTGATGATAATCAACTTGAGATTCGTCTATTTGAAATGTCATTTTGACACAACTTATTTCAGGGAGATTTTGTCAATTGCAAAGTCAGAAAAACAAATGAACCGCAATTTGTTATTGTGATCTCTATCAGTTTCTCAGCAAAAATTGAGCTGTCAAGCTGAGGAGTAATTGTGTTTTCATTGCATTTATGTGTTGCAGTTCAGGGCTCCTGCTGTCTCACTGCCATGGCTTCCTGGAAGCCTATATGTAATGTCATTAGTTCCACCTGTGCTTTTCCTGGTATAGCATCAGGTTAAGTTCAGCTTCTTTACTCGGTGAGACAACAGGGAAGAGCAGTAGCTGTATGAGAATATAACCTGTTCAGTTACCAATAAATATGCAGTATTATCCCTCTGTTTAAATATAATAGTTGGTCCCAGAAGAAGTAGTGAACAAGCTGGCAAAATGTGATGAATTCATAGCTGTAAGAGTTCTTTTTTCACAGCACACATTCTGAGACATCATTGCTCTAATAAACCCACAGTATAGTACCTGTCTAGTGCCAAACAGCAGAGAGATACAGAGACAAGGTGGTGAACATACAATAGTAGAGCATTGCTGGATGCAGGACAGGTGTAGAGCAATCCAGAATAAAAGAATACTGAATATTGTACTTATATTAGAATAAGAGAGGATGGGGGAGCAGCTTGGGTAGGTTGTTATTCACTGGGTGAAGAAGCCACAGGTGCAAGGGCTCTGGTGAGGGACTGAAGGAGGGAGGAAGGTAGCACTGGACTGGTCCCCCAGGACTGTGGGGTGATGTCGTGATGATGTGACGAACATCAAGCATGTAACAGCTCCTTAAAAATGAGTGTAAAACAACTGTGATTGAAAAAGAAAAAAGAAAATAATTAGATAAGAGACAGCTTCAGTCACAGATGAGTATCAGGCATCAACCTGACAAACAAATGATGAACCAGAAAAGGAGAAGTCTGTTTAACTGATAGGACTGACTAATGCTGCTCTTACACTGATGTTACACACTCTGTGATAGTTATATTTGTGTTTTGAGTATGTGATAAATTCTACTGAAAAAAGACACAATGAAGTAGACTTTTCCAGTAACTGGAATATTCAGTTTAGTGTTTACAGATAATGTCCAACAGTTTACTCTCTAATTGTGAATCTGGCAGCTATGTGACAAATTGATGTCTGTCGGTGGAGGTATGATTTCCTCTTAGTACATCTCTTAGCATTGTTGTTACAGATCTTCCGAATGACTCTTTGCTGGCCAGCTTTGACTGCTGGGTGCACAGATGTTGCTGTGTGTACAAAACAATCAGTGACCATGCCAGGACATGGACAATATGAAGGGACTGTTTTTATCCTGGTTTTATTTTGAGCTTGAACTGAGATATACATATCTAATTAGATCTTTGGCAGTTAAACAATTCATTGTTTTTTATATCCCTTTACAGAATAGTAGATTGTTTCAATTATGTTAATTTTTCCTCTTAAATTATTATTATTATTATTAGGCACCGGTTCGAGTCCCGGGTCGGGCCTTTCTTTGTGAAGTTTGCATGTTCTTCCATGCATGCGTGGGTTCTCTCCAGTTACTCCGGCTTCCTCCCACAGATCAAAAACATGCTAGTTAGGCTAATTGGTGACTCTAAAATTGCCCCTAGGTGTGAGGGTGTGTGTGAATGGTTGTGTGTTTGTGACCTGCGATCGGCTGGCGACCGGTCCAGGGTGTACCCCACCTCTCGCCCGTTGATGGCTGGGATAGGCTCCAGCACCCCTGCAACCCCGAAAGGCATACGCGGTGTAGAAAATGGATGGATGAATGGATGATGATGATTATTATTATTATTCATTACACATTAGGTAATCTGAGGGGTATAAATTAAAGATTGAATGTGCAGTAATTAGCAAAAACTTTAATGCTCTTTGCACATCAGAGGCGAGGAGAGAGAGACTCTCCTTTGAGTCAACTGGACATGATGGTGCCATTGTGCAAGGCACGCTGTCAGCGTTGCCTAGTCTGTTGTTTGTTGTCTTTTTACTTCTCTGTATATGCTGCCAAGATGTCTCTGCCATACTCGTTTATGATCGTCAAACACTTTTCAATATCTGAGTGTCCGATCGCCTGTCGTCACACAATTTGGGAGACAGATTATTAAAATTTCCTTTCTTGTCGGACATACCGGCGTACCTCCGCCGTTTACCTGCAGCGGTTCCCAACCACAAACGTGAAAGTGAAGGCTTACCTGGCCTCCACCTGTGTGAAGTATACTGGTAGGAAATGTCCCATTCCTGCCTCATGGTGTTCAATGCAGATGAGATGCCGATGGCTCCATCCGGTTGTCCCAGGCGTGCTGGATGTCTCCGTTCCTGACCTGTCGGCGGTGCCTTCTCCTCCCGTGTTAATTCGGTTTCACAGAGGCATGGACCTCTCAAACCTTCGTCCGCTGTTTCGGGCTGCCCCCTCGGCCTGCGAGGACTGCACTTTTCATCTGGCCCTGATCAAGATCGCTAGCCAACAAGACTTTCATCCTGAATGACTTCTTCACTTCCCGGGAATTGGATTTTATGTTTCTGACAGAAACCTGGCTCCAAGCTGGTGAGTTGCTACCCTTCTCGGAGCTTCTTCCTTCCCAGTGGGACTTCCTCAGCTCCCCTCGGACTACAGGTAAAGGTGGGGGTCTAGCTTCTGTTCTGTCTAGCTTTAAATCCTCTTTCAACTGTCGGGAGCTCCCATCCGATAGTTATTCGAGCTTTGAGCTGCAGCTGTTCGAAACTAACTTTACTCAAACTGTCCTGTGTGCGGTGGTGTACCGCCCTCCTAAATTTAATAAGGATTTTATCTGGGACTTTGCAGACTTTGTGGCAGGGATTGTTCTGAAATACTATCGCCTTTTAATTGTCGGAGATTTTAATATACATGTGTGATGTGAGTCCAGATTGTTGGTCAGAGACTTTCTTTATCTTTTGGACTCTTTTAACCTCACTCAATCTGTCACTGGCCCGACGCACAACAAAGGACACACACTGGACCTTGTGCTGTCCTCTGGTTTATGTGTCAGCATCAGTGAAATTTGTGACACATGTATTTCGGATCATCTGCCTGTTGTATTCACTGTTACTGTCCTCAGTTCGGAGGCGTCTACCTGTGCTCCTGCTCGCTGGGTGCGCACTTTTCTTTTAACCCTTTAACTGCCTCCCAGTTTTGCACTGCTTTTAAGGATTCTCTCCTGTACACCATGGATGACGGTGATCTCAGTGCTGAGGAGCTCCTAACTCAGTTTGACTGTACCTGTACTGAGATTTTGGACTCTGTTGCTCCTCTGAGGTCCAAACGCACAAAGCCACTTTCTGAGCCCTGGTTGAACGACTTTACTCGCTCTCTCAGACACGCCTGCAGACAAGCAGAGAGGAGGTGGAAAAAGGACAAGCTCCAAGTCTCCTTTGGAATTCTACAGGACACTTTAGGGAATTATCAGAGAGCTGTGAAAACTGCGAAAACTGAATATTTCTCCCACCTTGTGGCCAGTAACCTCAGGCCTCAGGTTCTTTTTAATGTTATTGACTCTCTTATTAATCCAGGTGGCATAGCTCACATTTTACCATCAGCTTCTTTGTGTGAGAATTTTCAAAAATATTTTGTTGACAAAATTTCTGGTTTTAGTTTTTCTCACACTATGGGTTTTGTTGATCCCTCTGTTCCCACTTTGTGCCCAGCTGTCTTCCAGCAGTTTGAGCCAGTCTCCTTCCACTGTCTTTACGAGGTGGTCAAACAGCTATGCCCTGCGAACTGCCCCCTTGACAGTGTCCCAGCACGCTTGTTTAAAGATGTTTTTAACACTGTGGGTTCGACCATTTTATCTCTAGTTAATACATGTCTCAGATCAGGGTATGTTCCAGCTGCTTTTAAACATGCCACTGTGCAACCTCTGTTCTGTCCAATTTTAGGCCCATTTCTAAACTCCCTTTTTTATCTAAAGTTTTAGAGAAAGTTGTTTTTAATCAACTGAAAACTTTCTTAGATGATTTTAGTATTTATGAAAAATTCCAATCTGGTTTTAAGGCACGCCATAGTACTGAAACTGCCCTTTTAAGAGTTTTTAACGATCTTCTGTTAACAGTTGATTCTGGAAACTCTGCAGTTTTAGTGCTTTTAGATTTGTCAGCAGCTTTCCACACAGTTAACCATGCCATTCTTTTATCGAGACTGGAACAGTGTGTGGGCATAAAGGGAACAGCCCTTAAATGGTTTGAGTCCTATCTGACTGACAGGAGCTTCTGTGTTCGCCTTGGTGAATGCACCTCACCAGTGGCCCCTCTCTCCTGTGGGGTTCCACAGGGCTCTATATTAGGTTCTGTATTATTTGCCCTTTACATGCTGCCCCTGGGGTCAATTTTTAAAAAATATAATATCTCGTTCCAGTGCTTTGCTGATGACATTCAGATCTATCTGCCCTTAAAGGCTAATTGTGTGGACTCTCTGGAACCCTTGTTTAACTGTTTAAAAGACTTAAAATCATGGTTGGGCCTAAACTTCCTCTGTCTTAATGAAGACAAGACAAAAGTTGTGGTATTCGGTTCATCTGACAAGCTGGATCATTGTGCAGGTGCTGGTCATAAAATTAGAATATCATGGAAAAGTTGATTTTTTTCAGTAATTCTATTCAAAAAGTGAAACTTGTATAATGTATACATTCATTTCACACAGACCGACATATTTCAAGTATTTACTTCTTTTAATATTGATGATTATACCTGACAACTAATGAAAACCCCCAATTGAGTATCTCAGAAAATTAGAATATTATGGAAAAGGTCAATATTGAAGATATCTGGTGCTACACTCTAATCAGCTAATTAACTCAAAACACCTGCAAAGGCCTTTAAGGCCTTTCTCTCAGTCTAGTTCTGTAAGCTGCACAATCATGGGGAAGACTGCTGACCTGACAGTTGTCCAAAAGACGATCATTGACACCTTGCACAAGGAGGGCAAGTCCCAAAAGGTCATTGCTAAAGAGGCTGGATGTTCACAGAGCTCTGTGTCCAAGCACATTAGTAGAAAGGCAAAGGGAAGGAAAAGATGTGGTAGAAAAAAGTGTACAAGCAATAGGGATAACCGCACCCTGGAGAGGATAGTGAGACAAAACCCATTCAAAACTGCGGGGGAGATTCACAAAGAGTGGACTGCAGCTGGAGTCAGTGCTTCAAGAACCACCACTCACAGACGTATGCAAGACATGGGTTTCAGCTGTCACATTCCTTGTGTCAAGCCACTCTTGAACAAGAGACAGTGTCAGAAGCGTCTCACCTGGGCTAAAGACAAAAGGGACTGGACTGCTGCTGAGTGGTCCAAAGTCATGTTCTCGGATGAAAGTAAATTTTGCATGTCCTTTGGTAATCAAGGTCCCAGAGTCTGGAGGAAGAAAGGAGAGGCACAGAATCCACGTTGCCTGAGGTCGAGTGTCGTTTCCACAGTCAGTGATGGTTTGGGGTGCCATGTCATCTGCTGGTGTTGGTCCACTGTGTTTCCTTAGGTCCAAGGTCAATGCAGCTGTCTATTAGGAAGTTTTGGAGCACTTCTTGCTTGCTGCTGCTGACCAACTTTATGGAGATGCAGATTTCATTTTTCAACAGGACTCGGCACCTGCTCACAGTGCCAAAGCTACCAGTACCTGGTTTAAGGACCATGGTATCCCTGTTCTTGATTGGCCAGCAAACTCCCCTGACCTTAACCCCATAGAAAATCTATGGGGTATTGTGAAGAGGAAGATGCAAGATGCCAGACTCAACAACGCGGAAGAGCTGAAGACCACCATCAAAGCAACCTGGGCTCTCATAACACCTGAGCAGTGCCACAGCCTGATCGACTCCATGCCACGCCACATTGCTGCAGTAATTCAGGCAAAAGGAGCCCCAGCTAAGTATTGAGTGCTGTACATGCTCATACTTTTCATATTTATACTTTTCAGTTGGACAACATTTTTAGAAATCCTTTTTTTGTATCAGTCTTAAGTGATATTCTAGTTTTCTAAGATATTGAAATTTGGATTTTCACTAGTTGTTAGTTTAAAATCTTCAAAATTAAAGAACTAAACATTTGAAATATATCAGTCTGTGTGTAATGAATGAATATAATATACAAGTTTCACTTTTTGAATGGAATTACTGAAATAAATCAACTTTTCCATGATATTCTAATTGTATGACCAGCACCTGTACTAGCACTCTTGGCACTTTAGGGTCTGTCACTCATCCCTTTGTTAAAAACCTGGGTGTGTTCTTTGACAGTGCCTTTAATTTCAACAAACAGATTAGCACTGTCGTTAAAAACAGTTTCTTCCAGTTAAGGGTGCTCACCAAACTCAAGCCATACATTCCTCGTGGTGACTCTGAGAGAGTCATTCATGCTCTGATCACGACCAGGCTGGACTACTGTAATTCTCTGTATGTTGGCCTCGATCAGTCCTCTCTCCGCCGGCTGCAGTTGGTCCAAAATGGTGCCGCTCGGCTTTTAACTGGGACTAGAAAGCGGGAGCAACACCAGTCTTGGCATCGCTTCACTGGCTTCCTGTTCATTTTAGAATAGTTTTTACGGTTTTATTTCTTGTTTTTAAAGTTTTACATGGGTTGGCCCCACCTTATTTAGCAGACCTTATTCAGGTCCACAAACCTATTAAAGACCTGAGGTCGTCCAGTCAAGTGGTCCCCAGATCCAGGCTCAGGACTAAAGGTGACCGAGCCTTTTCAGTGGCAGCCCCTAAACTTTGGAACAGCCTGCCGCTGAACATTAGGGCTGCTTGGACTGTGGAATCTTTTAGGTCCATGCTGAAGTCACCGTCTTTACTCAGTGGCTTTCAGTTCGGTTGGGCATTGACATCCTGGCTGCATATATATTGCCTTTCTTCATTTTATGTTCATGTATGATGTTTTTAAATGTGCTATATAAATAAAATTGACCTTGACCTTGACCTTATCCTTAATACTCCACGTGTGTGTGTGTGTGTGTGTGTGTGTGTGTGTGTGCATCAGAAACGACCTTTAAGAGACCAGCTTGGGGACCAGGGGCCTCATGTACAAAGGGTGCGTACGCACAAAAACGTGGCGTACGCTCTTTTTCATGGCAAAGTTCAGATGTATCAAGAGTGAAATGACCGTGGAAATGTGCGGTGCCTCGCGCCATCTTCATGGCTGGCGTACGCACGTTTCTACAGTTGTTGATCCTTTGGTGACATTTAGAGGTGATGCTGGGATGTGCACATCAGAGACACATGAACAATTCACACTGATAAACAATTAACACACCCACGTGTCTGCAATTACATGAGTGTATATAAAAGCATGTGCAAAGTGGTGCAAAAAATACCGTTAAAAACAATGGCTGCTTTAGCAGTATTAGAAAATATTGCAAATGGTACAATGCGAAGAAAGCGTGTGTTCAGAGACAGAGATGATTTACTGGCACATGATGACAACTGGCTCATCAGCCGCTTTAGGTTCCTGAAGGCAATCCTCCTGGAACTGTGTGCAGAGCTGCGGCCGGCCTTGGAGTGCATCACAGCGAGGAGCCATGCACTGCCTGTGCCCATATAGGTACTGACCACACTGGGGTTCCTGGCAACCGGGGCATTCCAGAGGGAGCTGGCCGACCGATCGGGACTCTGCCAGCTGACCCTGAGCCAAGCCAAGGGATTGTAGAATAATCGTCTTGTTCCTTGCTGATCAAGACTCAACAGGGAGCTCATTATTCTGCAGATGGGTTCATTGCACCTGACTTGGGACCACCATCAGGAGTAAAGCCGAACCTATTCCTAGAGTCCAGCCACTTCAGCCACCGGACATTACTGTATCAACTTTGGTAACAGTTTATTTTATGGGTCCAATACTTCAGTCATAATTCACAAAAAATGAGCTAATATTTAACTGTCTTTCACAGGAAAGTTCTTTGACATGTAATGATGTAATCTGTTACAAATTAAAAGTAAAAATGAAGACAGTGTTGTAATTAAGTCCAATTAATTTCTAGTGTAACCTATAGAGTGTAAAACAGATGAAGAGATGAACATTTTCTTAGCAACACAAGGAAATAGCTCTTAAAATCAACTGCTTAGAAACTTAACACAACTGACTAAACCTCAATAACAGTCTCAAGATGGATGGCTTTACAATGTGAGCTTCTTGTTGCATCCCTGATCGCAGACATTGTTGGAGAAAATAGATGATGCTACATATGTGCTATGTATGCCCTTTCCATTGAATGATCCCAGGAATCACTGCAGGAACTAAGACATGTTCAAACGAACAGCCTGTTATTTTACATATTACTTTTCCTTTTTCTGTAGGTGCTTCCTGCTTATTTTTCAACATAGGTCACCTATTTGTGGATGTCACCCTAAATGTGTGACTGGCCAGACTATAATCACTACAAGCATGCCTACTGTGCACGTGCTTGAAATGCAAACTCGTGAAACTGAACTGCTTGTTTCATGTGCTGTATGTATGTAGTGTATTGGTCCTATTCTTGTTAAGCAGTCACACACTCCAGACTCAGGTTGGTCAGTGTCTGAGATTGGCAGTGAATATCAGTATTTTTTAATTCTGCAACTTAAATGTGAGCGCAACAAAGAGGAAAGAATACCTCACATGCCTTCAATCTGACACCAGGCTTGCTGTCTTCTGTGTGATGTGTGCATACTGCTTTCTCTGTGGATATCAGAGGGAGAGATTAACAATATGAGGGTGCATGCACTATTTTTTTTTTTGATATGCATATTCTGTGCTGTACATCGAGTTGTGTGTGTGTGTGGGGGTGGGGGGTGGGGGTCTGTGTGTGCCCTGTATGCCTGGGAGACATTTAATTCAAACGTGCTCCTCAGTCATAGGTAACCGCAGGGGTGGGTGTTCTGGCAAGATGTTAATGCAGACAGTGGGAGGAAGTCAATGGCAAGGACAGATGGGTGTAGTTTGAGAGACCGAGAAAGAGAGAAGATTTGAGAGAGAGTAAGAGAGAAACAGTGCAAGAACAATCCCATCAGCCTCCTGTACCTGCCTGTTGGCTTATCTACTTGCCTGTCTGTCATTACACTACAGCTGAAAAGTAGACTGCTTAAAGGAAAATGCCAGTCAGGGAAAGGATACAAGACAATTCCCAAGGCAACAGATGAATCTAGGAGTCCAGTAAGGTCAGTCATAAATCTGACACATATATGGTACAAATTTCTCAACAGCCAGCTGTCCTCAAAAACTGAGATGGGCACTAGCATGGGAGGCCACAAATTTTTCAATAGGGGTCTGGATACTTATCTGCACTGATCTGAGCAATGCTCTACCTTCTTAGCCATGCTGATTCTTAGCAAACGGTTTTCCATCCAGCATGAGGAGGTATTTAAAAGAAGCCTGCTCTGATGATGTGGTTCTCCCTGCAATATTAGAACTGAATCCACTATCCAGAAAGCACTAAATATGTCCATATCATGTTGTGTGGACAGTTTTAGCAATGCTGACAAATGCGTTGCATTTCCTATAACTTCAAAAATAAAATCCCCCTATTGGTTCACTGTTGGAGTGCTTTTAATATCAAACAATTCAATTCAATATTCAATATTCCTTTATTCGTCCCTCGAGGGGAAATTTCCGAATTTCACAGCAGCATCAATAACAGAATAGAATATTAAAAGACAAAGTGCATGCAGTTAACACAAAGTATATACAAAAGGGTGTACCGGGAATAGTATGTACAGACTTTTATGTCCTAAAATATTGCACAGTTTACAGAGAAATATTGCACAGATTACAGGCTTTTATGTACTGATTATTGACCAGGTTATTGTACAGATTGTTTCCCAAAAAATTGTTCAGTTCAGTTATTGCACAGAATGTTATGCAGATTATTGTACCGCCTACTTGGAGCAGTTTCTATTGTAAAGTCTGATGGCTGCAGGAAGGAAAGACCTGCAATACCGCTCCTTCACACACTTTGGATGTAACATCCTGTCACTGATGGAGCTCCTCAGTGCAGTGAGTGTGTGTTGGAGGGGGTGGGAGTCATTGTCTGTCATGGAGGACAGCTTGGCTGTCATCTTCCTTTCCCCCACCTCCTCCACCTGTTCCAGAGGGCATCCCAGGACAGAGCTGGCCTTCCTGATGAGTTTGTCCAGCCTCTGCAGCTGACAGGATCAGCTGCTGTGATGCTGCTCCCCCAGCAGACTACACCATAGAACAAGGCAGAGGCCACAACAGAGTCATAGAAGGTCTTCAGGAGTGCCCCCCCACCCCAAAAGACCTCAGCCTGCTCTGTCCTTTTTTATAAAGTGCAGTGGTGTTGTGAGTCCAGTCCATTTTGTTGTTCAGATGAACACCCAGGTACTTATAAGATGTCACCATCTCAATGTCCCTTCCCTGGATGTTCACTGACTGTACATAAAGATGGATAACACAAGAAAGAGAAAAATGCATTTTATGTGTTAGTTTGGCCACTGTTCCATCCAGTAACATGGAGGGGGGCAGGGATTATGCCCTATAATGCAGCTAGATAGACAGGCAGATAATTCTCCTTTCACATTAAACATGCTATTTGACTGATTGTTAATATAAAAATGTTGAATTTGTAGCTTTAATAATAACAAAGTGTTAAGATCAAAAATCATAGTAGTGCTGCACATTGCTTTTAGTATATTTTCAAACAATCTGTGGTATAGTTTTAATGTAGGGGGCCGGACAGGAGTCTGTTCTTTGTGCTGTGGAAGAGAAATGTTCTGTAATGCTTATGGAAAACTTGGAAAGAAAATAAAATCTGGTGGTGTATCCCCAACGTAGTGACAAACTACGAATGAAACTCTAATAATTTGATCATTTTGCGAAAACTGTAAATGGCCTATTTTCAGAGAAGAACAGAATATGTATGCGCATGAATATCTTTACCCAGGTTAAATGAGGTAATTAGAGTTTGTCTTTTGACATATTGTTTATAGTAGGTCGTCCGTCAGTTAAAACGGTCCCCGGCTTCCCCCTGCAGCAGGCTGTTTCATCTCCCTGCTGCAAACGTCCCTGTCTGCCCACGCTTCCCCTACCATCTGCCCCCTGTGAAGACATGAGGCATTCCTTGGAAACACAGTTTATAGGAAGCAGGGGGGAGGCAGCAGCCTCTAACACTGACAATGGTCAAAGGGAACTCAATTCCAGTCTAATTTAGTATAACAGTATATTTTATGCATCTTATGATTGGCCTTTTCAAGAGCTACCAGCAGCATTCCACACCATCTAAACCAGAGAGTACATACTGGTTTTATTATGACATTCTTAACTGGTAGAGGCAGTTTATATACAACTGCTAACCTACACCACAGGTACCTTGCTGTCATGTGTGCACTGAGCACACAATTGTCATTTAGGGAAGAAACACCTCTTTAAGCTTGTCTGCAGATGGCAAAGAGGCCCTGCAGCCTGGGGGTAGAGTGGCTGGTGAATTCCACATGGCTATCAGATTGATTTCTCCTCTGTAGCATTGGCCTCTGTAAGCAGCAGAGCTTCTCTTGGCCAGCTGGAAAGGGACAGTATTAACAGATGGCAGCAATAATATCCCCCAGAGGGCATTCTTTATTGCAATTATGAGTACAAGAGGGCTTGAATGAGGGGAAAAAAGCATAAATTAACACTGTGCTATACAAGGCTTTAATAAAATAAGATAAGATAAGATAAGATAAGATAAGATAAGATAAGATAAGATAAGATATTCCTTTATTAGTCCCATAGCGGGGAAATATCCTGTATTACAGCAGTGAAGTGGATAGCAAAAAATAGAGGGCATCAGTAAAAAGACATTAAATGGCAAACAAGCAATATAAACAAAGAATATTGAAAAATATGAAAACAATTTAAACAAGGGGAAATACAGAAACTAGTAACCTAGTATGGGGAAATGTAAAATATGGGAGTGGTAACAGTATATAGTGTTTTCAAGTTTACATCATGGCACAGGGGAAATACCAATATTGCACATTGGAAAATAGAGATTCGCCTGGTACTGATATTGCACATTAGATGATACTACTCCTGACTAGAGTATTGATATTGCACACAGGAGTAATAATACACCTGAAAGATTGACATATTGCACCTTAAATTGAAATTCAACTGAGCTAAATATTTTCACAGTATAAGTGAACACAGTTGATGTGTGTTATAGTGCAGTCAGTTTGAAAGTCTTGTGAGTGTGTGGTCTACTGGGAGCTCTGCTGGTTGTAAAGTCTGACGGCTGCAGGAAGGAAGGACCTGCAATAGTGTCCCTTCACACGCTTTGGGTGACGCAGTCTATCGCTGACCAAGCTCTCCAGTGCTGTTAAAGTGTCCTGCAGGGGGTTGGAGTCGTTGTTGATCATGCATGACAGCTTAGCCATCATCCTCCTCTTTCCTGCCACCTCCACTGAGTCGAGGGGGCATCCCAGGACAGAGCTGGCCTTCTTGATCAGTTTGTCAAGATACTGTTCCCCCAGAAGACCACTCCATAAAAGATGGCTGATGCCACCACAGCGACATAAAAGGTCTTCAGGAGTGCCCCCTGCACTCCAAACGATCTCAGTCTGCTGAGCAGATAAAGTCTGTTCTGGCCTTTCTTGTAAAGTGCAGTTGTGTTGGGAGTCCAGTCCAGTTTCTTGTTTAGGTTTTAATACACATAATAAACAGTGGCGGCTCCTGACAAATTTCTCAGGGGGGCAACTGTTGCGATGATGGCTAAGATGACCCATTCAATAAGTAAAAGTCAGATAGCTAACTTTACGGTGTTACATTGTATCATTTAATTTTGTTTTCCTGTTAGGCGGCACGGTGTCGCGGCAGCTAGTGTGCGTGCCTCACAGCAAGAAGGTCGCCGGTTCGATCCCTGGTTTGGCAGGGCCTTTCTGTGTGAAGTTTGCATGTGTGGGTTCTCTCTGGGCACTCCAGCTTCCTCCCACAGACCAAAAAACATTTTCATTAGGTTAATTGGTGACTCTAAATTGTCCTTAGGTGTGAGTGTGAATGGTTGTCTGTCTGTATATGTTGCCCTGCGATTGACTGGCGACCGGTTCAGGGTGTACAACGCCTCTCACCCGTTGACAGCTGGGACAGGCTCCAGCCCCCCCGCAACCCCGAAAAGGGATAGTCGGGTATAGAAAATGAATGGATGGATGGTTTTCTTGCTCAACCACTAGATGGCAACACCAGACATGAATTGTACATACTGTACAGCATCGCTATATCAAGTTAAATGTCTGAAATACATTAAATTAGGTTCCACAATAAAACACTTCCACTGTGGCCATCAACATTGTCATCTACTAGTTTGCCCATGAAATCACTGTTAGCACATTCTACAATTTATAGACACCATAGATGCCATAGCAATAATCAAATCAAATCAAATCAAATCAAATCAAATCAAATCAAATCAAATCAAATCAAATCAAACTATCATCAAAACTGTAATTAATCAAATCTTTCCAGAACATATTCAGTACATACAGTATTTGGCTATGCTGTCAATACAACTATTTACAATTCAACATTTTGAGAGCTTGCAGTCTCCCGAGTCCCGACAGTGCGTGCGCTGTGAGTGTCTTTTTTCTTTTCTCTTTTTTCATGCACTGTGCGTATAGTCCGAACACACATCAGGGCACATGAGTAGTCTGCTGAGAAATGTTTAAATCCGGACAGTTGGGTCCCAAATCTTTCACCCTTTTCTTGTCCACATCCGACCGATGATAAAATGGAGTTTCATGTAGAGAAACAATCGAGTTTTGCTTCACCACAGTCGCCATCCTTCCTTCACAGTCTCTGCTAGCCATCTTTTCTCTTCTCTGGAAGTAGTTACAGCTGTGGCATGAATGCTTGCTGATGGACGTGATTGATTCGATGAATTGTCCAATCACGTTAAGATTAAAGAATTGGAAAACAATGGCATTGGTCTGGGCGCACAGAGGTGCGAACTAGAGGCAAATTTTCATGTGCCAATGAAAAGCTGTCTCTGCTCGTAAACAATAAAAAAGTTTGATAGCTCTCACAGACTCCAGTATTACTGGCGCCCTTGACCTGGAGGAGGGCTTTATATTGAATGGCAAATCGCAAGTCTAGCCTAAAGTCGGACGCATTTAATGGTTACTGGCAGTGTGGCGGATACCACTACACCGTTGCACAAGTAAAAACACGATTTTTGTTAATTTATTTTGATTAATTCATGGTTGATCTTGGTAGATATATAAAAGAGTCAGTATTTCGCGGGAGGGGCGGCACCCTAGTGCCCTCTATTGACCAGCCGCCACTGATAATAAACATGTGATGTGTGATTTGAACCTGTCACATTTAACATGAGCTGCTGAACACTAAATCCATCCTGTCTGTCCAAATGATATTGGACTGGTAACAGTGTGGTCATTGGTGGGATAACCTCTTCTGAGAGGAAGTGTCGAATGATGACTGGCAAACATTCCATCTGACCTGACTTCCTTCTGACAACCAATCATTTTACTTGTGAAAGATAAGGACAAAGTCCATATACTGTGTAGATAAAGTATGAAGTAGAAGTATGAATACAGATTCCTTTGCGAAGTCCTCTCAGCAGTGATGGGCAGTGATGTATGTGTTTAGTGTATCAGTTTAACAAAAAATGTTGAAGGTGAAATTTGTGAGTTCTTAGTTGATTATTAGTTTAAAAAAAAAGTTTGCAGGATGAGTCATTTTTTTCAAGGCATATTTGGCTAATACAAAATATGTTAATAAAAACAGCGCTTGAATTGGAACAAAAAGTTCACAATATTCCAGTAACTGCATGTGGATTTATCTTGGACAAACTATGATATGGTGTGATAAGTATGATGATGATGATGATGTAAATTCCATGTGAAATCTTTTTCTATTGCAAATGGGGCATGACAATGTGGGCAGTCACAGCAGCAGCTGAATGATGGGTGATGATGCACTTTCCTCTCCTCTGTTTTTCTTGTTTTATTTTTGTTGTTGTTTTTTTTCTCAGTAATTTTCAACATGGACAATTTGGGTTTTGGTTAAGTTTTTAGTCAGAGATGTGCCAGTTAACCACATAAGCACAGTGTAAAGACACATTTTTCTCTTTTTTAAATTATTTCATTTGCCCTTATTTAAAAATTAAATGCAAATGTAAATTTCTTAAGAACACACATTGTTGTGATTCAGTTTGTCAAGCACACTGTGTTTGTCTGTGTTTCCTCAGCTGGACAACCCTGATGAGCAGGCAGCCCAGATCAGAAGAGAGCTGGATGGACGACTGCAAATGGCAGACCAGATCACTCGGGTAAGGCACATGAATGCATAGATGGATGGACTTAATAAACTTTCAGTGTATGACAGAATACTGATTATTAAATTTTGAATAACAAGGAACTGAAGACTGACTCATGTTAAGTAATGTCCGAAATGAAACTTTAGAGTTACAGATTTTTTTTATGTTGCTGCATGATTCACAACTGGGGCTATTTTGTCTCATAAGGTTTATTTGGACATTCAGTGCATCATGCTCATTAATTAATTGCTTGCCTTCCTGTTTTGGTCAGCATGGTGGAAGGTTTCCCAGGTTTGCATCTAGAGAGATGGAGGCCATGTATATTGAAGAACTGCGATCCTCTGTCAACCTGCTGATGGCCAACCTGGAGAGCATGCCAGTGTCTAAGGGAGGAGAGTTCAAGCTGCAGAAGCTGAAACGAGGCCACAACACCTCCATCATGGACATGGGCCAAGAGGATGAGAACACGCTCTCCAAATCTGACGTGGTGCTGTCCTTCACCCTAGAGGTTGGTGGACTTAGATCTTTATTAATGATGCTGGTTTACTTATTTGAAAGGAATACATAAAAATGTGCAAGGGTAAAAGATATGTATGAGACGAGATAGATGAAAGTAGATGGTTAAGAATCATCATGTGTTTTTTCACATGCTCTGGGAATGGTATTGTGCACGTGTCAATATTGTTGCTGCCCACCCGAACTGCTGTTACCACCAAAAATTGACTTTTCATCTAGTCTTATAACCCTTTTTTATGCTACACTTTTAAAGGATTTTAGTGATCAGTCATCTGGATTTTAAATGTTTTCAGATATATCTATCCATCCATCCATCCATCCATCCATCCATCCATCCATCCATCCATCCATCCATCCATTTTCTCCCACTACATCCAGGGCGGGGGGAGCAGTCTGAGCAGGGACGCCCAAACTTCCCTCTCCCCGGACACTTCCCCTAGCTCTTCCGGGGGGATCCCAAGGCGTTCCCAGGCCAGCCTGGTCATAATCACTCCAGCGTATGGGGGTCTTCCCTGGGGCCTCCTCCCGGTGGGACATGCCTGGAACACCTCCCTAGGGATGCATCCATGGGACATCTGATGGAGGTGCCTGAGCCACCTCAGCTGACTCCTCTCGATGTGGAGGAGCAGCGACTCTACTCTGAGCTCCTCCCGGGTGACAGAGCTCCTCACCCTATCTCTAAGGGAGTGCCCTGCCACCCTGCGAAGGAAACTCGTTTCAGCCACTTGTATTCGGGACCTCGTTCTTTCGGTCATGACCCAAAGTTCATGACCATAGGTGAGGGTAGGAATGTAGATTGACTGGTAAATCGAGAGCTTTGCCTTTTGGCACAGCTCCTTCTTCATCACGACAGACCGGTACAGCGACCGCATTGCTGTAGCAGCTGCACTGATCTGCCTGTCAATCTCACACTCCATCCTTCCCTCACTCGTGAACAGGATCCCAAGATACTTAAACTCCTCCACTTGAGGCAGGAACTCTGGGCGTCCCTGCTCTAGAGGGAGAGAGAGAACAGAGGGTGGGGTGGGGGGGGGGGGGGGGGGGTGCAGTACCACTGTGACTCACTGCTGGTGCAGTGGGCCCTGGGTTCCATCTGGTGCAGGACAATTCCTTGCCTCATGTGGCCAGACTGTAGTCAGTTCCTGGATGACGAATACATTGATGCCATTGACTGGCCTTCACGTTGCCCTGAGTTAAATCCAGTTGAGCACCTATGGGTCATCCGCCGTCGCCAAGTACCACCACCGACTGTCCAGGAGCTCACAGATGCCCTGATCCAGGTCTGGGAAGAGATACCAGAGATGTTCACACGTCTTTTTTTGCATGTCCAAGTCAAGTCTCAAGTCTTTGGTCACAAGTCCAAGTCAAGTCTCAAGTCTTTGTGGGATGAGACTAGGTCAAGTCTCAAGTCTTTGGTCACGAGTCCAAGTCAAGTCTCAAGTCTCTAAAAAATAAATCTCTCATGTCTCTTCACTGCATGAAAAACCACATTTACGACCATTAAACCCCTGCAAATTCCGTTGATTATTGGCAATTTACGGGAGTTTATGGGGAAGTTCGCCCGCTCCGAATATCGTCGGAAACGAACCATCTGTTGGCAGGGGGCATGGTTATTTGCGCCTCCGTGAAGGTGCGAATAGCTCTAATTAGCACATGAATGCTACCGATGTTGATCTACTCAGGCTGGCCTGCTGGCTTCACAAACAACCATTGGATGATTCCACAGGCATTTTAAAAGGAAACCCATTCGCGTTCACAGACGCGCCGAGGTCGTTTTCTGCCAACGTCATTGCGTCAGAGGAGGCGTCCAAACATATGCGAGGTCGCGCTCTCGGAATTTCTTGCGAGACAATTTTTGTTGCATAGAAAGAAAAACATGTTGTGATTTTAATTTTCTATTTTTTTACCGGCACATTTTATAAAACATGTAAACTTCTTTAAACTGACGTCATCGAAAATTAAAAAAAGAAAAGTTACTTTGGTGTGTTCCCTTTTTATTATTCTTTATACTTACAGGGCTCTATTTTTGACTCCACCGCCGGTGCGGCGCAATGTCAGGTCCGCTGCGCCGATGGAGCGTGGCGGCGCAGACTTTGGTATTTTCGTGAGCTACGCCACCGGTGCATCTCCACCTCCTTCTCATTTCAGTCCCACCCAGCGGCGCAACTCGGAAAGAGGGAGGGGAGAAGGCGTGGAGTGGGTTTGGCACAGCCGAGTCAAATCTTCACCAATCACAGCAGCTCCTCGCCTCACCTTTAAGAACTGGCGAGGCACATGGCAAGTTTCCAGGAGACTGGCGTCACTCATATCTCCTGACATCCGTTTGTATTACTTTGCACGCCCGTTTGTATATACTGTTTATTTTTTCTCAGTATATATATATTGTTTTATATGATGTTCTATATTTTGTGGTATATTTTGTTTATATATATATATATATATAGTTTTTATATTTGCTTTTTATGTATATAGTTCTCTCTATTTTCTTTCTTTTCTAATTTTTTTCTAATTCTATTCTTGTAAGGAGCACTGCAACAAAAACAATTTCCCCTCGGGGATAAATAAAGGATTTCTGATTCTGATTCTGATGTCTAAGTATGAGGTCCTTAGATGGTAAATCCTCCTCCTCCTCATCCTCCTCAAAGCAATGATGTACTCCATCTTTTTAGATAACGTTATATTACAATGATAACATTTGTATTTGGAATGAAATGACGTGGGTAATAGCAGACAACGTTTTTTCATGTGTCTGTCTCTCTGTCTCGCTCTGAGATAGATGCAGTATATATGCTCTGTAGGATGCCACGGCTGTTTCTGGTTGGCACAGCGACATTAACCGATTAGTTCGAATCCCTGTTTCACCTGTGTACATTCAGTCAGGGTGAGTGACCATTACGCGTGCCGAACGCGCTTGCGATGTCGTCAGATGAGATACTGAACAAAATATATAAATTTAGGTCTGACTGTATGTGCTGACTCAGACAGCTGCATTGAATCGTCGCCGTTGCTAATTATTGATCGCAGTGTGCCTTCGATGACTGACTGAGCACTGCTGAAAACACCATTAAAACCACGCTGCTGTCTTTTTGACGGTGTGATATATGGCGTCATCACGTTTTCAGTGGATAGCCGTTATCACCTAGCAGCCACCCATGCAGAGGGGTTTCCTTCTGAAAGACTGCAGGGATGCTAGAATTCGCCAGGATGAACGAGTCATGTGCCGACCCGGGGAAAGTGGCATATACGTTTCTCACCAGGCAATCTGAGTCACAGATCACCAGACATCCTTGTGTCACCTGTGTACATTCAGTCAGGGTGAGTGACCATTACGTGTGCCGAACGCGCTTTCGATGTGGTCAGATGAGACACTGATCAAAATATATAAATTTAGGTCTGACTGTATGTGTTGACTCAGATAGTTGCATTGAATTGCGGCTGTTGCTAATAATTCATCACAGTGAAATGCCAGACACTCTGGAAACCTGACTGTGAGGTGTTGGTGACGTGAGCGCACGACTCCGCCGGTTTACGAAAATCCACTTGTGCCGCCGGCGCACAGAGTTGACCAGGTATGAGGTGGCGAGCTTTCAGTGCACTTTTGCACCGCCGGCGCAGACCGAAATGGTCGAAAATTCCAATGTCGAAACCTCCTCCCTACTGCGCTGCAACGCCCATCCTGGCGCACCTCTGCATGCCTCAGTTTACCAAAATTCCAAATGTGCCATGCGCCTGCCTGCGCCGCTCGAAAATACCACTGCGCCGGTGGCGGAGTCGAAAATAGAGCCCAAAGAATCATCAGTGGACTGACCCTGCTGGAATTTTGCAAGCTAATCACACAACCATTTTTCATCCTGTGGTGGTCATAACCTATAAAATTAAAATTAACACACTTTTAAATCCTCATGAAAAAAGAAAAAATCTTTGTCTGTATTCTGTAGGCACAGATCTTTTCTCATAAACTGTAAGCCCTTTTATTCACCCCGTGAGTTCACCTCATTCATTCTGGTCGGCGTTTACATCCTGCCGCAGGCCAACGTGCAGGACACACAGCGCGCGCTTGCAGACCAGATACTGCGTGTGGAGCGGACCAATCCGGACTCTTTAGTTATTGTCCTTGGCGACTTTGACAAAGGTAACCTCACTCACGAACTCCCCAAATACAGACAGTTTATTAAATGCCCACCCAGAGAGGAGAATATTCTGGATCACTGTTACACCACAGTCAGGGATGCTTATCACGCCGTCACCCGCGCCGCACTCGGCCACTCCGACCACGTCATGGTCCACCTGATTCCTACGTACAGGCAGAAACTAAAGCTCTGCAAACCCGTAGTGAGGACATCAAGGAAGTGGACCAGTGAGGCTGTGGAGGATCTCCAGGCGTGTTTGGTCTCTACTGACTGGGATGTGTTCAGGACTGCTACCAACAGTCTGGATGAGTACACGGAGGCTGTGACGTCCTACATCAGCTTCTGTGAGGACTGCTGTGTCCCATCACGCACCAGGGTGAGTTACAACAATGACAAACCCTGGTTCACATCCAAACTCAGACAGCTAAGGTTGGCAAAGGAAGAGGCCTTCAGGAGTGGGGACAAAGACAGATTCAGAGAGGCAAAGTACAGGTTCAGCAAGGCGGTGAAAGAGGCTAAACGGCTGTACTCTGAGAAGCTCCAACACCACTTCTCAGCTAACGACTCTGCGTCTGTCTGGAAAGGGCTCAGGCAAATCACAGACTACAAGCCTAAAGCCCCCCAGTCCATCAACGATCGACGCCTAGCCATCGACCTGAATGAGTTCTACTGCCGCTTTGAAAGGCAAAGGGACAGTCCAGCAACCATCCCCCATGACACCTCCCAACAGCTCCAGCTCCAGTCACCTCCACCAATTCCCACCTTAAAGGACCACCGACCCTCTCCTGGACCCCCTGCAGTTTGCATACAGAGCCAACAGGTCTGTAGACGACGCGGTCAACCTGGCCCTCCACCTCATCCTCCAGCACCTGGACTCCACAGGAACCTACGCAAGGATCCTGTTTGTGGATTTCAGCTCTGCCTTTAACACCATCATTCCAACCCTGCTCCAGGAGAAGCTCTCCCAGCTGAGCGTGCCTGACTCCACCTGCAGATGGATTACAGACTTCCTGTCTGACAGGAAACAGTGCGTGAAGCTGGAGAAACACATCTCCGACTCAAAGACCATCAGCACCGGATCCCCTCAGGGCTGTGTTCTTTCTCCTCTGCTCTTCTCCCTGTACACGAACAGCTGCACCTACAGTCATCAGTCTGTCAAGCTGCTGAAGTTTGCGGACGACACCACTCTCATCGGACTCATCTCTGATGGTGACGAGTCCGCCTACAGGTGGGAGGTTGACCATCTGGTGACCTGGTGCAACCAGAACAACCTAGAGCTCAACACTCTAAAGACAGTGGAGATGGTTGTGGACTTTAGGAAAAACTCAGCATCACCTGCCCCCATCACCCTCTGTGACTCTACTATTGACACTGTGGAGTCCTTCCGCTTCCTGGGAACTATCATCTCCCAGGACCTCAAGTGGGAGCCGAACATCAGCTCCCTCATCAAGAAAGCACAGCAGAGGATGTACTTCCTACGGCAATTGAAGAAATTCAGTCTGCCAAAGACAATGATGGTGCACTTCTACACAGCCATCATTGAGTCCATCCTCAGCTCCTCAATCACCATCTGGTACGCTGCTGCCAAAGCCAAGGACAAGGGCAGACTGCAGCGTGTCATTCGGTCTGCAGAGAAGGTGATCGGCTGCAATCTCCCGTCTCTCCAGGACCTGTATACCTCCAGAACCCTGAGGCGTGCAGGAAAGATTGTGGCTGATCCCTCCCACCCTGGACATAAACTCTTTGAGACACTCCCCTCTGGCAGGAGGCTGCGGTCCATCAGGACCAAAACCTCACGCCACAAGAACAGTTTTTTCCCGTCTGCTGTCAGCCTTATTAACAAGGCCCCCCCCTGACACTTCACACTTCACCTCTGACTCTACTTGTCAGTGAAATTGCCACAACCATATGCGTTACCAACCATATAATGCGCCACTTGGACTCCCTTGAAAAAACAGTCTGTGCCTCTGTTAAAAAAAAAAAAGACTAGTGTACATATATTTATATTGTGAGATTTTTTTATTTTACTACTGTTGCAGTTCTTCTATTGTCGTATTTTTTACTTATTTTCCTATTTTTATATTATTTACTTACTGTCATATTTTTAACTTTTTAATTGCTTCTTCTTGATAGATGTGTCATGCACCAACCTCACCAAAGCAAATTCCTCGTATGTGTAAAATCGTACTTGGCAATAAAGCTTTTTCTGATTCTGATTCTGATTCAGAACAACAGAACACACACACACACACACACACACACACACACACACACACACACACACACACACACACACACAATCCCAATTTGCGTTTGTATAGCTTGCAGCATTTACATTTGCATTTTAACACCTCATGGTCACAGAGGCTGAGAGAGAACTTCCACTGCAATTTAAAGTGACGATAATTGACGGAAATGCTACTTTTCATGCAGTGCTTCTTGTTTTAATGAGCCTTCTATCATCTGCTGCTATTCAGTCTACTGAGAATACAGCACAGCTATATCTAAGAAATTCAAAGCATCTACTGTATTATTATCCCTCATTTAATTAATAAGGTAAAGTATCAGTACTGATTAGTTGTTTGTTATATGATCACTTTAAACAGGGCACTGCAATGCAATATGAAGAAAACACACAATGAATGATTTCCTTTAAAGAAACCATATTCTTCCAACATGAACATACATTGTGCAGGCTCAGTCGGACCATAATAAGAACAAAAATATAGAAAATGTTACACCTCACCCAGTCAAAGCCATTGTAGGCTAATTAACATGCTTCTAATTAGTGCAAAACATCACACTGTAGCTAAATGCAAACAACTTGTAAACAAAACACTTAAAAGTACTTTAAACACTTGTATATGTTACGTCTGTGCCATCTGCAATTAAAAAAATTAGCAAAACTATTGCTGCCACATTATGACTGGTGATATCAAAATATGACCAGTTTGTTCCAAAAGGCACCTTTCTTTGCATGACAAAAATGATTCCTTGCATAATAGTAAAACTCAAAAAGGAATATCATTGGAGTTACTGGCTATCTTGACTTGTTTACTAATGAAACAGTAACCTTTTTGTGGAAACAATCAATGGTGTTGTTTGCCTAGAACAAAATATTTAACAATAATAAACCTACAATAAGATCAAAATGATTTATCTTATTTTTCTCTTAATACACTGGGTAAACATTAACAAGCTTGTAGGTGTCTTCCAGAGGCCTACTGTAAGACCTTGAAAAGTATTAGGCAACAGAATGGTTACATTTCAAAAAGATCAAGCCGGGCAATGTTCTTGCACTAAGCCTGGCTCGGTGAGGGTGCATTATTAGGCCTCCGTGACTGAATACCCTCTCCACTGGTGCATTGGTGGCAGGAACAGCGAGCACCCTCATAACCACAAGATAAAGCCTTGGGAAGACTGGCATTCCAGAAACCTAGGCAGTCCACTTCTTCATCAGAGGACACCTGGATGTAGCGAATGATGTCAGCCCTGACAGATGATACATGGTCACCTTTCTTGTTGCTTTTCGTCCTGTAGCCAGTGAAAAGGCGTGGTGTTTCAGCAGGTGGCTCATCCTTACCATCCTCTCCACGACTGCTCTCAGCAAGTGTGGTGACTTTCTGAGCCTCAGCCAAGACAAGGGGCTCTATTTTGGTCAACTCTGTGCGTGGGTAATAGCCGACAACGATGATCACTTACATTTTTTCCGTGTGTCTGTCTCTCTCTGTCTCTCGAGTGCTCTGAGATAGATGCAGTATTTATGCTCTGTAGGATGCTACGGCTGTTTCTGGTTGGCACAGTGACGTTAACCGATTAGTTCGCATCCCTGTTTGAGGTTGAGTGACCATTACACGTTCCGAACGTGCTTTTGATGTGGTCAGATGAGATACTGATCAAAATATATAAATATAGGTCTGACTGTATGTGCTGACTCAGATAGTTGCATGGAATCGTGGCTGTTCCTAATTATTGATCACAGTGAAATGCTAGACACTGTGGAAACCTGCCTGTGAGGTGTTGGTGATGTGAGCGCACGACTCAGCCGGTTTACGAAAATCCATTTGCGCCACTGGCGCACAGAGTTGACCAGGTCTGGGGTGGCGAGCTTTCAGCGCACTTTTGCACCACCGGTGCAGACCGAAATGGATGAAAATCCAAATCCAAAACACCTCCCCCCTATTGCGCCGCAACGCCCATCCTGGCGCACCTCTGTACGCCTCGGTTTACCAAAATACCAAGTGCGCCTGCCTGCGCTGCTCGAAAATACCACTGTGCCGGCGGCGAAACCTGCGCTGCCCCGGCGGCAGAGTCAAAATAGAGTCCATAATGTGATGATGTGTTTGGAAATGGTGTGCATTCATCTACCTATTGTCATCTCCTTCACCTCACTCTTGACTTCATCTGGTGCAAAGACATCTTGCTCTAGTCAAAAAAAGCAAAATGATGGGTCGAGTAGTGCAGACATCATGTAGAGCATGTCTCCAAATGGAAGATCTCCTGCAGAGTCAACCATTCTGACGTTTGCAAAGATCCCCTGGAAATGACATTGCAGTGACTTCTGGAGAGCTTTCACAAAACCGCCCAGATACAGAATTGTATTCAGCATACTGTTGAGGTGGCTGTTGAGTGACAGAATGCAAGGCAGATCTGCACTTAGAGTTACCACTTTCTCCCCTTGTGTGAGGTCTGTTGCTTGAAGAAATGGGGCCAAAATTTCCACAAGCTCTTTAATTCTCTTGCTAATAGGCACAGGCCTTTATGTCCTTGGGCTTCCAGAAGAATATTTAGACTTTCAGTCCAGGTCAGTGACTGACTCCACAAGGCGGAGAGTTGTATTCCATCGGGTTGACACGGCAGAGGGGATGCTGTGATTGGCTCCATACTCTCTCTCAAATGCTTCTTTCAGCCCACATGTGGAATGAAGTAGACTGCAGAATTTTGTAACTTTTGCCATTGCACTATTCAGAGTCTTAGTCTCTTTCAGTCCATCACGCACAACGAGTTGTAATTAATGTGCAAAGCACTGTAGTCGCTGTTGACGGCAGCTGCACTGGATGGATTCCACATCGTCCTGGAAATTGTCACTAAAATCCTCCCATAAGTTTCGGTTTTCCAGGTCGTCTTCACCATCTTCGGTTTCAGTTGTTGCAGAGGGGAAACAAACTGTGAAGGCCTTTCTCATATTTGAGGCGTTGTCACAGATAATGTAATTTAATTTGTGTTTATATTGAAGTTTTCACATATCTCCTCAAATTTAACACTTATTCGTTCTCCAGTTTGTGACCCTGTGAATCGTTCACAACTCAAGAGAATTGTCTGCAGGCTTGGGCTGTTTTTCTCCATCTCCATGAAGCGGGATGTTACCCCTAAAAATCCATGCATGCTTCGATCAGTCCAAATATCAACAATTACAGACACATTGTCTGTCTTTTCTAGTTTAGATTTGATCTTGGACTCTTTGTCTACTGCTCGCACACTGAGACGTCTGGTTACGATGCTTCAACTTACTGGGCAGTATCTCTCCTCTACCAGTGACATGAAATTCTTGAAGCTAGGCTTGTCAATCAGAGACAGAGGCAGATTGCATGAAATGATGAGATCCCGTATTATGGATTCAGTCATGGCCATCTGTCTGGGATGGCCCTGGCTGTATATCTGCACACCTTTTGTCTGAGTTAAGAAAGAATCAAGGCTACTCTGTCCCTCTGTAGTGGCCACTTTTTTCACTCTGTTGTATTCAGAATACCTGTAGATGAACAATATGGAAAATTAGGCTGTTAATTATGGTAATAAGATCTGAATGATATAGCTGACATTTTTATGTGTAGCAAAACCCATCTGAAACCACATGTTTCTGAGAGAAGAACTGGTTCTAAGCTAATGTTGCAGGCTATACCAGTCATTTATTTCTGAATATATAGAGGATTGCTAAAAACAAATGACATAGACTATCTCAGGGTAACAGGAAAATATTGCAATAATAACTAATCATCCAATCACAGTTATAGTAGGCTACATCTGCTGGATACAAAATTAACACCATTCAAATGCTGGTAAATTATGCACGTGGCTGGTACTGTATGCTGCACTCACCAGCCAAAATAACAATGGTAATCTATAGTGTGGCTGGTAAAATTTCAACATTCACTAATACTAACGTTAGTGGAAAAAAAGTTAAAAGTGTGCACTCTGCAACCATATCGTTTCTACTGGGTCTCTAATGACATCTTTTAAGTCTACTATACATTAAAACATTCCTCTATCCTCTCACTCAAACCCAGTGAAATGGTAACATGGTAAACCTGCAACATTAACATTATGTGGCCAGCAATTAACCTGTAACCTGCCTGTAAACTGACAGTGTAACTGTATTTTTCTATGTTTAACATTGGCCAGTATTGGTGGCAATGGAACCTAGATGAATAACGTTACCCAAAAAACGTCACTCCATGCAAATATGTGTGACAAGCAAACTAACATTCACTCATTTATTCAACTACTCAGTTACAAAGCTGGTAGCAAGCTAAACATAGCTGATGCTGAGCTAAACATGTTTGCTAACTGTCCATATGCGCTAATGTGACTGACCTATCCGGGAGAGTTTTCCGGTGCCTGATAAAATTTAATGTGGTTGATCCAGCATCCTTAATCTTGGTACCGCAGACTTTGCAGTCAGCGCTTCTTTTGTTGGTGGTGTCTTGTTTGAAGTTTTTGTAATCAAACGTAATTACAAATGGTATAGCAGCAGCTGCGGGTGTGACGGTCGCCATAGTGTCATCTAAGGTACTAATGCATGGGGCCGTGAGCCGCGTACCCACTGCATAATATGGTTACCGTGGTTACCATGTCAAAAAGGAGGGAATGACATTAAGCTCTTCAGACGTTTCAGAGTTTTCCCAATGTTAATACTCCCCCAAAAAAAAGAAAAGAAAGGAAAAAAGAAAACAAATGATTGTTCATGAGTCCGAAAACACGAGTCCGAGTTGAGTCTGAAGTCTTTTGAGCACGAGTCCAAGTGAAGTCTGAAGTCTCTCTGTGTGCGACTTAAGTGCAACTTAGGTCCGAGTCGCAAACTTGAGTCCCCTTCTCTGGGAGATACCCCATGGAGACTATCCATCAACTCATCAGGAGCATGCCCAGACATTGTCGGGAGTGCATACAGGCACGTGGGATCCATACACACTACTGAGTCACATTAAGAGTTGCCATGATCAAATTCATGCAAGTTGAATCAGTCTGTGATTTCAGTTTTTTGATTTTGAATCCTGCCCTCAATGAGTTGATGATTTTGCTTTCCATTAACGGTTGTTACATCATTTTGTTTTCAAGAAATTATATGATGTATGTCAGTAAAGATTTTCAACTTGAATAATTAGTTCATCATGATCCAGTGTGTGATTTAAGTGTTCCCTTAATTTTTTTGAGCAGTGTATATCCATCCATCCATTTTCTATGTCACTTATCCCTTTCGGGGTCGTGGGGGGGCCGGAGCCTATCTCGGCTGTCAACGGGCAGGAGGCGGGGTACACCCTGGACCGGTCGCCAGCCGATCGCAGGGCACATACACACACCATTCACACTCACACTCACTCCTAGGGGCAATTTAGAGTCACCAATCAGCCTAATGAGCATGTTTTTGGTCTGTGGGAGGAAGCCGGAGTGCCCGTAGAGAACCCACGCATGCAAACTTCACACAGAAAGGCCCGACCTGGGAATCGAGCCTGTGACCTTCTTGCTGTGAGGCGCGTGCACTACCAGCTGCGCCACCGTGCAGCCCCAGTGTATATCCATATAAATGTAAAATCTGAGCTGCTTAGTAAAGCTATCCTAGATCTCATTGGTTGTACTGGTTTTACGTAACATCTTGATGTACCTATGTTCCTCTGTGGCCACACGCTTGACCTAGTCTTGACATGTGGTCTCTCTTTCACAGGCTTCACTGTCTCACATCCTGTCCTTTCAGATCACTACTTCTTTATTTTTAAGACTACTCTGTCTAGGTATTGTATTAGCCACTCTGAAACCTACACTATCCTTTGTATTGACCCAACTACCATTCACAAACTGTTCCGTGCGTTATGTGCTTGACCGCATTTAACTAAGTCATTCATTCATAAGTATCTCCAGTTCTGCAGCGTGGGAACCGTGATGTCATCGGGAATTCCCTTTCGCGGCGGCTCCTGATTCAAAGATACCTCCCAACAGTCCCGGACCCGTCCCCTCGCTGTGAATGTACTACCCAATCCCATGGTTCCACCTGGTCTCTCCTCCCTCCATTCATCAGTGCCCGCTCCAATACGGGCACTACTGCACATTATAAAAAGTGTGTGTCGTCGCTGCCCGGGGCGGCTGTGATTCAGTGATCAGTTCGCCTCGTTGTGCCTCTTCGAAAGATTGTAAAATTGTTAGTGCTTGCGAGTCCTTTGTAGATCCTCCTTTGTTTTTAGGTCTACCAGTGAATTTAGTTTGGTTAATTGCACTGAGGCACTAGGTTTCGGGAGCTGGGCTATAGTTAGTTTATTGAGTTTTTTTCACACATCACCGTGCACCACACCACAGGTAAATTTATGTTAGCACCCTAGGTTTATGGGTGGGTGTTCCCTTGTATTTTTGTAGAGATTAGAAATAGTGTAAATAGATCAATTTCTTCTTTAATTTTTCTTTGTATGGTAGTTAGTTTTGGGGTGGATTTGGGGATAGGCGTAGCTGATTTTTTTTTGTTTTATGATTTGCCGCCACCCGCCGCCCTCTCCCTTTGTTATTCATTGCTTGTGGTTTTTGTTGTCATTTGTTTTTTTTGTGGGTTAAATCATTAAACAATAAACTGCGTTTTTTTTGCTCTTTAACATTACGGCACCGTGTTGCTTCCCTTTATCCCTAGTCTTTTCCATTAGAGGGTTGTAACACAAACTTGCTAAGAAACTCCTCGAATCTGCTGTAACCACCATGGATCAGCCCTGGGGCTCTATTTTCGACTCAGTGGTATTTTTAAGTGGTGCAGGCAGGCGCACGGCACATTTGGAATTTTGGTAAACCGAGGCATACAGAGGTGCGCCAGGATGGGCGTTGTGGCGCAGTAGGGGGGAGGTGTCGGCATAATGAGCCGGCGCATTGGAATTTTCGACCATTTTGGTCTGCGCCGGCGGTGCAAAAGTGCGCTGAAAGCTTGCCACCTCAGACCTGGTCAACTCTGTGCGCCAGTGGCGCAAGTGGATTTTCGTAAACCAGCGGAGTCGTGCGCTCACGTCACCAACACTTCACAGTCAGGTTTCCACAGTGTCTGGCATTTCACTGCGATTAATTATTAGCAACAGCCGCAATTCAATGCAGCTATCTGACTCAGCACATACAGTCAGACCTAAATTTGTATATTTTGATCCGTATCTCATCTGACCGCATCGTAATGGTCACTCAACATAACCGAATGTACACAGGTGAAACAGGGATGTCTGATGATCTGTGACTCAAATTTCCCGGTGACAAACGTGTATGCCACTTTCCCCGGGTCGGCACATGACTTGTTCATCCGGCGAATTCTAGCATCCCTACAGTCTTTCAGGGGGACATTCCTCTGGATGGGTGGCTGCTAGGTAATAACAGCTATCCACTGAAAACGTGGTTGATGACGCCATATATATCATATATCAACAAGACGGCAGCGTGGTTTTAACGGTGTTTTCAGCAGTGCTCAGTCAGTCATCGAACGCACACTGCGATCAATAATTAGCAACAGCGACGATTCAATGCAGCTGTCTGAGTCAGCACATACAAGTGCGTTCAGCACGCGCAATGGTCACTCACCCTGACCAAATGTACACAGGTGAAACTGGGATGCAAACTAATCGGTTAACGTTGCTGTGCCAACCAGAAACAGCTGTGGCATCCTACAGAGCATATATACTGCATCCATCTCAGAGCACTCGAGAGACAGAGAGACAAACACATGGAAAAAAGGTAAGTGATGATCGTTGTCCGCTATTACCCACATCAGTTCATTCCAAATACAAATGCTATCATTGTAATGCTTAACGTTATTTATAAAGATGGAGTACATCATTGCTTTGAGGAGGAGGAATTTTAGAATAAAATTAGAAAAGACAGAAAAGAGAGAGAGAGAGAATATATATAGAAACAAAATATACCACAAAATATAGAACAGAATATAAAACTCTCTCTCTCTCTCTCTCTCTCTCTCTCTCTCTCTCTCTCTCTCTCTCTCTCTCTCTCTCAGCTCTTTCATGGTTTCAATCCTATTTGTCTGATAGATCTCACTTTGTTTAACGTGACAACTATTAATCAGGCCACAAGAAAGTCAGTTGTGGTCTTCCACAGGGATCTGTGCTCAGTCCTTTTCTTTTTTCTATTTTCAGTTCCTCAGTTCCCATTTCTATGCAGATGATACTCAGCTTTACATCTCCATTAAGCCTGACACTTGTCATCAGCTGGTGAAACTGGAAGAATGATTTTCCTTCGTCTCAATGCTGAGAAAACTGAAATGCTAGTTCTTGGTCCAAAGCAGATCAGAATTAAATTCTTTGATCTCCCTCTTGTTCATGCATTTGCCTCATCTTGACTTGACTACTGTAATAAACATTTCTGTGGCTTACCTAAATCAACCCCCTCATGGGAGCCCTTGGTTTTTAGCTGCAGCATTTCCTCATGGGGGCCCCCCACACTGGGAACTGCTCATGGTCTACTGATGGGGGCGCTGCTGAGGGGACGGCTCTGGCCTGGATGGCTGGAGGCCTCTGCACCTCAGTGTGGGGCCTCCTGTCTGCCTGGATCGGGGTGATCTCGGGCGGTACTCCCTAGTCATGAGCTGGGGGCCCTCTCAGTGTGGATGGCCCTCAAAGGTGGCTTATTCCCTGCCTTGTCCATATGGGAGTGTGTGTGTGTGTGTGTGTGTGTGTGTGTGTGTGTGTGTGTGTGTTTGTGTGTATGTGTACGTGCGTGTCTGTGAGTCTCTATATGTCTCTATATGTCTCTATGTATTTATGGGGGCGGGAGGGCAGGGTTTTCTTTTTTGCTGTTTTTAGCCTCTGCCTTTAAGTATGAAAAGTGCCATATAAATAAAGTTTGATTTGATTTGTTTTGATTAGTAAAGTTCAACTTGTACAAAATACTGCTGCCAGAAAATTAAGCAAAACTAGAAAAAAAAATAGCATATTACCCCTTTTCTTCTTTCATTTCATTGGTCTCCTGTATATGCTAGATCTGATTTCAAAAGTCTGCTTCTAACTTATTAAATATTACATAGACTTGCACCATCCTACTAAAACATATCTTTTCGTATCAGCACTCAACCTTACTTAGTCTGCCCTAAATACCAGACTATGGCTATCCAACTTATACTCAGTATATGTGTGCATGGTTATATATAGATGTCGCGAATGATACACTTTTCTGTAAACATACAGTATGTGTATGTTTTGCTAATGTTGCTCATTTCCATTTTTATTATATGTACAGCCCTTTGAGGCATGCGTTGTGATTTTGAGCTTGACTTCTTTCCGGTTAGAGGGAGGTACTAGTAAACAGCTTGTGACAGTAAGTGACAGCTTGTGCAGCACCGACAGTTTGTGGGTTGGCATTGTCCAAAATGGAAAGGGTTCATTGAATGGAAAGCATAAAATGTATCTGATTATTTCTTGTGGTCCTCACATTGCCCTTAAAAGTAAGAGGAGACAATATGATAATTCGAATAGCTTTAATAGACAGTTGGAACACTTGATGGCATTGATGGCTATGCGACAGACTCTGTTCCATGGAGTGACATTTCACCAACAACATGCCTTCTTGTCAACTTTAAAGAGTGACAGTGCTTTTATGACATCCAGATGTACACAATATACCTATATTAAAACTTTTTTTTTTTTAATTTATTAATTAATTCATTTTACAAAATATCCAAGCATGAAAGCTATTGGTAGCACTATGGAGCAAAAACTTCCACAGGCAGATTTAGTATCAGGTATAAAATGATCTGCTTGTCTCATGCATACATATCTGCACACCCTTATTCAGTATTCTACATGTGGTGATCATTTCCACATTTCTCCTATTTCTACTTGTGGAGAAATGTGTTACACATAACTTCTACATCAATTAGGTAGGTTGCTGAGGGTCTGGAGTGTTTCCATGATACCTTGTAACATATTCTCATGTTGTCCCAGCCGAAATCCTTGTCTGGCGATAGCAGATTTTACCGGATCCGAATCCGCTGGGTCCATGTTGGCCAGAGTATTCTGTGACGTGTGTACACGAAACAGAACCCAGGAGCGGAAACGGAGAAGGTAGAACAGTGATTTATTTTCAACAGGGGCAAGGAGAGTACAGAAAAGTCCAAAAGTGCAAAAAATCCAAAAAAAGGCTGGAGAGTGCTGGGCTGTGTGGGAGACGGGAGGCACTGAAAGAGAAGAGGAGAGGCACAAGTTAGACACAAAATCACCAATAGTCACGAGAGAGAATTTCAACTTTTACAAGAGAAAACCAAGCCAGTGGATACCACGCGAGCTATCAGGATACTCTGGCGCCGAGGAGTGCCTCTGCAGGCCTAAAGAAGGGAAGCTGATGGTAAAGCAGGAACAGGTGTGTTCAATCATTCCTCGGCGCAGCAGGGGGAAGGGTGCCTCAGGAAGAGCAGATGACAAGTTAGCCTACAACAACCCAGCCAGGAACCAGTGCCACCAAAATAAAAGTCCATGAACATACCAAAATAAAGGCCCAAAACATACAAACCACAACAGTACCCCCCCCCCCAACGAACGCCTCCAGGCGTTCTACCAAGCTTGTCAGGATGAGCAGCATAGAAGTCCTGGAGAAGAGAATTGTCCAAGATCAGGCCCCTGGAAATCCACGACCGCTCCTCGGGACCATACCCCTCCCAGTCCACAAGGTACTGGAACCCCCGGGGCGGACGTTCAGAATCCGAGACACTGTGAAAGCAGGGTGACCGGGCGACGGCTGGAGGGGAGAGCTCACTGGTGTGGACAGGCTTCAGCAGCGACACGTGAAACGAAGGGTGAATCTTCATAGACTCAGGCAACTTGAGTCTCACAACAGAAGGATTAATGACCCTTTGGATCTCAAATGAGCCCACAAAGCGTGGAGAGAGCTTACGTGACTCGACGTGCAGGGGAAGGTCACGTGACGACAACCACACCTTCTGGCCCGGACGATACTCAGGAGCAGTAGAATGGTGAGTGTCAGCAAGCCGCTTGTTCCTCTCTGCAGTACGCAAGAGCGCCGCCCTGGCAGATTTCCACACCTCTCGCAACCTCCTCAAATGCTCTCTGACCGAAGGGACGGCTACTGTCGACTCCTGCTCGGGGAAAAGGGGTGGTTGGTAGCCCAAACAGCACATGAATGGAGACATACCTGTGGCTGAGCACACAAGGGAGTTATGAGCGTACTCAATCCAAGGGAGCTGTGAACTCCAGGAAACCGGATGATGGGCGGCAACGCAACGCAGGGCAGCCTCCAGACTCCGGTTGGCCCGCTCTGTCTGGCCATTACCATTAGTCTGGGGGTGATAGCCAGAGGAGAGACTAGCGGTGGCCCCCACAGCCTTGCAGAACTCTCGCCAGACTTGAGAGGCAAACTGGGGACCCCGGTCAGACACCACATCGAGAGGGAGACCATGCAACTTGAATACATGGACAGAGAGGAGGTGAGCAGTCTCTAGGGCAGAGGGTAACTTAGGGAGGAGCACGTAATGAACTGACTTGGAAAAACGATCAATGATTGTGAGAATTACTGTGTTACCTTCAGACGGGGGTAGTCCGGTCATAAAATCCAGGGCGATGTGGGACCAGGGACAACTAGGGACAGGTAACGGGCGTAACAGTCCCGCTGGGGGCTGATGAGATGTCTTACCACGGGCACAGACAGAGCAAGCGGCGACAAATTCTCGTGTGTCCCGTTACATGACGGAGGAATGCAAGGGTCCTGTGGAAGCCGGGATGACAAGTGAGTTTGGACGAGTGGGCCCACTGGAGGACCTGGGACCGGACAGAATCCAGAACAAACCTCCGGTTGGGAGGTCCTGTACCGGGATCTGGCTGCTGTACTTGAGCCTCCTTGACGATGGACTCGATCTCCCAGGATGCCATGCCCACAAAGCAGGAAGGAGGGAGGATGAGGTCAGGATTCTCCGAGTCCAAGGGAGGGGCGTGAAGCCGTGACAAGGCGTCCGGCTTTGTGTTACGTAAGCCAGGGCGGTAGGACAGGGTAAAATTGAAACGGCTCAGGAACAGCACCCATCTGGCCTGGCGGGAATTAAACCTCTTGGTGGAACGAAGATAGGCCAAATTCTTGTGATCTGTCCATATCAGAAAAGGAACAGAAGTGCCCTCCAGCCAGTGCCTCCACTCTTGCAAAGCCCACACCACAGCCAGCAACTCTCTGCTACCCACGTCGTAATTCCTCTCCTCTTGAGACAGACGATGGGGAAAAAAAGCACAGGGGTGAAGTTTGTTAGTTTGAGGATCTCTTTGCGACAACACAGCACCAGCTCCAGTGTCGGAGGCATCCACCTCCACCACAAACTGCTGAGAGGAGTCAGGGTGTTTTAGGACGGGGGCTGAGGTGAATAACTCCTTAAGCCGGGTGAAGGCTTGCTGAGCCTCCGGAGACCACCGGAAGGGGGAGCTAGTGGATGTGAGTTTGGTCAGGGGGGCTGCCACCTTGCTGTAGTCCCTAATGAACCTCCTGTAGAAGTTAGCAAAACCGAGGAATCTCTAGAGCTCCTTGCGGGTGGTAGGGATGGGCCAATCGGTAACTGCTTGAATCTTAGCTGGGTCTGGTTGAAGTTGGCCCCTGGCGATGACATACCCCAGGAAACCCACAGAGGCTGAATGAAACTCACATTTTTCTGGCTTCACATATAACTTGTTCTCAAGAAGCCTCTGGAGAACAAGACGAACATGCTGTTTGTGTTCCTTCAGGGTGCGGGAAAAAATCAAAATGTCATCAAGGTAAACGAACACAAACCTGTTTAGCATGTCACGCAGCACATCATTGATGAGGGCCTGGAAAACAGCGGGGGCATTAGTGAGTCCAAATGGCATTACCAAGTATTCAAAGTGGCCCAGGGGGATGTTGAAAGCTGTTTTCCACTCATCCCCCTCTTTAATCCGGATGAGATGGTAGGTGTTCCTGAGGTCAAGCTTGGTGAAGATGGTAGCGGAACACAGGAGCTCAAAGCAGGGGTCGATGAAGGGGAGAGAGTACTTATCTTTGATGGTGATGTCGTTTAGACCATGAAAGTCAATACAGGGGCGTAGGGAGGACTCTTTCTTTTTTACAAAAAAGAAACCCGCCCCCAAGGGCGAAGACGGATGATTCCCGAAGCCAGTGAGTCTTGGATGTAGGACTCCATAGCCTCCTTCTCCGGGTGAGACAGGTTGTACAGACAACTGGAGGGAAGGGGCGCTCCCGGGAGGAGGTCTATGGAGCAATCATAGGGATGATGTGGGGGAAGGGAAAGGGTTAGCTCTTTACTAAACACCGGAGCCAGGTCGTGATAATCGGATGGAACTGAGGAGAGGTCCGGGGGAGGCGGAGGAACCACAGGAGGGCGTGGCGCGAAGGGGTTGGCTGAACGCAGGCAATGGGAATGGCAATGGGGGCCCAAGTTGGTTATACTGGAGTCTTCCAGTTAATTTGGGGGTTATGCAAGAGTAACCAGGGAAGACCGAGAACCAGGGGAACATGAGGGGAAGGAATGACAACCAGTTGCAGGTCTTCCCTGTGGTTACCAGAAACAATGAGGGTGACAGGGGCAGTGCGAAAGCTTACTTCAGCTATCAATCTGCCATCTAGTGCAGTGACATTTTTGGGAGAATCAAGGGGCTCTAAAGGGAGGTTGAGTTGGACTGCCAGTTCTTCATGGATGAAGCTCTCATCCGCTCCAGAATCAATTAAATCTTTTAGTGGTAGCAACTCTTTACCCCAGAGAAGGCAGCAGGAAACAGTTATACGAGCAGGAGAGCTTGTGACAGAGGAGGTTTGGCTCACCAGGGTGCTCTCTTCTACTGGTGAGCCCGGTCTTTTGGGGTCTGGGGGCAGGAGGCTATGAAGTGACCCGCCTGGCCACAATAGATGCAGAGCCGTTGGTTGAATCTCAGCTGACGTTCACTGGGAGGCAAGCGAACCCACCTGCATGGGTTCCTCGGAGGATGGACTTGGGGGTGAGGCAGCCGGAGAAGACGAAGGGGGAGAACTGTGGTGAACTGACGGCCCTGAAAAAGGAGCTGGCCTGTGGCCTCTAGTTGGGCTGGACTGAGCTCTCTCCCTCTGCCTCTCCCTAAGCCTATTATCAATGCGAATAGCCAATGAAATTAAAGCGTCCAGGGAATCGGGCTTGTCCCTGGAAGCGTCCCTAACTGATCCTTTAGCTCCCCAGAAAGGTTTCTAAGAAAAATCCCCATTAACTCACGCCCCCCCCCCACCCACTCTCTGAGGCTGCAATTCTAAAATCAATGGAAAATTCAGCCACTGATCTAGAACCCTGCACGAGAGAAAACAGGCGTTTAGCAGCTTCCTGTCCCTGCAAAGGGTGATCAAAAATTCTACACAGCTCTTTAGAAAAATTAACAAAAGTGGAGAGAGTGGGAGAACCCTGTTCCCAGAGAGCTGTGGCCCATTGAGCAGCTCTACCCCTGAGCAAGTAAATAACATAAGCTATCTTAGCTCTGTCAGTACGATAACTAAGGGGCTGTTGGTCAAACACTAAAGAGCAACGTAAAACAAAGCTATTGGCCCCACCAATCTCACCAGTGTAGGGCTCGGGAGTAGGGACAAAGGGCTCTTGGTGTCTGCCTGAGAGTGGAGAGGATGGTGCAGAACTCACGGTGGCGTGTTCAGTGGAGGCGCTGTGATCAGGGGGAATGAGCCGTTCAGAGAGGTTGGAGACCTGGTTGCTGAGGGTCTGGAGTGTTTCCATGATACCTTGTAACATATTCTCATGTTGTCCCAGCTGAAATCCTTGTCTAGCGATAGCAGATCTTACCGGATCCGAATCCGCTGGGTCCATGTTGGCCAGAGTATTCTGTGACGTGTGTGCACGAAACAGAACCCAGGAGCGGAAACGGAGAAGGTAGAACAATGATTTATTTTCAACAGGGGCAGGGAGCGTACAGAAAAGTCCAAAAGTGCAAAAAATCCAAAAAAAGGCTGGAGAGTGCTGGGCTGTGTGGGAGACGGGAGGCACTGAAAGAGAAGAGGAGAGGCACAAGTTAGGCACAAAATCACCAATAATCACGAGAGAATTTCAACTTTTACAAGAGAAAACCAAGCCAGGGGATACCATGCGAGCTATCAGGATACTCTGGCGCTGAGGAGTGCCTCTGCAGGCCTAAAGAAGGGAAGCTGATGGTAAAGCAGGAACAGGTGTGTTCAATCATTCCTCGGCGCAGCAGGGGGAAGGGTGCCTCAGGAAGAGCAGATGACAAGTTAGCCCACAACAACCCAGCCAGGAACCAGTGCCACCAAAATAAAAGTCCATGAACATACCAAAATAAAGGCCCAAAACATACAAACCACAACACAACTACTTCACTGTAATTTTTCTGCATATGACAGCAAAGAACTCAAACTTGATACTGAATTAAATCACTGTTTTCAAGCAGGGTTTTCACACACTGTTTTTTTCATTTAAAAAAGCCTATTGTTCATGTTAAAATTTAAAAACAAAAACAGAGAGAATAAATACACAGAATTTTTTTTAAATTACTTCTTCTTCCTGTTTATCCCTTTTCAGTTGGAGAACAACAAAATTATCTGAAACTGCCACCATCTGGTAAATAGTTTAGTTGAACTTGTAAATACACTGTTTGATCTCAGCAGGGTATAGCTCCAGTCTGTCACCTCCAAGTCGCTCTTTTTGAAGACTTAATAAGTCTTTCAGTACAATCAAACACATAATACAGTTGTTGGCATTGGCATATCTAATAATGTTCCTATAATGGCTTCGTGAGCTACTTATCCCACCTGTCTTTTTTTGTATACAATGTTTGTGTGTGTATTGCAGGTGGTGATCATGGAGGTACAGGGTTTGAAGTCACTGGCTCCAAACAGGATTGTTTACTGCACCATGGAGGTGGAGGGAGGACATAAACTGCAGACAGACCAGGCTGAGGCTTCGAAACCCACGTATGTACAGCACACGCACATACACATACACACACTGCATAACCAATCCTCTGCCACCCTGTTCACTTGTTCTTTGGCGCGCGCTCACACACACACACACACACACACACACACACACACACACACACACACACACACACACACACACACACACACACACACTTTTGGGGACATTACATATACTTACATTCATTTCCTGGAGATTTACCCTAACCATAACCATAACTACTACTTGCCAAACCCTAACCCTTAAGGGTTGCTACAAAATGTATGTGAGGTAGACCAGACACTCAATTGCTGCCAGAATAAAACAGAATTTTTATATTATGAGCAACGGGAGTGGCACCAGTGTCCTATATGCACATTTTAAACTCCATGGCCAATGTCCAGAGCATGGGCCTGGAGAGCAGAAGGGATTGGACCATGGGCCAGAGACAGGCAGCGGAGAGGAAATGGATTTATCTACTAAAGACCATAGACGCCATTGGGCTAAATGAAAAGCATGGGTGATGAGTCCATTTCCACTTAATAATAAAAAACTTTTTTCACTGCATTTTCTAGAAGTGCTCACCTCCACGCTTTTCAGGGCCTCTTCTCCTACAGGTTTCTGGTGGGGCTCCCACTGCAGCGATCCAATTATGAAACCCTCTTCTTTTAATGTCCTCCCTCCTTTTCTATGTTTTATAGTCTCCTAACATATTTTTTTAATTTTTATGTTTATTTATTTAATTTATTTCATAACCTAACTTATTTAAATGTATAAGATTCAGTCTCTCAACCACTTATCACATCTTTTTACAAACAGCATTTTTAACAAATTATATATTATATATCATATATTTTATCTTATCAGAATTGTTGTGTGCACTTTTAATTATGTTTTTATAGCACTTTTAACAGATTGGATGAGACTAAATCTTATTACCACATGATTTTATCCCCCTTTAAAAACAAACAAACAAACAAACAGGATTTATTTATTTATTTATTATTAATCATTCTACCTTAAATGCATTTATTCCATTTAAATTAATTTATCATTAATCTACATCTTTTTTATTTAATGATTTATCACAAGAGGCTTCCCCCAGTAATCCCTCCTCTTAATAAAACATTTTACAAAAACGTGTGGCATGCTGTCATTAGTGATACAGTGCTTTTGCCCTGCTTCGCCCCTTCTGTGTTCAGTGCAAAGCACTGAACCACTATTGTTCTTCTGTGCGCTTCTTCTTAAACTTATTATTCTTCTTCCGTACTTTTTTCGGTTCGCTACTAGTCATAAACGATAGCAAGCACCCAGGCAAATTATATATCAAAACGTGCGGCTCGGGAATGGTGTGCTATTATTTTTCTCTACAGAATACGCGTTTTTCGCGTCGTAAGACGCGAAAAACGCACGAAAAAATCCCATAAGAAATGAATGGGACGAGCCGAAAAATGCGAAAAAATCTCCCCCTTTTTCAACGGGCTACTGCTCGGGCATACTTTGACCTAGAGACGCCGTTCCAACTTTCAAACGTAGACACAAGTCTCGTGTATGGGTCTTTTAAGTCTCGTTTTGATAGGTCGTATAGTTTTGGAGCAGTCGCCGTTCAATGACCGCGAGCGTTTTGGGAGAAATTGTGAGTTTATAATGGGTGTGTATTGCACGGAATGTTCGCGCTAGAGTGGAGGGGATTAACTGCCAGAGTGGAGAGAAGCTCTGAAAATTGTGTGAAACTTTCATCTTTCCACGCTCCCCCAAAGCACAAATTTTGCTCTACAGGCGTGAAAATACCCAGAGTTGTAGTGCCACTTGCGCTGATTCTCACGATGTGCCTGGCTAAGCGATAGGACTTACGGTTTTTGAGTTCTCAGCCTCTGAGCAAGGAGAGCGCCTCAGACGTCGCCCATAAGGTCCAATGCAAATCAAAAACGGGAGAGACAGAAACCAGCCGTTTTTTAACTCGCTCTAAAATCGGCATTTTTGAGCCCAGCGGAAAAAGAAAGTGATCATCTTGTAGAGCAAAGCCTTGTGGCTCTCATGGTGAAGAAATTTCGGCAATAGGAGTTTCGGTGTCGGCGTGAGAAGCGTTTGTTCGGAGGGTGCGCAGAGGCCAAATTCAGACGTTTCTCAGACTCTCGCAGACCCGCAGATGGCCTGATCTCAAGTTGCCATGGCAACCTCTGAGCCTGAGTGCCTCTCCCACACACACACACACATATGTAGCTTTAGCTGCAGCTGTGCAGCTCAGTCAAATGATCAGTTCTCCATTAAGCTCTATAGTGTCATGCTAACCAGCCACAGCCAAGCCTACTACTGGTGAGTTGTATATGTTAGTGAGGTAATGAGTGATGTTGGCCTGTTAGCATTAGCCACAATGCTAACATGCTAATGCTAACATGAGGTCCTATGAACTTGTTGGTGTGTGGAGGTTTGACTAGTGATGTCGGTTTGTTGTGCTAACATGCTAATGTTAGCATGCTAATGCTAATATGCTAACTTAGGTTAAAATGAAACTTGAAGGCGTTCTAATGATGGTTCAGAGGTTTTTAATGTGTTATTTGACATGCTAATGTTAGCATGCTAATGTTAACATGCTAACATGCGTTAAAATGATGGGGAAAGGCATTCTAATGGTGGTTCAGAGGTTTTTAATGTGTTATTTGACATGCTAATGTCAGCCTAGCATTGTCGCTGATGCTGAACACTAGGCACGCGCACGGCCCGGCGTTTGCGCACTGTATCACTCTCCAAATTTCCCGCCGAGGGGAATTTGTCTAGTTCTTCTTCTTCTTTTTTTTTTTTTTTTTTTAAGTAAAGCAAGTTCTGTTCAGGGCAAAAGCACTGTATCACTAACTACCAACATTTACAGGCCGGGTCTGTTTGTGAGAGACGCCACTGAACAGCGCATGCGCGGAACACGGCAGGATGCAGCAGTTTGTTTTGAAGCTGAGGTGTGTGATATGCTGCTACTATGTCTGCTGTGTGGAAATATTTCCAAGTGAATGACGAGAACCATTGCGCTGGCTCAAACACTAGTTGGTAACCGTGGCAACAGAAACTCAGAACATACGTTCACATACGTTGTTTCACAGTTTATTTATCACAACAGCAAGACAGTGGAGGACACACACAAGCGGTAAGAGGTGCACTTGCCCTCTGAAATGATACTTTGTATCACGTAACATAACGTTAAGCAATCATCTCACTTCCCTCCACTGATTAATATAACAGCTGCGGCCGACTGAGCTGCACGTTCTGTGGCCAGAGCCGGTTACCTTGGCAACGCGTCACAACGAGAGATATTAAATAGTCCACTAAGCCGCTTCCTGTGAAAAACTTACGATTTTAACAATAAAAAACAAAATTAACGTATTAATAATTGATTTAATATTTCTTTCTTTCATAAGTGACCATGGTATAAGCGTGGTAGAAGACCAGCTCACCTTTGACCAGTCTATACCCAGCATGTGGCATTCTTGATTTTATGGACCTCACAACACGATCAAGTTCATCATCAGAAATTTTGGAATAACATCCATGTACAGAAAGGCTCTTGTTCTTTCATGTTCTTTCATCTGCCTGTTCAGTGTACTTCTTGAAACACCATACAACTTGGCTACATTTTCTAAAGGAAGTGCAGTGGAAAGGAGACTTTTAAGGTCATCAGCGTGTATTTTAAGGTGTGGCCGTCCCAGCCTCCCCACTGTGGCAGTTACAATATCTGACACATTTACTGATGCTTCTCCAGCAGATTGAATAGGCAAGCTTAGGGTGTTGATCAACTCCTGCAGACTGGTAATGAGTTCCAGTGGGATGTTTAGATGATGTGATGCCATTGTTGCCAAGGAAAGCTCTTGCTGAGCAAAATCCAGGAGGTAATCCAAATCTAGCATTTCATTTCTTAGAATCAAGCTGAATCTTGCTTGAATCCTCTACAAGATTTCCTTACTTGCTCCTGCAGGCACAGACATAGCTAAGTCAGCACAAAGTAACCTTAATGTCTGTACAACTGAACACATTAAATTACATGAACCTGAAATGCTAATTCTATCACAGATTCCGTTTTGATCAAAATGACCCATGAACCAACAGCCTGTGTAATTAAAATATAATGCCGGATTATGTTATTTGAATTAGTTTTGTAAGTACACAATATTGTTAACAATAACCTTGAGCTGGATCATAATCTGTTAATAGACCATATGCTTGCCTACCTGGGACTGCATCGTAGATCCTGCTCTGGTCCCACAATGTTACATTGTTCTACAGAAAAAGGAAATAGAATTAGATTTTAAAAATCACTCCACAGGGATGAGTAGAGGGAGACCTTTTAAGATGAGTCTCCTATGCTCTATTGTACGGTCATCTAGCTGTGGGTTCAAAAAGTTCTGTGGTGGGTTTTGAGATAAACACCAAGCTATTTGAAAACTGTAACTGCATTGAGACTGTGGATGGCCAAAACTGCTTAAGACAAAACTTTCCTTAGAGAATTTGTTTTCTTGCACATATGGTTACATAGTCTCGCCCATTGTAGCTGGGATAGGCTCCAGCCCCCCGCAACCCCGAAAGGGATAGGCGGTATAGATAATGGATGGATGGATATGGTTACATAGTGTGCCTGAAACAAGTTAAATAAGACAATAAAATCAAATGAATGTTTGGTGTAGGTCAGAAAAATCAGCTACTGTATGTGGTCTCCAGGGTACCCCCGGCATCCCAAATAGAGGCAAAAGAGGTTATTAACCTATTTTGACTACCTGTGGTTTGTTTGATAGATAAGACAAAAAGAACATCTTCAAAACAAATTTCAAAAAATTTTATGTGAATAATGTACCTAAAAAGACAAATGCGCAAGTGTCAGCTGTGCAATATTAAGGTTTAGTATTAGTATTAGTATTATGGTCAATACTCACAGTGCCAGAATTTACCTTTTTCCTTTTTACCTTTTTCCTGTGGAATGCTCCAACAACACCTATTTGGAACACTCCACAGGTAAACATGTTGATTGTAACAGGTGATAGCATCATGACTGGGTATGAAAGGGGCATCCTGGAAAGGCTCAGTCGTTCACAAGCGAGGATGGAGAGAGCTTCACCACTTTGTGAGCACATGACTGGATAAAGGATATTACTACCTGAGTTCAGGGACACTACGTAAAATAGTTGTCAATAAACACAATTTATTTACAAATGATAACATTCTATTTTCATTTACGTTTTACACAGCGTACCAATTCATTGGGAATCTGGGTTGTACAGAAATATAAATTTAGTACTACTATGGCATACTATATTCTTCTTTTTTTTTTCTAAAAAAGTATATGTTATCTCCCAGAATTTCTGCAAGTTGTGAACCATAAATTGGACCTCAGAAACACACGTCTTGTCTAATCTTCTCTATTATGATATATAATATATAATTTGTTAAAAAGTCTCTGTCCCTTCACAGTATTAAGCAGATAACGGGCAAAGACACGTTATTAGTCTCTATAGGAATATCACAAGAATATTGCTGGGATTTGGTCCAGTTGACTGGTGGCTGCTGCAAGGTGGTGCAGCAGGTAGTGCGCGTGCATCATGGCAAGAAGGTTGCTGGTTCGATTCCCGGGTCGGGCCTTTCTGTGTGAAGTTTGCATGTTCTTCTTTACATGTTCTTCCCATGCATGCGTGGGTTCTCCCCGGGCACTCCGGCATCCTCCCACAGACCAAAAACATGCTCATTAGGTTAATTGGTGACTGTAAAATTGCCCATAGGTGTGAGTGTGTGTGCCCTGCGATCGACTGGCGACCGGTCCAGGGTGTACCCTGCCTCTCTTGCCCGTTGACAGCTGGGATAGGCTCCAGCACCCCCCGCAACCCCGAAAGGGATACACGGTATAGAAAATGGATGGATGGATGACTGGTGGCTACTGTAAACTGTTAATCTGTTATTATCAGTCCCTGTGGGTACATTAGAGGGACATTTTGTTCACCGACAGTAACACAGTTTCAGGAGGCTACAGTATTATAATCACTGTTATCTGCTCATGGTGAATGTGAGTGGCAACAAAATTGGCAGTGGCTGTCTTCTGTCTGCTAATGTACAAATGATTACCAAATTAGAATCTGTAATGATCAGGAAGATGGTGTTTGATTTTATTACATATTTATCAGAGGAGACTTTGGGTTATGTCAGGTATGAGATAGCAAAGTTTGTTGTTTCGAGATCATTTGGGAATAAACTGATCACATTAGAAAACAGTGTTGAAATTGACAAAATAGAATGTGTGTTTAAAAAGAAATTGATTTCCAAAAACAACTACAGTCATGGCCTCTTGCGTTCAATTCCGCTTAGCATTATGGCTAATTAAGTAGCTTCATACTTTATACCATAGGTGGGGAACCTTTCCCTATAAAGGGCCATTTTAATTTTTATGACATCATTTGAGGCCCATATATTCGGTCATTGAATACATACATCACTGTAACCTCTAAAGCGATGGCTAGAACTGCTTCTCTTTGGTGAGGCATCTGATTTCAGTGATGATGATGATGATGATGATGATGATGATGATGATGATGATGATGCTACTTGCAGCTGCTTTTCCAGGTTTGGGTCAATCAGTCTTAAGCAGACCAGAGTCTTTGTAAGATTCAATAGTAAACATAGATGCAAACTTCAGTACATGCCTCCTCAGACTGGGGAAATCCTCAGGATGTACATACAGCATAGAGATTTTCTTGTATTAAGCTTTGAGCTTGCCATTGCTTTTCAGCTCAGTAAATTCATGTTAAAGGTTGTCAGGCACATCATCTGGTTCAACATTAAACAGCGTAATTCAATTCCTTTTGTTTACTTTTCAAATCCTGAAACTTCCTGAGTTTTCACACTCAGCAGCATATTTATGTTGTGTTAGCAGGCTTTTGTTCTTGCAGAGTAGGAAAATGCACAGTGTTATCCCTCTCCAGTTGCACTTTCCACAGCATTAATTCCACTTTATTTCACATTTGAAAGCAGAGAGCTGAGACACTGGCTAGAGCTTGAGGTTCAACTCACCTACTTGGTAATGTCCATAAAGTTTTCCCTTTATCTCCATTAATTCCTTGAGAAAAACTGACAGTTAGGAACAATTTTATATTGTCCGGTGGCAGCAGCTGTGCAGCAGCACACGTCACTCCTTTGCAGACTGTCCTTCTGAATGAGGTTTGTTGTTGTTAGTTCACTCACTCACCATAAAACTGACTCACTGACATTGTCTCTGTCAGAATGTGGTCTTGCAAAAGCTGCATGCTGGGCGCCTGAACTCCTTTAAAGAACATTAATTTTGTCCAAAACACGTTTCTCCCATCCAGTCACGCAGTTCGAGCTGTAATGATGCTCAAGATTGTCCTTTTTCATCACTTAGAGCGTGTCCTCATAAACTTACTTAGACACAGTGGCATCTAGCCAGGAGGACAGATGTTCTCCACCCCTGCTTTATACTAAACACAGAAACACAAAGGTAATGTCACCAGCATGATTTCTACACTCAATGATGCAGACAATCTTTGTGCAGACATTTCTTTAATGGACCATGGAAATGCCAGGCGAGGTTAAATGACACCTGTCATTTAAAGAAGGGTGGACACAGACTGTCATTGGAGTTACAGCAATCACCGTTGCACTGGCTAAATGAATTGTGGAACTGAACTCCTCTGCTATCCACGAAAATTATGTTCCAGACTTACAGTCAAACCGGTCCTGTACAGTGGTGAGTGCAGGCCCGGATCCAGCTCCAGGCTCAATTTTTCAATTCAATTCAATTTTATTTGTATAGCACCAAATCACAACAGAAGTTGTCTCAGGACACTTTCCATACAGAGCTGGTGCTCTCTGAACCAGTGTCTCTGGGAACAACAGTTCTCTGGCTTCCCACTACTTCTACAGCCTGAGCTCCATACCCTACAGTTGGCGTTAGTGAATTGCTCCTTGGTTCAGGCAGAGGCAGAGCACAAGACACTGCCCTTTTCAACTCTTTTGTCTGTATCACTGATCACTGGACCTTGGTTTGAAATAGAGATCGAGAGAGGCGCTCTTAGTACTTAATTTTAAACTATTTTATTTTTACCTATAAATTAGACTTTTTATTTCTCAACCTGGGGAAAGGCTGGTGAGCTGGTGGAGGCCTGGTTATGGTTTCGGGTCCTACTCACATACGTAGTCATACTCTTGACCTTAATTTAACCTTTGGCATTCTGTTCCCTAATGTCCAGATAAATTATGTCTGTTTATGTAATCATTGGCCGTTTATGTTTTCCACCTCACTCCCCTCTCTGACTCCTAAACTCAGTCCACCAGGAAACTATTCCAGATCTATTACCCCTCTTACTGCCAGGCAGTTCTCATCTTCTCTGCTCTCATTAATGCTCCTATGCTGTTCTGGGCACAGGAGACCTAGACTACACTTTTACAAATATTCTTGATTAAATTGCACCAAAGAAAAGTAGAGAAAATAAAAATCAAAGCTCTGCGATTTAGGTGATAATGGATACAATGATAGCTTATATTTGACAGATGTCTTGTTCACCCCGTGCCACAGCATCACTTAAATGATATACTGTTGTTATATGTGCATTAATAAGAGAATTGAAGCAGATATTTAAAACTAGCACAGTTACTTTCCATCATAACTAATTACTTGTATATGCAGTAATTGGTCAAAAAGTCACTATTAACTGTAACTAATTACTAATTTTGAGTATTTGCCCAACACTATGGATGACATCTTGTTTCAGTGGTTGACAGGTGACTGGTCTGTGCCAGAGCAGGGTGTCACCAGGAGATGGCGTGTCCCTCACAGGAACACATCCATCCATCCATCCATTATCTATACCGCCTATCCCTTTCGGGGTTGCGGGGGGCTGGAGCCTATCCCAGCCACAATGGGCGAGAGGCGGGGTACACCCTGAACCGGTCGCCAGCCGATTGCAGGGCCACACACAAGACAGGAACACATCTCAGGGGCAAAGATTTTCACTCCACTACATTCATCTGCTTTAGTAGGCTTATTTGTAGTTAGGCAGTCACAGTTACTCAACTATTTTACGTTGATTATTTAAATCAACTTAGAAAAATATTTCTCGCGCAAAGTCTTAAAAAAGTCTTAAATGTGTGTTTCCATCAGCCTGTTTTAATGCATATTTTCGATTTGCAAACAGAAAATTCCTAAGTTTTTCTCTTGCAATATACTGTATGATTTTTTTTGTGATTGTTGCGATCAAAAAAACTCATGTAAAAAAGTTGTATATAATCACTTCCTATATGATAATAAGCATACTTCACATTACAGAAACAGTCGAAAAGATTCAGTTCTCATCTTAAAAAAAAAAAAAAGTTTTAACTTGAGAATGAGAAGTATCAGCTCAAAGTTACAAAATCATGTGGTGGAGATTTGGCGCAGTTGGTAGAGCGTCCGCCACATGTATGAAGGTATGTCATCTTCCCTCTCCTGAACCGCTTTTATGGCTGCTCCTCAGCTGTCCAATACACTAAAGGCTAAAAAGCCCAAAACATAACTTCAAAAAAAAAAAGTTACAAAATCATTCCTGAGTCATAAAAGTGATGTAGCTTTACAAAACAGCCTGTGACTCCAAGAATAAACAGGCTCCATCTGTTTACATAGAGTTTGCTTTTGATAATTATCAACAAAAATTATGACCTAATTTTACTTTACATGCGTTGGAACAGAGACAGAGCTGCAGGAGCAGAGCGCGTCATCTGGAGATTCCAGGGCTCGCCTATGTTTTCCGCAACAGGCGCGCGGCTCTCGGCAAAAATAGACCAGGAAGCGGCCAGTAGACAGTCATGTTAGTATTGGTTGAATATGCGCTAATTTTTGCGATTGCAAGATTTCCTGGTCGGACTGATAATACACATTTTGATGCATGAGGGAGGTGGGAAAGTTGGCTTATCCATAAATGTAATTAAGTGTAATGGAAACATTTAGTGAAGTCTATAAAGTAGCCAGCGACACAATATTAATATCTGTGGCACAAATTGATTTTTAATTACTGGGGGTACGCGCTCCCCTCAGCCCTCCACCTATTTTACTGGCCATAGCTAGTCTGTGGGACAGTGGGGGCTGGGAGCCTGTTTGGCTGGCGACCATCCATTGAGTGTGAACAAAGGATACATTGTAATGCAAATAATGACTTTTCAGCCAACAACGCGGCCGGCTCGACACTACACATGCCTGACAGAGTGACAGACAGGAGAACATCATGACGCCTGTGGTGATGATGCGCGATGTGTCAGTGAAACTACAGGTTTACTCAGCTCTGAAATGTGCCGGGAGTTAATCGCTTCAAATGCACAAATGCAGTGAAGTTCACAAACCACCAACAGTTTATATAATAGAATGGACTGTCTATCAGTGGCCATTAGAGCAGCTCTCTAATAATTAAAATAGATGTCACACTGTGTGGAAGAGCTTAATAAGTTAACAAGAGATTTGGCCACGACAGCTTAGACAATGAAACAATTGGATTTATACTTTATCCAAAATCGGGGTGCAATATTGCATGCCACGGATTAGATAGATACAGAAATCATCATCTGAGAAATACTCATGATACTGATTTCACTGTTTATTGGCCGTTTTCATGTGTGTGTGTTAACTGATTGGCCAATAAAAACAAGTAGATTGGCCCTTTATGCCCCACAACATTGTTTTTTTTCATGGGTCTGATTGGCCCATTAGGATTATTCATGATTGAATGCAGGTGTCGTGCGGGGGATGAGGCTCGCTGGCTGCGGAGGGAGAGTTGATGTTGTAGTAAGAACCTGTCTGCCTGGTCTAACATGATGAAGTCATGTTGAACATTTCCGTTTCCCAAAAAAAACATTTATTTGAGGTGCAGCGGCACAATATTAATATCAAACACGCGTACAACGCCTGACGTAAAAAATGCATTCTTGGTGTGCTTCTGAGTACCATGTTTACCCGCGACTATAACTTTTTTTTTAATAGTTACTGTTTATATTCATTGCGTGAACAGTCTGAAAAAAGAGACAGAGACACAGAGAGGAGGACACAGACAGTCACACAGACAGAGTGATGAAAAAGATCAGTGATAATTAACTACAGTATATTAAGCCTATGATGTTGAACATCGCAGTGCGCAGTGCGAGCCGTCTGCGGCGCTCCGCAGCCGCCTGTGAAGGCGAACGAAATCTGGAACCTTTCAGCTCAATGACATGACTTTGAAAGCACCAAGTGACTTGTTTTAACGAATTTCGTTAGATTAAAATATGTAGAACTGTAAAATATCACTTCCATGAGGCTGTTCAGTCAGACATTAACAGATCACAGGCTGAAATTGGCATTTCATCCTCCCGTCCCTCCCTCTTCAGCGCACTGTAAATGATTTCTGTCCAGTAATATACTGTACACACACATACAGGACTCTGCGTATTGCTGGTAACCGCATCAAATAGCGACCCGCAAATCTAAAATGCGCTACAAACAGGAAACCCACCAACTGAAAAGCAGAGTGGCTCCGCGAATCAGGCAGAGTATTAGACATTTAACTGTTTAGCAGTTCAGAATGCTAGAAAAACGCGACGCACAACTTCTGTTATTCATGATTAATTTTCTGGGCACAAATCACTCGGCACGCGGAGATGCGCTGGGAGCCTCTCCAAAGGTGGAGAGAGATGTGGAGGAAAAGGCAGGATGGGCAGATGAGCAGATCCAAGAAGTTTGTGAACGAGCACTACAATAATGTGGATGATTAAGCATAATTATATTTAAAAAACTGCACAGGGTGCTCTACTAGACAAGCAGTTTTTCTTACAGCAGTGGAGGCTATGTGCAGATCTAATGAACGACTCAGCAAAGCTGACATGGTAACCAATTATAATGACTGCTCCTCCTGGTGGACTGATCGAGCGAGTGCAGGTAGTTTCCGCAAATGGAGCTTAGGGGCGTTATGAGTTGGCCCCGCGCCGATGACGTCATTGCGGGGGATCTCATTACAGTCACGAACCCGCCTACTGCAGAGCAGGGACCGGTCACGGACCCGCCAGGGCCCCAGCATGAAATTAGGGGAATTTCGAGGCTGCTACATCTGTACCTCCTCTTCAGCCTATCATGGTTTGGCCTCCGCTGAGCTCTTTTCCTCCCTTAGGGGAGGAGGAAGAGGAGGCGGAGGACGTAGATGTGAGACCATCTCTTCCTCCGAGGATGTTCTCTCTTGCGCACAGCCGTCTGTGAGTGAGGTAACTAGGGGAGAGGTAGCCCATCGTTTTGAGGAGGTAATTAGCAGGGCCTCTAGGGCTCTGGGTGTTGCCCCTCCTGAGAACCCCAGGACTACATCCTCTCGGTTTGAAGAGGGTACAGAGGTGCGCCCTGCCTCTACCCAGGTGCCGCTCCTACCTGATTTTAAGGAGCTGCTGTGCCAGCAGTTCCACACTCCAGCCACTGCCCACAAGTGGTCTGCAGCTTGTCGCCGGTTTTCCAACATGCACGACAGGGACCAGATTGCTTGTGGGACACTTCCCCCAGTGGACCGGGCCCACACTCCATTGGTGTCCCCTCTAGCTCCATACTTGGCAACGCCAACTGCTCTAGTAAAAATTGCAGGGTCATGGATAGCCTGCTCGCCAGGCTACATAAAGCCATGTCGGTGCAGACTTGGCTGGCAAATGCAGGCGCTATTTTGTCCCTTTACCTCCGTGACTTGTCTCGGCAGGTTAAGGTCGACACCAGTGTCTGTGAGGAGCTGCAGATGGCCTCCTCATGCCTCTCCTCTGTGATGAGGGAGCAGGCTGAGGCGGCAGGCAGTGCCTTAGCTTCTTTTTGGGTAGCTAGGCACCACTTGTGGCTGTCTCAATCCCAGCTGCAACAAGAGACTGCCTGCTTAAAGTGCCAGTGGAACCCACAGCCATGTTTGGCTCTCATGCCACTGCCTTATTGCAGCAGGCGCAGGAGAGCCGCCGCTGTGCTAAGGAGGTTTAGTGGGCCTAGACAGCCTTGCTCTCAGCCAGCACCAACTCCTGAGGCCTTGTCATGGGGTCAAGGGGACCTCAGACTCCAGCCAGAGGCCTCCCAGCAGCATAAGTGCCGCCGCCAGGGCAGGGGCAGAGGACTGACTGCTAAGGCGGAGGGATCCTCCAAGCGCCCTCAACCCTCCTGACAATCATCGGACTTGGGCCAACCAGGTTTCCCCGTCTGCTGCTCGCAGGGTGGCCTGGTTGGCCCTGGAGACCGACCCGTGGGTGGTTTCCACCATGACCCACGGGTACCGCATTCAGTTTTTGCGCTGACCGCCGGTTACAGGAACACCCATGTTTACAACAGTGGCCGATCCTCACCAGGGGGCGGTTCTGCAGGCAGAGCTGTCCGCTCTCCTGGAAAAAGGGGCCATAAGGGAGGTGGCCTCAGGGGATCAGCGTGCTGGGTTTTTCTCCCGCTACTTTCTGGCCCCGAAGAGGGACGGAGGGCTTTGCCCAATTCTGGACCTCAGGGGGCTGAATCAGTATCTCCGGCCCCTGCGATGCCGGATTTTGACGGTCCCCAGGGTGAGACAGGCAATCTCTGCAGGAGATTAGTTCGCCACTATAGACCTGAAGGATACCTATTTCCAGATACCCATCTGGAGGGGTCACTGGCACTTCCTGTGAGTTTCAGGTGCTGCCGTTCGGTATTTCTCTGGCACCACACACCTTCACTTGATGTATGGATGCGGTTCTCTCCCCCCTGAGGCGCAAGGGCATCAGAATTTTGAACTACCTCGACGACTGGCTGGTTTGCGCAGTCTCAGAGGAGCAATGCCGCCAACACGTAGCCCTGCTGTTGGAGCACTTTCGAAGTTTAGGCCTGTGCCTAAACTACAAGAAGAGCAGGCTCAAACCGGCCCGGGTGACCTCCTTCTTGGGTATGGTCCTGGACTCGAGGAGCAGTGCAGTTGCTTTGACCCAGGAGAGGCAGCTGGCCTTCAGGTCCTGTGTTGCCCTGTTCCGACTGCGCGCTCTGGTCAACTGGGGTCTCTGCCTTCGCCTCATGGGCCTAATAGCAGCCATGGTGCAAGTAGTCCCTCTCGCCCTCTTGCACATGTGGCCTGTACAGAGGTGTCTGCTGAGCTTGGGTTTGTGCCCTCAGAGGTCCCACAAGACCAAAGCACTGGTCTCTCAGAGGCTCCACAGAGCCCTACGGTGGTGGAAGGTCCCCGCGAACATCAGGGCGGGCTGCGATCTGGGTCCAGTGATCTATCGCCAGCTGGTGTACACCGACTCATCCCCGGCAGGGTGGGGCGCGGCACACGAAGGCTGTGGGGTCAGCGGTGTCTAGACCGGGCGGTGGCAAGGTCAGCATATAAATGTCCTGGAGCTGAGGAGGGCTCTTCTAGCTCTGTGTCATTTCTTGCCAAGAATGAGGGGTCATCATGTGATTGTCCGCTCCGACAGCACAGTGGCAGCCGCTTACATCAACAGGCAGGGGGGGCTGGGCTCCCCGGTCCTGTGCAAGCTGCCTACAGTTCTCTGGCAGTGGGGTCACCCCCTCTTCCTTTCGCTCAGAGCCGTGCATGTGCCGGGGGTACTGAACTCCGCGGTGGACATCATGTCGAGGGGGGGCCCTCAGCCGGGGGAATGGAGGCTCCATCCGGCATTGGTTTCCGAGATAGAGCAGAGGTCGACCTGTTCGCGTCAAGGGAGTCGTCCCATTGCCCGCTCTTTTTCTTGCTGCGGAACGACGATCCCCCCTTGGGCTGGGATGCTCTGGCTCATCCATGGGCCAGGGTTCTGCTCTACGCCTTTCCCCCCTTTGCTCTTCTCCAGCCTCTTCTTCAAAGAGTTCTGGTGGAGCATGTGCGGGTGATATTGGTGGCGCCTCTGTGGCCCCACATGGCATGGTTCTCAGCCATTCCAGCTCTGCTGGACGGACCACCATGGGAGCTCCCGTGCCAGAGGGACCTTCTCTCCCAGGCAAACGGAGCCCTGTTCCACCCCTTTCCAGCGGGGCTCAGGCTGGTGGCTTGGCCCCTGAGAGGGACAGGTTCCTGGCCTTAGGGTTGCCAGAGCCTGTCGTAGCAACACTTCAGCAGGCCCAGGCTCCATCCACAAGGGTGGCTTATTCATACTGTTGGCAACTGTTTACTGCCTGGTGTGGGTCTAACCAGGTGGACCCCTACTTAGCCTCAGCTCAGCAGATCCTGCAGTTCTTGCAGTCTCAGCTGGAGGCCTGGAAGGCTGCGGTGACACTGTGGGGATTGGTGGCGGCAATCAAAGCAGTGCGAATCGGTGAGGTTGCACTGGGTGCTGAGGACTGTGCCCTCATTTCTCGGTTTCTCCGGGGGGCCCAGAGGCTTACGGGTCGAGCTGCTGGTCCCGCAGTTCCCTCATGGGACTTGGATGTCGTCCTTGGGGCTCTTCAGAGTCCCCCTTGTGAACCCCTTGGGGGTGCTGGTTTGCGCTGGCACTTTATAGCTACCAAATAGGGCGTGGCCGGGCAAGCCAGTGTGTCTTAAAGAATTATCCAAGTACCCTGACAAGCAGCGGGGGTCATATCCCTGTACATATGGAATATGTAACGGAGTGGAGAGATAGTCTCTTCACTCAGAGGACCAAGGTTACACAGTAACCACATGTTCTGTAGGATGCCACGACTGTTTCTGGTTGGCACAGCGATGTTAATTGATTAGTTTGCATCCCTTTTTCACCTGTGTACATTTAGTCAGGGTGAGTGACCGTTATGCCTGCCGAACGCGCTTGTGATGTGGTCAGATGAGATGATCAAAATATAGAAATTTAGGTCTGACTGTATGTGCTGACTCAGATAGTTGCATTGAATTGCGGCTGTTGCTAATTATTGATCGCAGTGAAATGCCAGACACTGTGGAAACCTGCCTGTGAGGGGTTGGTGACGTGAGGGCACGACTCCGCCGGTTTTTACGAAAATCCACTTGCCTGGCAGTGCGCCACTGGTGCACAGAGTTGATCAGGTCTGGGGTGGCGAGCTTTCACTTTTGCAGGATCTTCCACTGGCTGCCTTACACTGCAGCAATGTTGTCTTTAGTCACCTTTGGTGTGATTTTCCAGAGCTCCTTTCCTCAGGGCTGCATAACTAATAATTTTCTTCATTAGAAGCATGTGGAAGTCATCCAGGTGAAACACTGCAAGAGTTCTGTCTTCTGCTGCTCAATCAAAATCAAAATCTGAGATCTCTTCACTTGGACACACATACAGTGGAATCAGTTGTTACGGTTAATGCTCTTTGAACACATCATAACAGATTGAAATATTAAGATTACATTGTTTTGATAAAATATGATGAATACCCTGGATATGTATGGAGGTACATATACAGTATGCACAAATACACATTTGCAAACATGTAAGTAATCTGCACTTTAAGGTTCAGGATGGTTTAAAACGTGTTATCTAGAATAAAATCACGTGGACTCTTCGACTGTTGCTATGTCCTCTGAGGTCTGAGCAACATGTACAGTTTAGTCTGAATTCACCCATTAGAGGTCATGAGAGGTTTAATTGCTTTCAGTTCAATTTTTGGTGATTTCACAAAGCCTTTACTCAACATCAAAATGTAAAAATGAAAATGAGGCTTTTTTTTTTTTAACTACCAAGGGAAGTCAGACAATAAACCTTTTTCACAGTAGACATTTTAACTTGTCACAGCAGGAACATCACTGGTGAAATTAATGACATTAACGATGCCAGGACCCCCTCTAAGTTATACAGTTGTACCTGTGCTCATTTTCATGAAGTAATCAGCACACAACTGCTTTTTAAATCTCTGCAACTTCTCAGTTAGCTGGACCTCTCGTGAATAACAGCAACGATGGTCACATACAAAATGACATCATCTTAAACAGTGCTCTCTTTCTTGTTATTGTACCCAGGTGTTTTAATGTGTGCTGGTGTGTGTGTGTGTGTGTGTGTGTGTGTGTGTGTGTGTGTGTAGTTGGGGTACCCAGGGTGACTTTACAACCACCCAGCCATTACCTGCGGTGAAGGTGAAGCTGTTTACTGAGAGCACAGGAGTGTTGGCTCTGGAAGATAAGGAGCTAGGGAAGGTAAGATATGACAAATCTGCTACATTTTCATAATTTGAATTGGTACAACCTTTGTTCAGTATATACTGTTAAGCATATATACTTTATTATGCACCAGGTTGTACTCCACCCGACTCCTAACAGTCCTAAGCAGTCTGAGCTCCACAAGATGACAGTGTCCAAAGGCTGTCCAGACAGTGACCTTAAGATCAAACTGGCCATTCGCATGGACAAACCACAGAACATGAAGCATTGTGGGTAAGTGACAGTGAGATTCTGTTTTCTAGTAGTCCCAATGATTCTGAAATGAGTAGCCTCCAGGCCATGACTTTGTGTCATTTGATACATGAATTCAATATGACACAAGGATTATGGACTAAGAAAGAAACTTCTGCAAGTTTTGCTCTCTTTTAGTTCATGATCATTGTGTCTGTCTGGGAAAGTACCAAAAAGACATTAGACATTACCAGAGTGATACTGCTGGGCGTTATGCAACAAACGTTGTTGTTTCTTTTGGGGGAAGAAGGACAGGAAGGGTCCTGAAACAACACAAATATAACCTGTTGGTTATCAAACAAAGAGGGTGTTAAATCTTTCTGCTCTACATAAACAAGTCCACAAACCATCTTGGTATATGTCCATATGTTTTATGTTGGTTGGGGTCAGGAGGTTGCCAAGGGAGGAGACATCCCAAAGAAACATCCCTGAAGTAAGTCAGATACAGGCTTCAGGTAGATGTGAAAGTGTCTCATTTGCAGTGTGCTACATCTTAAATCCTTAAGATACACCATGTATTAGGTCTTTTGCTGGAGTTGTTTTGTCCAGAAGATAATAATTTGCTTCCCTCTAGTGGTTATCAGTTATTACTACATTCCCACTGCCGTAAAAGATGTGACACCTTTTTTGAGAATATGGCTTCTGCAACATTTTTTAGTGACGGACCCACAGCATAACAATATAAGGCCATGGATGACATTTAATAAGATTTTTAATTGTGTTACTGCCTACAATTGACATTGTGAGGCAACAGTGGTGACAGAGAAATAATACCGATACAGTCATTCTTACATATAACCAAATTATGTCATTTCATGTCAACAGGCCCTTTTCACAGTTGACATTTTGACTTGTCAAAGCAGGCATTAATAATGACTACATTCCATTTTAGTGAGACATTTTCAGGGCCCTGGAATTGTGCATGGAATGAAGCCATTGTTAATGCTGTCCCCCTGATTGTTCTTCTTCTTCTATTGTTCGTATAACAAGAAAAGCACAACTGGGCTGTGAAAAGGTCTATTACCCATGATGCACTCAAACAGGTATTTCCAGTAAGATTACCTGATTACACCTCTTCTCAGGACTGTATGGCATATACAAACCATCTCCTATTAGTTTTATTTCACCTGTTTAGACAGGGCAATTTACTCATGTGTCTTTCTAATAGATCTGTTCCACTGACATTTTGCAAGAGGCCATCCAATTCAGCCATCATACAGAACACTAGGGATGGAACTGGTCAAGCTAAATGGGATACAGTCATTATTTGTTGTTAAGTACACCGGTGTTTGTATCCACAAATTTCAAATACTTACCCTGAGAATAACAACTGGAGGTGGGTTTGGTGGTTTTGTTGGACAGAATGGTAGTCTGTATTAATTTAATATATAAATATGTAAAAGAAAACGTATAGTTATATAATGTGTGTTATAATGTATAACACATATTATATAATATTATATTAACCTAATAAAAAATACAATATAACTAAGTATATAAACAGTATTGACAACAAAAAACAGCTAAAAATTTGTGCAGTTTCAGATGACAGATGAGTGTAAACCGTAGACCGTATGTGCAATCCAATTTCTTGTGCAAAGGTAATTCTCCAGCAGAACCACATGATGGAGACATTATCATAAAGATTGTTTTATTTACTGTAAGTGTCAACACAGATTTAATGAAACAAAACATTTTTACACCAACACTGAGATTACTCAGTTTATAAAGCCTTTACAGTTGTGTCATACATCTCTAATGTCTTCATCATGGGGTTCTGCTGGAGAATTACCTTTGCACAAGAAATTGGGCTGGGAAAAAAAAAACAAAAAACAATTTAACTAAAGTAAAAAAGCACATTGCTTTTACACAGTAAGATGGTTAGCTGTGTCAGATTTACTGGTAGCATCAGTGCTTTGTGGAGTTTTTGCCCTGGGTTTCACTCTTAGGCGACATACAGGCTACCCTCACCATCTGATTGGTGGAGCTTTTTGAGGTTGCACAGATACACTGTTGCTCTTAAAGTTAGAATCAAATGTTTTTTACCTCTTTCCATGAAATGATGTGACAATGTGATTTATTACAGATCTTCTATGTATCTTCTCAAAACTTTATTAATCAATGTCTTCTGAATATATCACAACAAAAATGAAATCACAATTAACCTTTTCAAACTATAGTCAGGCTTAAACAAATTGGGGGTGTTGAAACAATAGGATTAAAGCTTTGTTTAAATTCTTCAGCCTTGGTCAGTTTAACAGGAAACACATATTGAGAAGATTTCATGCATATGAATGTCTAATATTGCTGCTTTAAATGCCACACTGTCACTAACATTGAGTATTGCAACCCCTGACACGGATCAGTGCATTAAGATGTCGTGGCATACTGTCCACAAGTTTGCTGATGTTGTCAGTGGGCAGGGCATCCCACTCTTCGGTCAGAGCCTTAGCTAACTCCTCTAGAGTTTGAGGTATATTGTCCCTGTCATTAATGGCTTGGTGTAAGGCATCCCAGACATGCTCAACAAAATTATTCCATCTTTATGGGCAACAGTGTAGTTTGTAGTAGTAAAGTGAAAAGTAGAAAAGTAGTCATAGTACTAAAGTAGATTGTGATGAATTGTGAGCTATATTTCCTAACGCAAATATTAGGAGTGTGCCAAATCAAGTGCAAATGTGCTGCTTGTTGGTATTTTTCAGACATGGGACAAACTTGCCTCCTACCTGGTGATGCATGGCCATGACCTATAGTGTTCAAGCCTCCATGTCTTGGTATTGGGACAGACCTAGAGCGTGAGATGTCTAGACTCAGGCTGCAACTAACAACCATTTTGATAATTGATTAATCTGTCAATTACTATTTCAAGCATTCCAAAACCCAAAAATTATTTATCATCTTCTTGTACAATGCCCTGTCAATGTAGATAAATAAATGGGCAATGGGGATGCAGCACTGGACTGAGAATAAAAGGGAAATGTAACTAAAGCATATCAAGTTTCTGGTGTGAAGAAATAATTCACTTTTGACTGTATGTGACTAATGGCATGATGCATTCCAAAACTCCATAGTTATGTTATACCCCAACGTCTCTTTGACCTATATACAGTAAATTAGTACTAGCTAATTTACCATTACAGGTTAATTTAAAAACAAACAGACAGAAATACCTTCCATCTGTTTTATCATTTTGATGGATCAAGCTTTATCAGGGACGTGATCTATACCAAGTGTTAGCTTTACAATAGCTTTATCAGGGGCCTGAAACAGAGAAAAAAGATGGGAGCCAATTTGTGTGTTACATTTGTTTTAATTACAAGAATTAGAATTATGCATTTCTCATATAGTTTGTGCCTCCGTGTCTTGCATCATAACATAGACCCAACTAAAATAATGAATTACTTGCCAACTATTTTTCTAAATGATTTCAGTTGTTGCAGCCGTAGGCATTCCTCAGGGCTAAAACAACAGCTGCTGTGTTTCTGTAAACAGGACAAGTGTTACGACCACTCAGCAAGAGATACTGACCAGGTGATGAGACAGCCAATGCAGCTGTATGACAAGTTTGCAGTGTCAGGATCATTATGGTGCTGCATCATCTCTCCACTAACAGGGGCTCTATCCTCCATTGACTTCCTATACTCTGGGGTGTCACTGGCACTGTGTGAGGAGTGAAATGATGCCAGCTTCAAGACAGAGATTATTGTTGAGTTAATGAGATGTCCTTTTCTGTAACAAAGCCTTGGGGTGCCTATAGCCCAAGATGCAGAGACACAATTGAACAAGCAGCAGGACAGCACCAACTGTCATGACATGAGTGAGATTAATGACTGTAAACGTAGAGTGGTGGTCTGCAGTGCTGTGAACTGCAAAGCAAATTCTAACCTGAGTTGGGTGGAAATGTTTTGTACACAACAGCACACACACTTCCTGTTTCATAGCATTGCTTGTCTTTCTGTAGCTGTGAGGAGCTGCTTGCCCCCCCCCCAACCCCCCCCCATATGCTTTCTTTTGGGAGCCTTGGAGAAGACTGCTGGGCTGCCCTGTAAGATATGCACCATGTGTATGTACCATGTTAATGGTCCTACTCTCTGCACAGCACACAGGCAGGGCCTTCGTGTGTGACCTCATGGATGCTGGTTTATTTAGGACGACAAGCAGAAGCAGCTCTGGGAGCAACTGGGGGGAAAGGCAAGCTGAGGTGGGCTAGTCAGGGAGACCGACAGTTAGGCTGGAAGCAGCAGAGACAAATCAAACAGGGGTCCTCACTCTCAGATGTTCTTTTACAACAAAAGAACCTTATCCTGTCTCTCCTTCAACATCATGTTTTCAATTTAGATCTATATGACAACTCAACATAATAAGCATTAGTACTTAGAGAATTTACACTTCCGTTTCTGAAAACACAAGACCAAATATGGCATGCCAACTGCTACATTGTGCTGTATTACTGAATGAAATAATCATTATGGTAATTTTCTTTCAACAACAGGCTCTGAACTCACAATATCAGGTTTTGGAAAATATAACAAACAAATGAATGATGTAGTGCTCAGTACAACACCAGTTCCAAAAACTTGGGACGGTGTGTAAAATGTAAATAGAAATAGAATGTAGTCATTTGTAAATAAACAGTGTTTACTGAGAGCAGTTTTACAAAGTGTTCCTGAGCTTATGTAGTAATATCTTTGATACGATCATGTTTTCACAAAGTGGTGAACCTCGCTCCATCCTTGCTTGTGACTGAGCTTTACACAAGCATCCCAAATTTTTTAGAAGCTGAGCTGTAAGTTGGCATGATGAGCTTCCTTTATGTTTGATATCACTACATATACCACAATTTTTTTGTTTGTTCTTATGAATGTTTTCAAGTGTCTTTTACCTTATTTATTCTACTTAAGGCTGCACCTCCACATTGTAATTGCGACCTATATTTTAGCTAATTCACCTCTCAAGCTTTCCAGAGATACAAAATATGATATGCTGAATTTGATAGAGAAAATATGTCAATTTTTTTTTCTTATCTGATACACAGTAGAATTTTTGTTTTGCTTCAGAATAAGTCACATATGTGCAGGTTCCAGATGTAGATAAACAAGCATACTGTATGAAATAGTAGTAGTGAGTGAAAATACTTAATTGATCAGTGAGACACTTTTAATGGGAGATTTAACTGCTTAAGCATCATAAGCAAAGTGATTTGACATGGGGAGTTTCATTCAAGGGGTCTCCAGCAAGATGACCAGCCACTTAACCCTAATTAGAAACCTGTCAGCATGATGATTCATGTGTTACAGTTTAGCACTATTATCTCCCTGTGTATGTTGCATAGCCACAGCCTTCAGTGCCTCAGCAAAAACAAAAGTATATGCAGGTCCATGAGTTGATCACATGGAGGTCTTAATCAGCCTCTATGGCACTGCACTTCCAACAGACCTTGTTCTTTTGACCTTATTTCAGGCTTACAAAAATTCCCAAAACAGTGTAAATGTAAACTTGCTTCACGTAGTTGTGTGTGTGTGTGTGTGTGTGTGTGTGTGTGTGTGTGTGTGTGTATATATATATATAGAGAGAGAGAGATTAGAATATATTTCTATGTTATTAATCTGTTTGTTCCTCATATTCACGTTTATAATCATCTAATTACTCAAAAATGTCTCAGTTGCAAATAGTTTCTAAAAGTCCTTCATAACTGTCCCTAAAATACTTGATCGAAAACACTATGAATGATGAATGATTTTAGCCCTAGATATGAAAATAAGGAAGCAGCAACAGACAGACAGACTGACCTGTATCTATTCTTCTTCTTCTTCTTCTTCTTCTTCTTCTTCTTCTTCTTATTATTATTATTATTATTGCTCTTATTAAGTGCAGCGCTCTTTCTTGCAGCAGACACTTTTACCTTACACAGGTGTTAGTGCTAAAATTAGTGACGACTGCATTCTATTAGGGATGTCCCAGTTCCAAGGTTCTGATTCTGGTCATGCTACCTCTCAGACACTTAAATGGAAAAGTTGCATGATTGGTGACATTAGTTCACTGCGAATTTCCTTGGACAAATATCTGTCATGTAGGACCCAAAACAGCAAATAAAGAACAGAGGAGTGAAATGTAGTGCTCAGGGATTTTTGAAATGGTGATGTGTCTGGTTGCAGTAGTGGTATTTTACCAGGAGAGGTTAGTAGATGCACTGGACTACTACTCTACGTATCCTTTCTATTCAGCTGGTGCATCAGACATCTGTCATATTAGCCATGGCAGTGCAGGAAGAAGCATATACATTTCATTCAGATTACAACATCTGCATAAAGGCCACACTTAGAAAGATGTGTAAAATGTCTTTTTAATCCAACAGGTACCTTTGGGCCATTGGCAAAAATGTGTGGAAAAGATGGAAGAAAAGATTCTTTGTGCTGGTTCAGGTAAGCAGGGATAATACAGTCACTATTTCACTAGATTTTATTTAAGTGTATTGTTTTGGATCACACAAAGTACAAGTCAAACATTGAAATGAAAAACACAATCACATATTTGTTGGTGTTTGGTGGGTGAGGTGCTTGAGTAACTATAGGTCAACACTTTGCCAGTCTTGAAAGGAATATATTTCTTATGAAATGCAGTCAGTGCAGGTGTGTTAGCTGCAATCTTCAGTGCACTCTGAAGCTCTCCACCAGAGGGTCTGGATCACTTTCTCTGCAAATGGGGATGCTGGAGATTTATAGAACAGATATTTCTTTGATATAATTTCAGATAAATGAAAGAGTTTGAACTTTAGCATTGTTTCTATGTAATCCATTTGAAAAATGCTTAACATGATATCATGTGCACAATGCTTTTTAAACATTTTTACACATTTAAGTAATGGATATTTTAAAGAGATGATAAGTAAATTAGCAAACAATGCCAAACATTCTCTGGTTCCAGATACCAAATTGTGAAGGCTTGCTGTTTTTCTTGTGTTATTAAACTAAATATGTCCAGGTTTTAGGTTTTGCTTCACAAAACAATGAATCTGAATACATCAGTTTGCACTCTAGGAAATTGTAATGCCTATTTTTAACTATTAACCCAAAGATTCTTTTTATTCACACAAGAACATATTCAGCAGATTAATCAGTAATGAAAAAATAATTTTGTTGCAGTCTACATGTAAAGTTACACATGTAATTATTTTGCCTGAATGTACATCTTATTGGTTATTAAAAAACTGCACTTAAAACTGAGACAAAGGGACCAGAAATCCACATTCTTTCTGAACAAATTAAGGCAGAATGATGACTTATGTAATATTTTGTCATATGTTGTCTTAAAAGCTATTATGCTGCTTAGCAGCTGGGATGAAGTAACACAAGCTGTGACGAAGTAGTACAGAGGTCCTACCATGTTCACAGGGTCATGGGTTTGTGTTCTTTACCAAACAGACTTGAAGTCTGTTAAACTTGAAAGAGCCTTTGTTTAGAGAACTACAATAAAAATAAATCTATACAGTAACTGTAGAGATTTTATATTGCAGTCAATAAAAAGTGGAGATGGGCTGACTCAGGTGATAAAGTCATAGTCATAGCTCCATTGATTAGCAGATTGGAGAAAGCCTCTGAACACATCTTTCTTGATCTTTGCTCTCTCTACTTTCAAAACCACAAAATCAAACTTGGACTGCAGAGAATGCATAGAGAGCTCTAAAATGTTAGCACACCGAAGAGAGAACCCTGAGCAGCATTCAGCATCGGCTCTGCTTCATGGCTGTAATATTTTCACTGGCCACATGTTGTGTGTGCAGAGAGAGGAAGAGATGCAGCCAAGCTGTCTTCCCTCGGCTGTCAGACGAATGATGGAGAGGCCAAGCAGGCTTTTGTCAGGAGGAGGGGTGGCGGGGGTGTGGGGTGTGGTAGCGGCCATTTCCTGGTGGCTCTGCATTGGGAGGTGGGCAGCTGTGTGTGTGTGTGTGTGTGTGTGTGTGTGTGTGTGTGTGTGTGTGTGTGTGTGTGTGTGTGTGTGTGTGCTTGTTGGGGGCGTTGGGGGGGGGGGATTTGTCTCTGAGCTACAAGTTGACAGGGGATTGACAAAGTCGAGTGAACACTAGCTGGCCTAACACTTGCAGCTAGAAAAGCCTGAGCGCCGCCAACTTGAAGCCTCTCACTTGCTCCCAGCTAAATATATAGCAAGTGACAAATACTGGTCAATAGACTGCACACTGGTGTGTGTGTGTGTGTGCGTGTGTGTGTGTGTGCGCGCGCGTGTGTGTGTGTTTATGTCTGTCTGTGAATGTGCACGGATGTTTCTCTTGAGAAGCACAGACATTATATTATTGCTGTGTGTGTTTGACTACACATACTTTTTGCTGCTGCTTCAGAGATGTTGCTTTTTTTTGTTCACTGTCTGTTTTGCTCATGCAAAACAAAGTAAATACTCTTTAAAACCAGACCCTTGGATTTCGACTTCATTCTCCTAATTTTGTCAAAAATTTCATTGTGTTTGGGTTATCCTTTTGGCTGCAAACAACTGATGTTATACTCTTATATAACCTGCTAATTTTAAATATGCCTCTCTTTTAATGAAATTTCAAGAGACTGTTGGAGATTCATATTTTAATGAAGGAAATGATGGACAAAATCCACAACATATACAAAAAACAGGTTGGATTAGCGTACCTTGATTAAAAACAGAACTATTGAAATTAAACAAGCTAATGACAGAGGAATCAGTGTTTTGAAACTGAAGTATATTGTCATTCTAGTTTAAATGTGAAAATGAAACACCAGTCATGCATCACAACTTTTGCTGGGATCATACTCTTCCATAATTATTTTACTTTGAAATTAAAAGATTAAGAATTAAAAAGAGTTGCCATGATGAGTGTATTTGCCTGTTGCATACATACATACATAAATACATACATACATACATACATGTCCCTTTCTATATCTCAGCTACACTTCTTTTTCCCACTGCTCATCCACTCCCTGTCATCTCTCATTCACCCCTTCATCCATTTGTCTCTCTTTGCATTGAGATCCTCTCCTTCCACCTCATTCCCTCATCCTACTCTCTGTTCTCCCAGCCATTTATCACTTGTCTGTCTGTCCACTCTTCATCTTTGTCCTTAAATCACCCCCTTATCCTTGCTCCTCCTCCATCAGTTCATAATCAGTACAGTTGCTGTGGACTGAGTCTCCCCTCCACAGAGCTTCCAAGGCAGATTACAGATCAGATAAACGTTGCATGTTCATGGTGGACTGAATTTAATTGGACAAATATCCACATCTGTCTTTCAATTCACTTCAATTCACTTAACTTTAATTCATTTCAGTTCAGTGCACTGAAGTTCAGTTCAGTCAACTTAAATTCAGCTCAATTCACTTTATTTCAGTTGAATTCAGTTCTATTCAGTTCAGTGAACTTGAATTCAGTTCACTTTATTTGAGATTACTTGTTTAAATTCATTTACTGAAATACAGAAAACTGGACAGAGAAATACATTGCATCAAAGTTGATTGAAATACAGAAAACTGGATGGAGCTGGACTGAAGTGTTTCATTTCAAGCCAGCCAGTCACTCGCAACTTTGATGCAATGCATTTCTGCTCAGTTCACTTCAATGTACTTAATTTCACAATTCCTTTCATTTCAATTCATTTCACTGTTTAATTCAGTTTAAATCAAACAATGTCTTTGGTTCTTTTCATTACAGTTCAATTTGTTTCAAACTATTTTTATCCAGTTCTGTTCATATCAGTTCAATTACTTTAATAACAGAAATATAACGCAGTATTCATTCTGATACATGAGAGAGAGAGAGAGAGAGAGAGAGAGAGAGAGAGAGAGAGAGAGTGAGAGAGAGAGGGAGATTTTTTTAGACTGACTTTATTTCATCAGTTTTTCACCAACACATTTGCAAAAAAATACAACCAAAAAACACTCACACACACAAAATAATTAAATAAGTAAAAAACAAAACAAAACATAAATAAATAAATAAAAAGAAATAAGTAAAACAAATAATCAACTAAATAAAAACTCAAAAGAATAAATGAGTCACATCATCTCCTCAGAGAAGATCAGCTGGTTTTCTTTTACTGAACACAAAACGTCACCATGAGTCCATTTTAGGCTGAACTGATCCACATCTTTCATCGCTCTGTAATAATGAAAGTCAGTCGTTATTCTGGCCTTCACCATCCTGGTGAACAACAGCTTAACATCAATGTCTACTGAATCATCAATCTTTTTCTTCCTGCTGACGTAAATGGACATCTTTGATTGTCCCACGATAAAATTCATCAGCTGACATTTGTGTTTTTCAGCCTTTTTGTACTTAAATCCCAGAAACTCTGCTTGGAGAAACCTTCTCCCAACTTTCTGAACAGGCTTTCTAACAGTTCAAACAGAGGCACAAGGCGAGGACACTCTGAGTAACAGTGGAACACTGTCTCTCTGCCGGGACAAAAAGGACATCTGTTACTCAGACCTGGATCAGTGACACAGAGAAAAGCATGGACTGCCACTATCCCATGTAAAATTCTCCATCGTATATCTGCCACCTTCTTTGTCAGTGGAGCCTTGTATAAAACCCTCCAAGCCGGCTTGACGTCGTCTCCCAGGCCCAGGTGACCTCGCCAAGGTGTGTCAACCCAATTCTGCAGTTTACTTTCGTTAAGACATTTAACCATCATTTTGTACAGTTTTTTACCGTTTAGCTCCTCCAAGTTTAAAAAAAGTTTGACATTTTTCATCTAAAAAAGCACCAGCACAATTTTCAAATCTGGGACGAACACATAGAGAAGGAAAAGGATCGTCTGTGTGAGGCACAATAAAACCTTGACTGTATTCTCTCAGCAGCGTCCATTCATGTCCAGTCAGATGGTGTCTCCAGTGCTCCAGCAACTTGCTGGTGATCCTCAAGGATCTCACCCCCAGGCCAGCTGCTAGAGCAGCTGCATTGTCCAGTGAAGGTCCAGCTATGGACACCACTGATCCAAGGGTCAGAATCCCTGCTCTGCAACATAAGTCTGTGACAGCTGGTCCTGCCCAGGAGGGGGTGTCCAAACGTCCACCGTGTACCACAGGCTCCTGCAGCAGCCAGTGTAAAGAGTCAGTCTCAGTGGTTCTGTCTATCTCCATCATTCTCCACACTGTGAAGACTCCACGGTAGAAAGGAGGCAAGGTCTGGAACTTCAGAGTCTTAAAATCCATGAGGAAAAGAGAATCCTGCAGTCCCAGATTGCCGAACTGCTTCAGCAGCACCCATGCCAGTGGTCGCCACACCAAGACTTTTGGTCCGAACAGGAGTCTCTGGATGTGCTGAAGGCTGAAAGCAGCTCCTCTGCTGACCAGGTGTATTAGTCCTTGTCCCCCTTCTTCTTTTGGGAGAAACAGAACAGCCTGTGGAACCCAATGCAGCTTATCCCCCCAAAAAATCAACAAGAAAAGCTTGAATTTTTGACAGCAGGTTTGAAGGAGGATCCACACAAGCTAATCTGTGCCATAATGAGGAGGACACCAGATTATTTATCACGAGTGTCCTCCCTCTGTAGGACATGCTCGGCAAGAGCCATTCCCACCTTGTCAGACGACCCTTAATTTTCTCTAAAACGTTCTCCCAGTTCTTTTCTAAGAATGATTCTTCACCTAAAAACACTCCTAAATATTTTATCCCTCCTTTTTTCCAGGTCAGCCCTCCTGGTAGAGCTAGACTATCCAGCTGCTTCTTTCCACCCATCAATGCTTCACTTTTTCCCCAGTTCACCTTTGCAGAGGAGATCTTGTTAAAAAGCGTCACATTTTTTTCCAGAACATCAATGTCGTTCTGATTATTACTAATCACAATGACATCGTCAGCATAGGCCGAAAGTGTAACAGCTGAATCACAACCTGGAAAGCAAACACCAGTGAGCTCCTTTCTGAGCTTATGAAGGAGAGGTTCAACAGCCAGTGTGTACAACATGCCGGAAAGAGAGCAGCCCTGCCGCACCCCCCGTTGCACACTAAAAGGCGCAGCCAAGCCACCATTTATTTTCAGTATACTCGCAATATCACGGTACAGTACCTGGATCTTGGCTATAAAACCTGAGCTGAACCCAAAAGCACTCAGTGTCTGCCACAGATACTGATGTTCAACCCGGTCAAAAGCCTTTTCTTGGTCTATGGAAATAAGACCAACATCAATACCCAATGAGCTAGAGACATCCAAAACATGCCGAATGAGAGTGATATTATCACTTATTAACCTGCCGGGTACACCGTAAGTTTGGTCAACATGGATGACCCCACTCATCACCTCTCTGAGTCTGGAGGCCAGAGCCTTGGAGAGGATTTTGTAATGGCCACACAGCAAAGAGACAGGTCTCCAGTTCCTCAGCTCCTGCAGGTCACCCTTCTTTGGCAGCAAAGTGATCACTGCCCTCCTGCGGCTCAGTGGCAGTCGTCCTGTATTCAGACTGTCCTGAAAAGGACCTCCAACAGGTCTTCACCAACCACTGACAAGAATGATTTATAAAATTCTGCTGGTAGTCCATCAATTCTGGGAGCTTTGCCGTTTACCAGGCCCATGAGAGCAGTGTACATTTCATTCATGGACAGTTCTGCATCCAACACTGCATTGCTGTTGGCCTCCACCTGAGGCAGTCCAGCATAAAATTCTCCGGCAGCTCAACGTCCTCTACAAATTCATTTTTAAAAAGTTCTTTGTAGAAGTTCGTGGCATATCTGCATAGTTCTGGAGTGTCTGTGATTGGAGATCTGTTACCGGATCACAGAGAGTGGATGACCTTTCTCTGACCGTCGTTCCGCTCCAGACCAAAGAAGAAACAAGATGGGGCATCCATTTCAGAGGCGCTCATGAACCGTGACCGGATCAGAGCGCCCTGTGCTGTCAGGTCCAACAGGTTGGCTAAGGCAGCCTTTTTGGATTTAAGGGCTTCAATATGCCCTTGATTTCCCATAGAATCAACTACATTCTGTAGTTATACCACCTCAGTCTCCAGATCCTGAAGAGATCTGGTAATGTGCTTGGTGACATTGCGAGTATACTGTTGACAAAACTGTTTTATTTGACTCTTTCCGACATCCCACCACTGCTGCACTGAGGGAAAGGAGGATTTGTTCTCTCTGTGTAAAATCCGTCAATACTCAAAAGCTTCTCTAAAAGATTTGTCATGTAAAAGCCCAGTATTAAAATGGCAATATGCACTGCATACCTTCACATTTTGGTTATAAAAGGAGCACTGAACAAGACAATGATCAGAAAGGCCAACAGGAACGATCTGACACGATTTAAAAATATTAAAATGATGTTTAAAACAGTAAAATCGATCAAGTCTGGCCAATGGTAGTGAGTTGTCTCTGGAGTGACTCCAGGTGTACTGCCGGTCCATCCTGTTAAAACCTCTCCAAACATCTTTCAGCTTGCAGGTTTCAATGAGATGCTTGAGTCTGGCAGATGAAGCAGGGTGAGGCTCCAGGTGATTCCTGTCTAGTTTGGCATTTTCTGTGCAGTTAAAATCACCTCCCAGAAACAAGAACTCATCAGTGCAGTTGTGAAGAACATCAAATAAAATGTTTAAAAAACTCATTCTGTCAATGCTCCAAATTGGAGCATAAACAACAATAAAAACCATGTTGACATTTTCATACTGTGCTTTTACTTTTAAAATGTGACCACACATGATCTCCTCTACCTCCACAGAACAGGGAGTGAAGCCCCTCAAGAAGAGCAGCCCGACTCCACCACTGTTGGACAGTTTGTGGCTCAGAAAGACTTGTCCAGGCCACTCCTTCCTCCACTTCCTTTCATTCACAGTGTCACTGTGGGTCTCCTGCAGAAACACCACACTAGTTTTTTTATTTCAAACAGTTTGAACAGGGAAGCTCTTTTCGTAGCACTTCTGGCTCCATTGATGTTCAATGAACCAAGAGTTAAATCGCACATTATGAAGGAAAAGGCTGTCACAGCAACTAAAACACACACCAGCAGTATGTGGACAGACATCTTTGGTTTATTCATCATCTTCAATGAGCTGAGCTCTGACTCTGGTCACCATCTTCTTCAGCCGGTAAACCTCTTGCTCACTGAAGGCATCGCTTTCTTTCCTCAGCTGAGTCACAGACCTGACACAACCTCTTAGATCTGGAAAAAACAGTCCAGGTTTAACTGCCCTTTGGCCTTTAGTTTCAACCAGGAATCTTTTAATTTTCTCTAGAGGATGGGACACTGTCTCGTCCTCCTGTGAGGGTGTCCATTCACATGCATCCTCATTGTCAGACAGCTCCTCCATCACTCTCTTGGTCTTAGCTCCACTCTGTCCTTTGTCACTGCTGTTCTTTCTTTTACCAAAATTATTAGAAAGATTTATTTCATCAGACAGGTCTTCCTCCTTCAGCACCTCACTGATCACACTGTCAACGATCTGACTGCAGCTTCCTTTGTTTCTGTTCTCTTTCTTTTTATCTGCTTTCTCACTGGTCTGGACATTTCTTTTGTTTTCTATTGCGTTTCCATTCTCGGTTTCACCCTGCACATTCTGCTCCCTGTCCTGCATGTCTACCACTAACTCTTTTGTTTTCTCACAAGACCTCTGTTCGCCCAGCGAGTCTGACTCAGGCAGCGCATCAACCGAGGCCGAGCGGTCCGCGGGTAGCAAAGTTAGAAAACTCACTCACGACTTCTTCCACTCACTTCTAGGCTCACTCCACGCTCACGCATGCGCTCAGAGAGAGAGAGAGAGAGAGAGAGAGAGAGACAGAGACAGAGACAGAGACAGAGAGAGAGATTTTTATATTCTAGATTTTTGGATTTTTTAGTATTCCAGTCTACATTTGCCATTGTGGCGTCCAGGAGGCTAAGCTTGTCTGGTTCCCTCCATTTACTCATCAGTGTTATTGTGGGGAATCTGTCTGTCTGTCTGTCTGTCTGTCTGTCTGTCTGTCTGTCTCTCTCTCTCTCTCTCTCTCTCTCTCTCTCTCTCTCTCTCTCTCTCTCTCTCACACACACACACACACACACACACACACACACACACACACACACACACACACACACACACACACAAAATGCAGCTGCAACAAGAGTTAGAGTACCAGAGGTGGCAACAGTGGAGCGTTGGCCAGGCCTCTTGATTTGTGACGACAGTATGGTATGACTGGCAGCTACAGTAGCAGCAGGCCAGCTACAGCTAGAGTGTCACTACACTTCCCATTACATCACAGGGAGCAGTCACATGACCACAACCTAAACCTGGGTTATACTGATAAATGGCTCATTTATTGACACAACTGAAAGTTTAAAGCCCTACTAGCTTCCACTGCAGGTTACATTACACCACACAAAATAAGATTGAAGACTCAAACAACCAACTCACTCTGTTTATCCTGAGGGTGGCACTGAAAGAAGGCCCATGGGGTCATTAATACCAAAAGTCCACCCTCTGGGAGCATAAATGCATATGCCAAATGAGATACATTATGCTGTGAGTGAGGTCAGTCTGAGAGAGGTGCTGGATGAAAGCTCATACGAGTGTCCAAAATAAAAAGGGTGTATGAATGTGATCAATCAAATTGAAGTCTGTAAGATATGTCATATTTTCTGTCTGAAAGTGGAGTTTTGAACGACGGTGTCACTAGAGGAAATGCCAAGGAGTCGCTAAATGCATTATAATTATTCCATTGGGGATAGTACCTGCAATCTAACACCAATCAACTAAGTTTATTTAATCATCTTTAATTCACCTATAGACCTGGACTTGATAAAGATTCAGAAACAATGGAATTGTTTGCATGTGTTTCATTTGTCACATCTGGCTGTGTTTTGAAACACAGCTCTAGTCCCCCCTTATTGGCTGTATGTCTTGCAAGCATCTGTTTTTCTGTTTTCTACTTTAGTAGAAATGGTTAGTCTTCATCTTAGGAACATCAAGATTGTCCTGAGGGTAGCATATGGACTGGAAAGGGTTGGTCTTCTCTCTTCTCTGGAGGATGAATATTATGTCTCAAATCCTGAAAAAATTGAGCTATCAATATCATCTCTTTATATGGAAGAAACACATCTAAATAGTTATTTATAACCTCTAAAATCACAATGATTATATGTAGTTTTTAGCCATGCTGGCTCTTGGAATGGCAGACTGAGATATGGCAACAGCTGTTGCTTAGTTTGCCTTGAAATTTGTTGCACATATTCATGTTTCCTTCAGGATGACGTGTACTAACTGTGACACTTTATGTGGCACCATCATCAGGTCAATGTTTAAATTTGTCGCGGACTTCAGTTTATAACCAAATACCCGCAAAACCTCAGCTGTACTTTGTGTGCAGTGCTATTTATCAAATGTTAGCACACAAAGACCCCTGAAAATCAAGGCAGCTTCATTGTGCTGTGCAAGTAAAGAAAAGACTTTAGTATTAACTGGTGTTCATTGAAACAGAAACTTTATACATATTCCGTCATAGACTGAAAAACTCAAAAAACTCATCTGTTCAGATGGCTCATTGAAGAAACAAACAAACAAACAAAAAAGCAGAGCTCCTTCTCTATCTCTTATTGTTTCTTAACGTGGCATTTGAAGCAGTTCAATAGATCTGGTGAAGTTGATGTACTTGTGTTATTGCAATTATTGGGTTGTATCCACATGTGTGAATATACTTTCTTCAAGTTGCTTTGTATAAATGCATGAGCTAAACAAATGTTATGTGAAGAAAATGTAATTATACCCTTACATCTTTCACTTCATGTTTAAGGTGATGTCTAATTCTTCTAAAATTCAGTAATAACATCCATGCATGTCTGCCAACCCCTAAACTCCCGGCCACCAAACAGCAGCAACACAACCCCTAATAATTACTACAAACACATGTTTCTTTATCTTTGTTTTCATATTGAATGGATGTTATATAGATACTAGGGCGGCATGGTGGAGCAGCAGGTAGTGCGCGTGCCTCACAGCAAGAAGATCGCCAGTTCGATTCCCAGGTCGGGCGGGGCCTTTCTGTGTGAAGTTTGCATGTTCTTCCCATGCATGCTTGGGTTCTCTCCGGGTACCCCGGTTTCCTCCCACGCTCATTAGGTTAATTGGTGACTCTAAATTGCCCTTAGGTGTGAGTGTGAGCGTGAATTGTCGTCTGGTGACCGGCGACTGGTCCAGGGTGTACCTCTCGCCCGTTGACAGCTGGGATAGGCTCCAGCCCCCCTGCAACCCTGAAAGGGATAAGCGGCATAGAAAATGAATGGATAGTAGATACTAGACAGTGAGAAAGGAATTGGTGGTGTGGTTACCAGCTGTGCATATATGACTGCACGCAGTATTTAAACTGTCATGACTGAACATTTCCTCTCTTTCTGTGATTGGCACAGGTGAGTCAGTACACCTTTGCCATGTGCAGCTACAGGGAGAAGAAGGCCGAGCCCGTGGAGCTCCTCCAACTGGATGGCTACACTGTGGACTACACTGACCCCCAGTCAGGTAACAGCAACCGTATCACACAGATGCAGTGCGTGACAACAAGCAATGCTGAGGAAGGACACGCATCGCAGTTTGAAGTGCAAATTTGTTGTGAAAGCCCCTGCACACCCTTAGTCTACCTTCTCAAGTGTTTTCACGCATGTTGTGTAAGTAGACCTCTTCTGAATATGATGTGGGTGTGGACAAACTGTGCTTGATTGACATTTCCATCACTGTCCTACTAGTTTTGTTGCACCTGTTCCAGTGGGACAACTTACTAAACATTTCTAAAAGGGTTTTTTTTGTCTATTTGTGTCATTTTTATATGGAATGTGTGATCCTGTTAAATTGAGTACTCTGTCCATCCTTCAGGTCTAGATGGTGGTCGGACATTCTTCAATGCTGTGAAAGAGGGTGACACTGTGATCTTTGCCAGTGATGATGAGCAGGACCGGATTCTATGGGTGCAGGCCATGTACCGAGCTACTGGCCAGTCACACAAGCCAGTTCCTCCCACCCAGGTCCAGAAACTCAACTCAAGGGGAGGCACAGCGCCACAGCTTGATGCACCCATATCTCAGTTTTGTAAGTTTTTGACTCTCAGATCCTTATTTGTCTTTGAGAGTGCCACACCACACACGGTGATGATGTAGCATCATTTTAGATGATCACAGTTTTTAGAAAAAAATATCTGAGCCTGGATTTATATAACTGTTACATTTTAAACAGTAAGATCTCCATTTAATGATTTTACATGAAGACATTCCTATCGTAGCCTTAGTGTGTGAGCGTACATGAATGGATGTATATAAATGTATGGAAATGTCACCCCCACATTACCCGCATGGGGTAGTGTGTCTTCCTTAAGCGTGGGTCTACTACCAGAGGGGATTCTGCACAGTATCTTAACTGTTCCTACGACTATACTCCCCTGGACAGAGACCTCAGATGTTGTACCACTAATCTGCTGGAGCCACTCTCCCAGTTTGGGAGTCACAGTCGCTAATGCTCCTATTACCACAGGGACCGCTTTGGACTTCATCATCCACATCTGTTCCAGTTGTTCCTTCAGCCCCTGGTACTTCTCAATCTTCTTGTGCTCTTTCTTTCTAATGTTACCGTCAGCTGGGATTGCCACATCTATCACAACTCCCCTCTTCTGCTCCTTGTCAACCACTAGCTAGCGATTGCTTGTCAATCCGAAATTTGATGTCCCACAATATCTTAGGTCTGTTTTTATAAGTCCTATCTTGCATCCTACACTGTGCTACTATGTGCTGAACTATCTTAGGGACATCTTTGCACAGCCTGCACCTTGGATCCTGTCTGCTGTGGTAGACCCCTGCATCTATGGATCTGTTGCTTAGGGGCTGTTCTTTTGTTGTCATGATCAGAGTCTCTGTGCTGTCCTTCTGCCTGGTCTTTTCTAGGCGCTGGTAGTACAGATGGAGCGGCCTCGAAATTCCCCCAATTTCATGCTGGGGCCCTGGTGGGTCCGTGACCGGTCCCTGCTCTGCAGTAGGCGGGTTCGTGACTGTAATGAGATCCCCCACGATGACGTCATCGGCGCGGGGCCAACTCGTAACGCCCCTAAGCTCCATTTGCGGAAACTACCTACACTCGCTCGATCAGTCCACCAGGAGGAGCAGTCATTATTACCGTGTCAGCTTTGCTGAGTCGTTCATTAGATCTGCACATAGCCTCCACTGCTGTAAGAAAAACTGCTTGTCTAGTAGAGCACCCTGTGCAGTTTTTTAAATATAATTATGCTTAATCATCCACATTATTGTAGTGCTCGTTCACAAACTTCTTGGATCTGCTCATCTGCCCATCCTGCCTTTTCCTCCACATCTCTCGCCACCTTTGGAGAGACTCCCAGCGCATCTCCGCGTGCCCAGTGATTTGTGCCCAGAAAATTAATTGTGAATAACAGAAGTTGTGCGTCGCGTTCTTCTAGCATTCTGAACTGCTAAACAGTTAAATGTTTAATACTCTGCCTGATTTGCGGAGCCACTCTGCTTTTCAGTTGGTGGGTTTCCTGTTTGTAGCGCATTTTAGATTTGCGGGTTGCTATTTGATGCGGTTACCAGCAATACGCAGAGTCCTGTATGTGTGTGTACTGTATATTACTGGACAGAAATCATTTACAGTGCGCTGAGGAGGGAGGGACGGGAGGATGAAATGCCAATTTTCAGCCTGTGATCTGTTAATGTCTGACTGAACAGCCTCATGGAAGTGATATTTTACAGTTCTACATATTTTAATCTAACGAAATTCGTTAAAACAAGTCACTTGGTGCTTTCAAAGTCATGTCATTGAGCTGAAAGGTTCCAGATTTCGTTCGCCTTCACAGGCGGCTGCGGAGCGCCGCAGACGGCTCGCACTACGCACTGCGATGTTTAACATCATAGGCTTAATAAACCGTAGTTAATTATCAGTGATCTTTTTCATCACTCTGTCTGTGTGACTGTCTGTGTCCTCCTCTCTGTGTCTCTGTCTCTTTTTTCAGACTGTTCACGCAATGAATATAAACAGTAACCATTAAAAAAAGTTATAGTCGCGGGTAAACATAGTGCTCAGAAGCGCACCAAGAATGCATTTTTTTGCGTCAGGCGTTGTGCACTCGTGTTTGATATTAATTATGTGCCGCTGCACCTCAAATAAATGTTTTTTTGGGAAACAGAAATGTTCAACATGACTTCATCATGTTAGACCAGGCAGACAGGTTCTTACTACAACATCAACTCTCCCTCCGCAGCCAGCGAGCCTCATCCCCCGCCGGACACCGACATTCAATCATGAATAATCCTAATGGGCCAATCAGACCCATGAAAAAAAACAATGTTGTGGGGCATACAGGGCCAATGGGCCGATGTAGATGGGCCAATCTACTTGTTTTTATTGGCCAATCAGTTAACACACACACATGAAAACGGCCAATAAACAGTGAAATCAGTATCATGAGTATTTCTCAGATGATGATTTCTGTATCTATCTAATCCGTGGCATGCAATATTGCACCCCGATTTTGGATAAAGTATAAATCCAATTGTTTCATTGTTTCAGCTGTTGTGGCCAAATCTCTTGTTAACTTATTAAGCTCTTCCGCACAGTGTGACATCTATTTTAATTATTAGAGAGCTGCTCTAATGGCCACTGATAGACAGTCCATCCTATTCTATAAACTGTTGGTGGTTTGTGAACTTCACTGCATTTGTGCATTTGAAGCGATTAACTCCCGGCACATTTCAGAGCTGAGTAAACCTGTAGTTTCACTGACACATCGCGCATCATCACCACGGGCGTCATGATGTTCTCCTGTCTGTCACTCTGTCAGGCATGTGTAGTGTCGAGCCGGCCGCGTTGTTGGCTGAAAAGTCATTATTTGCATTACAGTGTATCCTTTGTTCACACTCAATGGATGGTCGCCAGCCAAACAGGCTCCCAGCCCCCACTGTCCTACAGACTAGCTATGGCCAGTAAAATAGGTGGAGGGCTGAGGGGAGCGCGTACCCCCAGTAATTAAAAATCAATTTGTGCCACAGATATTAATATTGTGTCGCTGGCTACTTTATAGACTTCACTAAATGTTTCCATTACACTTAATTACATTTATGGATAAGCCAACTTTCCCACCTCCCTCATGCATCAAAATGTATATTATCAGTCCGACCAGGAAATCTTGCGATCGCAAAAATTAGCGCATATTCAACCAATACTAATATGACTGTCTCCTGGCCGCTTCCTGGTCTATTTTTGCCGAGAGCCGCGCGCCTGTTGCAGAAAACATAGGCGAGCCCTGGAATCTCCAGATGACGCACTCTGCTCCTGCAGCTCTGTTTCTGTTCCAGCGCATGTAAAGTAAAATTAGGTCATCATTTTTGTTGATAATTATCAAAAGCAAACTCTATGTAAACAGATGGAGCCTGTTTATTCTTGGAGTCACAGGCTGTTTTGTAAAGCTACATCACTTTTATGACTCAGGAATGATTTTGTAACTTTTTTTTTTTTCGAAGAAGATAATATGCAGCAAAAGGCTGAATGACGGAATCGAACCCGTAGCCGCTGCAGAGAGCTTCATACATAGGGCGGAGGCACTACCAACTGCCCCAAATCTCCGCCACATGATTTCGTAATTTTGAGCTGATACTTCTCATTCTCAAGTTAAAAATGTTTGTTTTTTTTTAAGATGGGAACTGAATCTTTTCGACTGTTTCTGTAATGTGAAGTATGGTTATTATCATATAGGAAGTGATTATATACAACTTTTTTACATGAGTTTTTTTTTTTTTGATCGCAACAATCACAAAAACATTCATACAGTATATTGTAAGAGAAAAACTTAGGAATTTTCTGTTTGCAAAAATATGCATTAAAACAGGCTGATGGAAACACATATTTAAGACTTTTTTAAGACTTTGTGCGAGAAATATTTTTCTAAGCTGATCTAAATAATCAACGTAAAATAGTTGAGTAACTGTGACTGCCTAAGTACAAATAAGCCTACTAAAGCAGATGAATGTAGTGGAGTAAAAATCTTTGCCCTTGAGATGTGTTCCTGTGAGGGACACGCCATCTCCTGGTGACACCCTGCAATTGAATGAAGAGGCGTGTTTATAGTGGATTCTGGGCACACCCCCAAGAGGAGGGGGGGACTGGTAGCTGGCTGGCAGCTGGCTGGGAGCCGGCTGGGAGCCGGCTGGGAGCTGGATGGCCTCTGGCCTGGAGGGGAATTTCGAGGCCGCTCCATCTGTATTTCTTGATATCAGCCACTTCTTCTAACAGTGACACATCCCATGGGGGGCTTGGTCTTCCACAATATTTTCTCTTCCCATTGGCCTGTGGGATACCCAGGGACTTGTAGCTGTCCTATATGTCTGCTATCCTGCCTTCTGGTAACTTCAGTTCCAATCACCTTCCCTCTCCATGCTTAGACACATTGAATGACATCCTGATTTCTTCCCTGTAGATCCTGGTGAGGTGCATCAGTGACTCAATGTCTCTTTCATATATATATATATCTATATATATATAGTCATTCCTGTCATCTTTATATATATATAAATAATGACAACAAAACAAGAACTAATTGGAATGAAAAGCAGTTTGGAGCCCTTCTTTTTATCGCTCATAGCTTCTTGTGCTTGATGTCTCACTCTGTTGCTTACTGTACACTTGTCTTCCCAACATTTGACATCAGCCAATGATGTCCTTACTTGTCTTCTTCCTGGTCACGTACTGTACATGTTTTCAACTGTTACTGTTTCTCTGTGTGCTGCTTCGCTCTTTGTTGTAGAACTGCTGTAGTGTTAAAGTGTTGGTGGCTTTGCTGTGTGTCTTTATGTTTCTCTGTTTGTTCCTTCTTCCTTTTCTTCTTTCTTCCTTCATCTAAACCCTGACCCTGCTATCTTGTAGCTGGATTAAAGGGTAAGTGCTTTCTTTCCCTTTCTTTCTCTTTCCTCCTTTTGTTGTCCATTGCTCTTCCTCTTTTAATAACTTTGTGTTTGTTATTTCTGTTGGAGGACAGAAATACAAAATATACTAACTTCTATGTAATTTAACATGCATGTGGAAATGATTTGCTTTGGCTGTGCTCCTGTTTGCCATCTGTACAACAGGGATTAACGAGATTCATGTGTTATGGATCAGCCTACTAAAGCACTGCATTGTAGGTCAGGATAAAATTTCGAAGATTTTTTTTTCTTTTTTTTCCCTCGAGGATTTCATGTTTGTCATTGCTGCAAAGCTAATAGCATGTCTACTTTTTCAACACTATGTGATGGCTGCTATCCTCTAATTTAGGATGAGACTATACATTTTTTTTTCAAATGTGGTGTATTCTTATTCATGGATGTTTTTGGTCATATATGAAAGCAGAAGGAGCCTTCTGAACTGAACTCTGAACTCATTATTTATGATAAGATAGGATAATTGAAATGTTCAGCATAAATCAATTGAAGTTACCCAATCTATCATCTAGCAATTAATGCACTTAATAAGCATCAGAAAATGATATCTTGCAGCAGTTACAGTCAGACTATTTAGCTTGTTATGGGCTGAAATTTGCATGAATAACAGTCATACGGACACAACTATTCTAGTTCTACTGCACGCATAATCCCGCTGCAATACATTTTTATTAAGGAGAATAATACAGCATAATCATATACATACTGTAGTCTCAGCTATGACTTTTTGCTATTCATTTCAAAGGGGGGAAAAATCAACTGTGCAACAAGTGGCTTTACATCAAGTCAGCTCAGTCACTTTATTTTTGGCATCTTGACATTTTAAAGAAGTAGGTTAGGACACTTTTCCCTCATAATATACGTTCATTTTCATTACAACTATACACAAGATATTTACTGCACTGTAACTCTAACAAATAAGACAGACTCACCATGCATAAATTGCGCAGAAACTGATCATGTCATCAGAGTCACTTTCTTTGCCTTCTTGGCCGCAAACTCAGCAATAAGACCTTTATAATCCAGTTTGGATGCAATGTCCTTTTTAATTTATAGCAGGGCAAGTCCACACAGTCTGTCCTGTGACGTGGAGGTGCGCAAATAGTTTTTAATTAGTTTCAACTTTGAGAAGCTTTGCTCATCCGATGCCGCCTTTGCTAAAAAAGTCAATAGGATCCTGAGGTAGACTTTTACAAAGTCAACAAACAGCCTTTATCCACCATTTTTCCATCACAGTGTTGAATCAGAAATTCTGCCATACGTTACATCGTGTGTGGTTTGGTGCCATGATTATCTATTCATCATGGGACACTTTTTTGGACATCGTTTTTGGTGAGACCAGTCCAGATGGAGCAACTTGTTTTAATGTGTTTAAAGGCTTATTAGATGCAACAACACTGCAGTGGTTTGTAGTACTGACATGATTTAACTCTGGTTATGTTACTACTGTGTTTTGTCAAGGTAAATAGCAGAATTATGGTCCTTTACCAGATGATGCTGCGTTGCAGCAAAAGTTGAGCCTGGTTCAAGTGACCCTGCATTGTTTTGCTGGAGCCCCCTCGTTGACATCCCATCACATAGAATTCTTCACAGGTCCAAAGATATTTGCACAAACGCAAAAACACCTGGAAGCAAATTGGACCCATCCGTTAATTGAAAGCTGAGACCTGGACCTATGCAGAACTGAGAAATGTTGGACCCAAACAGGGCTAGGAGACACAGACCTGATCCACACAGATTATACAACTGATTGCTCACAAGTTAATTTGCGAGTTGCCAAAACAAAATTTGCCTTTTTTCTTTCTCTCCTGTGCCTGGCTGTGAGGCATATGATCCATCCTTCTTGCCAAGAAAGTTAGGAAAATTACAGCATAGCTAATCCACTTTAGAATCTTAGAATCAGTTATCCAATTATGTTGCATCTTGCATAATAAAGATAATGATGACTGTTTGCCCTTTTGAACTAACCATTCAAATAAATGAGAGGGTTGTGTTTTTTGAGCTGAAGTCAGTCTGAACATGGCCTATGACATCTACTGCACATATTATCTCATAAATGAAGCATTATCAAATTACTTCCTGTAGTTAGTAAGTAGTTAGTAAGACACTGTAAAAACCCTATGCTGGAAGGCATAAAATTGAACAAAATAATAGCCAACCAAAACACTCAAACAGAAATCGGTGCAGACCAGCATACCCAAGAAATGAAAAACTTCCTGCTCACCACAAACGTTTGTGTAAGTGAATTTTTTGAGTGAGCTGTTTTTGACACAACCACTGGAGTCCCACTGAGTCCCAGCAGCTGGTAATTACCACGTTAAAAGTGCCAGGCCATGAATAATACAATGAGTTTGCTGCACAATTAAATCATGCAGCAATCAGTCAATGTTACCAAATAGCTTCTTGTCAGTTCGCACCTGGATCAGTGCAATGAATAATATAACATCATGTCACCCCCATCCCCATCCCAAATCAAAATAAACTATATTAAAACAGTGTAACAACAAAGACAGTTAAGAGATTTGTTTTCAGCTGCTGAGGGGTGAACTGGATCTTCACAGCTTACTCGGTTTCTTTTTGTGATGACTGATGGTTTTATTTGTTTGGACACATTTTAGTGCCGTAAAACAAGATTCTAATTATTCTGTAGCTTGAATGAAATCATAGGTTGTGTGATGCTTTTTGTTCTATCCAAAGAAGGATATCCTGGTTCTGCTAGAACTTATATGAACAGTGTGAAATAGAAGTGTAGTCCTGGAACCACAGCCCTGTCGTTTATAAATTACATTTGTATACAGTATACATGCTAACAGGTTTTACAGGCTCAGTGATGATCGATTATTGATGATGGATTTATTTCAACAATGAAATGTTCATGCTAACCTTGCTAGATCTGCAAAACACTGCTAACATAATTCATTGGATTTCATTCCAACATGTCTCTGGCAGATAAAGGTCAATTAAGGGTTTTGTGGTTTTGTTTAGACAAGTCAAAGTGCTTGGTGAAGGTTAGAGGAAGACCCTATGCTGGTTCAACACAGAAAAGTGAAGTACGACTCTTAAGTGATGAGATACGTGCGCGCGCGTATGAACCACACACACACACACACACACACACACACACACACACACACACACACACACACACACACAGACACACACACACACACACACACACACACACACACACACACACACACAGACAAACAGATAAACAGATAATGCTTAGAATGTTTAGTGACAACTGGTTTATTTTTTTGTGTCCCCACAGAGTATACAAGAAGTTTCTCTCCCTCTGTCAATGAAGTGTACATTTGTGTCCAAGCGAGCACACCCTGTACACAAATACAGATTTTCAAAATAAAAGCCAACAGGCTTCATGAGCCTTGATACCTTTCAAAATGAAGATCTCAATGACTTTTTTCTTTATACACACAGGCAAACACATGCACACACACTTTCCTATCATCCCATCTCCTCCTTCAGCTGTTCCTTCATACATTGTGAAGGCAGCAATGCAGTTTAACTCCCAGCCATCTGTCAAGCAATGCTGTTCAGATTCCAGCTATATGTGAAGCTGTACAATCCAGCTTCCAAATTTTCAAGCAATGCAATTCAACTCCCAGCTGTTTCAAGCAGCTAAGTGTCACCTTTTTAATAACCCACAATCCCACCACAATTTCTACAGAAACAACTCACTAATGATAAGTACAACACAGTTCACAGTTGAATTTAGACACTAAATCTGAACTAAGAGAAATTCCCAACTCCCACACATATCTCCCTACTCATTGTTGATACTTTAAAACTCAATACAGTTGGTTTGAGTTTGAAAATAAATTAACTGTCAGAAACTGTGACAAAATTAGGACATAAGTGAAGATCTTCACAAGTGTAGTGACAGAAAGACCTAGATAGGTTTCATGATCAGTCCACAAAAAAGCCACGTGCTAATAGCCCCAAATGCTTTTGACCATCAAACCCAGGACCAGCAGTGTGTCCGCTGCCTCCCGGTTTCTCTTTTCTGGATCTATAAATGAATAGGAGCCATCAATCACTGTCAGGGCCATCTTTCCTCAGCCCAGACGGACGGGGGTGACTAATGTCAGTGCATGTTACTGTCCAGCACTCCTGTCTCCATTCCTGCTCACTCACATCAAACAGACGTGACAGGCCACCAGTTACAGACCAAAGGGGCACCGCAATGTCACCTTTTTAGATTTTTGGGGGAGGTTGGGGGGGACTTGTTGAGGGAACACAATCAGCTCCAAGCATCCTGCTCTTTGTTTTGTTTGTTGATTGACAGCTGGGGTGCCTTCGTTAGGCAGTGAAGAGGACATTGGCTGAAGAATGTCTTGATTGGTGTGTAGCTCAGTATAACCTTCATTCGCATTTGTCCCAAGTTTGTCCTGACTGATGGGACAGAATGCGGACACTCAAGTGTAAGTATAAATGCATTATAGTAAAACGGTGTGATTTTGGGCGCAGTGGTGCACAGAGGTGAAAGCAGCAATGTCGGTCAGTTTTTGGTAATGTAATTACTTGCTTTGGAATTTGTACAGTATGTATTGGTTTCTGCATTATTGCATAATCCTGTGACTTAAACTTGTTGAAGATGTTTTGTCAAAATGTGTTTCTAAAACATTAACCTTAATTTTCATTTAGAGTTTGCCTATATGGTCATGCTAGCTGTGTGGTCAGATAGTTAGGAATATTGGTTGGTGTCAAAGTATCTACAGTCATGGAAAAAATTATTTTAGACCACCCTTGTTTTCTTCAATTTCTTGTTCATTTTAATGCCTGATACCACTAAAGGTATATTACTTGAACAATATAATGAGCACGACAAAAAATGCATCTGATTCCATAATACTTTATGTCCTATATGACATGCTTAAGCTTAATTGTATTCCCAGGGTATATAAGAGGCCATTTCATGTCATAAGCAGCACTGCACATGCAAAAGCCTAGAGTGGTTCCCTGCTTATATTCAAGCCATAGCACAATTCAGAAGTTGTCAGCTTTCACATAATGCCTAAAACAAAAGAATTATGTGATGCCACAAAGGCAGTCACCTTGGCACTCCTGGAAATTGGCATGAGTGAGAGACAGGTAGCCAAAAAAACTGAAGATCTCCAAGACAGCCCTTCATTACACCAAGAAAAGGTAAGCCGAACATGGTATTACCAAATTGCTAGCTGGTCAAGGCAGGAAACATCTTTCTACTTCACGAGAGGACCATGCACTCATCTGTTCCTGTGTCAGGAATCGTTGTCAGACCTCCAGCGACCTTAAAAATGAGTGGGCACTGTCACTGTGTGACTTGTTCAGCAAGGACAGGAAACCGACTTCTTGAAGCTGTTCTGAAGTCACACGGGGCACGGAAGAAGCCCTTCATCAATGAAAGGCAGAGGAAGGCCCAGTTACTCTTTACTAGGGATCACAAGGATTGGACTGTTGATAATTGGGCTAAGGTTCTCTTCAATGATGAATCCAATTTTGAGTTGATGCCCAGTCCAGCCAACTTACTGGTTAGGAGGAAGCCTGGAGAAGCCTACAAACCAGACTGTCTTGCCCCTACAGTAAAACATGGGGGTGGATCAGTGATGATCTGGGGTTGTTTCAGTATGGGTGGAACAGGTCAAATGCAATTGTGTGAAGGACGAATGAACCAGGTCACGTACAGGGCTACTCTTGAAAACAGTCTTCTTCTATCAGCTGATAAACTCTTTCCTGCCTCAAGTGACTGGATTTTCCAACAAGACAATGCCCCTTCCCACACGGCAAGGTCAGTTAAAGCCTGGATGGAGAACCAGAACATTCGAACCATGCCTTGGCCTGCTCAATTGCCAGATCTAAATCCAATTGAAAACCTGTGGAACATCATCAAACTCAAAATGGAGAACCACAAGCCAAAAAACAAAGCAAATTTGTTTGAATTTTTGCAACAGGAATGGGCTGCTGTGACAGCAGAACAATGTCAGAAGTTGGTGGAGAACATGTCAAGACCAATGGCTGCAGTCATCAAAAACAGTGGTTATGCAATCAAGTACTAACTCCTGTGTGTATCATGTGACTAACAGACAGAAAAGAAAACATGGAATGCCTAAAAGCACTGTTTTTGGCAGTACAATGCCATAGCTATTGATGTAAGAACTTTGGTTATTATCAAGAAAACCATGAGAAATGGCTAGATATCAGCTCTTACATTAAACTCTTATGAGCTATTTTTGTTGTTATCATCATATTTGTCCAAACAAATGTACCTTTAGTTGTACCAGGCATCAAAACAAGAAATTGAAGAAAACAAGGGTGGTCTAATAATTTTTTCCATGACTGTGTACTGTGCTGTGTATATTAGACTGAAAGAAAACTTGCTTTTATTGTGCATTAAATGCATATCTTTGATCTTTGCAACAGATTGGAAAGTGATGATGATTTTAGGAAAGAGAAGCTTAGGGACATCAAATAGATCTTAATGAAGTGTAGGCATAGATTAATTCATGTGTTGTAAATGTTTTAGTATTCTTCTACTAAGGATTTTATTGCTTTTTTACTTGCATACCCTGGGGAGACACCCTATATTTAGGGTTCGTTATATTCGTAAATTGTACCTGGATTGTATTCTTCCCTCCGAGGCTTTAATTTTTAGTGACCAACTGGCAGAATAGTGGATAGTATGAAGTTATATTGTTATGACAAATAAAAATTGCTGTCTTTAGTTAGCATCTAATCCAAAACACTGCTGGAGTTGGTGCAACATTGGCTCAGCATGATTTGCTACAGTATTGACATGTAAATCCCAAATTCAAGAAACAGAGAAGGTGCCCCCCTTCTCTTTGTACCCCAGCAAAGCCTAGTGGAGTCAACCTGCAGGTTTGCATGGATTTACAGCCCCTAAAAACCCCGCAAAATGATATGGTGAAGGTGATGACATTCTATTTCATGCCACCTTTCTAATCATTCAAGGTCACCTTACAGTATATCATATAAGATCAGCAGTAAAACATAGTTCTGGATGAGTTACAGTAAGTGAATAAGTTTGTTGGGGAAGCCTTTCAAGATTGCATTGCAGCAGTCAAGGCGTGATGTGACCTAAGTGTGTGAGTGTGTTCAAGCAGGGCATAGTTCAGAGATGTTCGCAGGTGGAAAAAGGCAATCTAGAAGACTTTCTTTGTATGAGGAAGAAAGGGTACTGTCCAGGATAACACCAAGGCTCTTGGCCTCAGAGGAACAAAATATTATCAACAAGCTACTGTTGCTTCAGTCCCCCATTTCTCATCTGAGCAATGTCGTGTAGCATCTAGTCCGACCACCTCACTTAGTATGCAGTCATTGTAAAGATACAAAAAAATAGCCGTAAAGTGTTGTAGATCATTAAATTTATTAACGAAATATATTAATAGAAAGGGGACGAATAACAAGAAGACAGAGAACTGAAGAAGACAATTTTCACCGTACTCTGACCTAACAGCACCAAAGTGGACGGACACCAAGGGCTGCTCTCTTCCTGGACACAAACACAGTACAGCATCATCCATCCTGGTCCTGTGCTTTACTTAACAAGGTAACTGTGGTTTTATCAAAGTCATCGTTACCCTGTTATCTCATTTTGTAAATTATATTAGCTTTTCTTTTTTGTGTTAACTGTATGATGCTCGCATGCATGCAGATGTTTTCAGCTAACATTAGCTAGCATCTCCCCTTTCGCTGCTGAGTGGACATTATTTCATATCTTTCTGTTGAACCACGATACCAGCAACATGTCGATTTATTTGATTTTCACAGCAACGGGATTGGATTTCTACACAATCAACAAACTAAGAGTTAGCTAGCTTGGTTATTCACGTTTAACTCACGTCAATTTGTTAATTTGTAATCTAGCCTCCATTTTACCATTTGTTGTTGAGCTATTTCAAGTTTTGCACTGTGCGCCATGCTGTGTTTCTCTCCATTTGGGGCAGAGAAACTTGTAATCATGTTTCATTTTTCATAGTGATAAAATAGTTAATAAAAATGAGATCATTGTATCATAATGATGAGAGACAGAGGTTATTATCATGAGAAAACACCCTAGAATTTTTATTGGGTGAATGCACAGACAGTCTTGACTTACCACAACAAATATGTGCTCTCTGTGTTATTACAGTATAAACCCCTAGAGAGGATCTATTGATGTCCAAGAAGCAACTGTTGATCTGCATGTGGCTGTCCTTATGAAAAAAAAAACAAAACAAAACTCCACACAGGACCTCACTTTCACAAAGGAATAGCCAACACTGCAACCAGATGGTCATATTAATATCAAGGTACCAAATCTCAGTATTATGCTCTATTAAGTTCAGTATAGTTCACTCCAGTTGTCTCCTTTATGCAGTTCCAGGCTTGTTCTTGCACTTGCTTTCAAGTGCACATGATCATAACTCATGAAAGGTGGCTACTGAAGGCAGGGTGCTTTTAGTATGATATGTAAATTGCATACAAATAGTTGTAAACCTGTTTGACATGATTAATTGTTCTTGCGGATTGAATTTTACAATACTTATATTGTTTGAAGTGCATTGGCTACTGAATGTAATAAATGTAATGTGATATAGACATGTCTTGTTGTCATTGTTCAAGAAAAAAAGAAACAGGGTACATGGACTAGGACATGCAGACTGAGAACCTGTTCAGCATGAGGAATGGTGTTTTCATGGATTGTGTTTTATGAAATTATTTTAAATTTGTCAGTTACTGAATGTGTTGGATACAGCATTGACTTTAATAAAAGACTAATTTTGTAAGACATTTCTGTGTTGGCATTTTTTTTAGGTTTTTGTTCCACAGTTCTATAATACATTTTACAGAACTGTGGAGATTAAAGTAGGAACACTGAAATAATAGCATCATGCAACAAACCAGCTGACAGTATTGCACTGTAAAGGTAAAAATTATACAGCGCAGACTTTTTACAGTAATAAACTTGTTATAGATTACGGTAGGTACATTGTAGAATAGTAGAACAATAGAACAGTTTCTTGCTGGCGACTGTAGCTGCCTGTAGTTTACTGTAATGTAACAGGGAAATTTCTTACAGAGTAACTCCATGCTGAACTATGGAGCTTTCTTACCAGTAATTCTGAATCTACGCAAAATGTGTCCTACCTGCGAAAGGCAGGAGTCAAACCACTGATTCGTCACCAACCCCAATGTTGGCTGGACGATACATGAGGAGCTAATGGCATATACTATCAAAGGCTGTGGTGAGGTCATAGAGGATGAGGAGTAGATCTGAGTCAGATGCACGGAGGATGTTATTGGTCATCTTGACCAAGGTTGTTTCTGTGCTATATTTGGGGTGAAAGCCGGATTGGAATTGTCCAAAAAGATTAATGTTGTAAAGGTAGATGTGGAACTGAGATGTAACTACCCTCTACCCAAGAATTTTGGAGATGGTAATTTGGAAATAGGCCAGTAGTTGTTTTTGTCACTAGAGGCTAAACCAAATTTTCTGTCTGATTATGGCAACCTTCTGTGAAGAGGGAGATGTGCCAGTAGAGAGAGAGTTGATAATGGAGGTTAATAGAGAAATGATAGAGGTCGAGAAGAAGAAGAAGAAGAAGAAGAAGAAGAAGAAGAAGATACTTTTTATTATCACATATATACATGCACCACACACGTTACATGCACACGCCATGCTTTTTTGTGAAATTAATTCTCTCCGTTTGACCCATCCTCAGTCTGTCGATCCTCCGCGGCAGGCCAGGAGCAGTGGGCTGCCGGCTTCCCGCCGACAGCGGTGCCCGGGGACCCATCTTTTCTTTCGTCACCATTGGTCATGTGGTGATCTTCTTGCATGTTTTTAGTGGGGGTTATTTAAATCAGAAATCAGAAAAAGCTTTATTGCCAAGTTCGATTTTACACATATGAGGAATTTGCTTTGGTGGGGTTGGTGCATGACACATCTATTAAAAAGAAGCTATTATAAGAGTAAAAATATAACAGTAAGTAAAAAATATAACAATAAGTAAAAAATAAAACAATAGTAGAAAATATAGCAATAAGTAAAAAAAAATAACAATATAAATATATATATACACGTCTGCTTTTTTTTTTTTTAACAGAAGCAGTCTGTTTTTTTCAAAAGCAAGTCCAAGCAGAGCATTAATGTAACGCAAGGGAGGGGAGTGTCTGAAAGATTTTATGTCCAGGGTGGGAGGGATCAGCCACAATCTCTCCTGCACGCCTCAGGGTCCTGGAGGCGTACAGGTCCTGGAGAGACGGGAGATTGCAGCTGATCACCTTCTCTGCAGACCGAATGACACACTGCAGTCTGCCCTTGTCCTTGGCAGTGGCAGCACCGTACCAGATGGTGATGGAGGAGCTGAGGAGGAAGCTGCTGTAGGAAGTAGAGATCGACCGATATGGAATTTTCAGGGCCCATACTGATTATTAATAATCAAGTGAAACCGATAGCCGATATTCGTTTGCAGCAAAAATTAAAATTTTGGTGTCAAAATTTAGAGGGATTAGAATGAATACGGTATACTGTTTGTTTGTTTTATGAACACTGAAAAAAAGACCTTAAATTTTTGATTAGGTTGGTGAAATGTCAACTCTGGGCTTGCATGTTATCACTGAAATTGATCATAAGGTTGTAGTATTTTTAAAACTTCATCATCGAGGGTTTTATTGCAACTTCGACTGACTCTGTTGCCTTGCATCTGCTGGATCACCGGAGCAGTCATCTGATTCTCCTTGTCCGTGGCACTGCGTGTAGAGGCTTCAGTGTTGACTGGCTGTCACTGACTCACTTGTGCCATGTAGCCAATCAGTGAGGGCTGTGGGCGGGACATTGTTACACAGCCAAGAGTGGTGACTTCAAGCAGTGAGACAGCTGCATTGGAGTCAAAGGAGCGCGTTTTAAAATACATTCATTAATTTTATCGATTATGGGTGGAAAAAACGGCCGATGCCGATGATTGAAAAAATGCCGAATATTGACCGATATTATCGGCCAGGCCAATAATTGGTCGATCCCTAGTAGGAAGTACATCCTCTGCTGATGTTCGGCTCCCACTTGAGGTCCTGGGAGATGATAGTTCCGAGGAAGCGGAAAGACTCCACAGTTTCAATAGTGGAGTCACAGAGGGTGATGGGGGCAGTCCACAACCATCTCCACTGTCTTTAGAGCGTTGAGCTCTAGGTTGTTCTGGTTGCACCAGGTCACCAGATGGTCAACCTCCCACCTGTAGGCAGACTCGTCGCCATCAGAGATGAGTCCGATGAAGGTGGTGTCTTCCGCAAACTTCAGGAGCTTGACAGACTGGTGACTGGAGGTGCAGCTGTTTGTGTACAGGGAGAAGAGCAGAGGAGAAAGAACACAGCCCTGAGGGGATCTGGTGGTGATGGTCTTTGCGTCGGAGATGTGTTTTCCCAGCTTCACGCACTGTTTCCTGTCAGGCAGGAAGTCTGTAATCCACCTGCAGGTGGAGTCAGGCACATTCGGCTGGGAGAGCTTCTCCTGAAGCAGGGTTGGGATGATGGTGTTAAAGGCAGAGCTGAAATCCACAAACAGGATCCTGGCGTACGTTCCTGTGGAGTCCAGGTGCTGGAGGTTGAAGTGGAGGGCCAAGTTGACTGCATCGTCTACACACCTGTTGGCTCCGTAGGCAAACTGCAGGGGGTCCAGGAGAGGGTCGGTGATGTCTTTGAGGTGTGAGAGCACAAGGCGCTCAAAGGACTTCATGACCACAGAGGTCAGGGTGACAGGTCTGAAGTCATTAATTCCCGTGGTCCTTGGCTTCTTGGGAACTGGGATGATGGTTGAAGACTTGAAGCAGGCTGGCATGTGACATGTCTCCATTGAGGTGTTAAAAATGCCTGTGAACACTGATCAGCGCAGTGCTTCAAGACAGATGGGGAGACTGGTCCAGCTGCTTTCCGGGGGTTCTGTCTCCTGAAGAGTTTGTTGACATCCCTCTCTTGAATGGAAAGAGTTGTCACTGAGGTGGGTGGTGCTTGGGAGGGGGGGTCCTTTAAGGTGGGAATTGGTGGAGGTGACTGGAGCTGGAACTGTTGGGAGGTGTCGTGGGGGATGGTTGCTGGACTGTCCCTTTGTCTTCCAAAGCGGCAGTAGAACTTGTTCAGGTCGTTGGCTAGGCGTCAATCGTTAATGGAGTGGGGGGCTTTAGGCTTGTAGTTTGTGATCTGCCTGAGCCCTTTCCAGACAGCCTTGCTAAACTTGTACTTCACCTCTTTGAATCTGTCCCCACTCCTGAAGGCCTCTTCCTTTGCCAACCTTAGCTGTCTGAGTTTGGCTGTGAACCAGGGTTTGTCATTGTTGTAACTCACCCTGGTGCGTGATGGAACACAGCAGTCCTCACAGAAGCTGATGTAGGACGTCACAACCTCCATGTACTCATCCAGACTGTTGGTAGCAGTCCTGAACACATCCCAGTCAGTAGAGTCGAAACATGCCTGGAGATCCTCCACAGCCTCACTGGTCCACTTCCTTGATGTCCTCACTACAGGTTTGCAGAGCTTTAGTTTCTGCCTATACGCGGGGATCAGGTGGACCATGACGTGGTCAGAGTGGCCAAGTGCGGCGCGGGTGACAGCGTGATAAGCATCCCTGACAGTGGTGTAACAGTGATCCAGAAAATGATCCAGAATCTCCTCTCTGGTCGGGCATTTAATAAAATGTCTCTATTTAGAGAGTTCGAGGGTGAGGTTACCTTTGTTAAAGTCGCCAAGGACAATAACTAAAGAGTCCAGGTAGGTCTGCTCCACACGCAGTATTTGGTCTGCGAGCACACGCTGTGCGTCCTGCACGTTGGCCTGCGGCGGGATGTAAACGCCGAACAAAAAGAATGAAGCAAACATACGGGGTGAATAAAAAGGCTTACAGTTTATGAAGAAAGATTCCAGGACAGGAGAACAGTGCTACTGGATCACAGTCACGTCGTTGCACCAACCGCTGTTTGTGTAGAAATAGATTCCTCCACCTTCAGTTTTGCCGGAAAGTTCCGTGTCTCTCTCCGCGCGGAAGAGTTGGAAGCCAGCCAGCTGCAGTGCAGAGTCCGGAATTAATCCACAGGTCCACATTTCGATGAAGCACAAAACTGCAGATGAGGAAAAGTCCCTGTTTTTACCTGACAGCAGTTGTAATTCCTCCATTTTGTTGGGCAGTTTAAGGAGGATACCCTGGGTGAACACGGGGAGAACATGCAAACTCCACACAGAAAGGCCCCTTTTTTCCTCGAGCAGCAGGTACCGAAGGCATGTTGGAGGTATAGTTGCTTTCGTCAACGAAAATTATGACTAAATATTGTCGTCAACAAACCTGTATCACGTGACGAAAACGAGACAAGACGCAACATAAATGCTGGTCGTGACGATAACTGTAACTAAATATCCATCCATCCATCCATCCATCCATCCATCCATTTTCTATACTGCTTATCCCTTTCAGGGTCGCGGGGGGGCCGGAGCCTATCTCAGCTGTCAACGGGCGAGAGGTGGGGTACACCCTGGACTGGTTGCCAGTCAGTCGCAGGGCACATACACACACCATTCACACTCACACTCACACCTAGGGGCAATTTAGAGTCACGGCATTAGTTCCCACTGGTGGCATTATTTAGAAGATGCAGCTGTGGTAGGTTAGCGTTAACGACAGACAACGGACACAGAGAACGGGACCGATGGCCAGCCAGCCGGCTTTGGTTGGTAAAGTTGTAAATTCGAATCAGAGCATTTATGTGTCTGGAATGGATGTATTCTTGAGTCTATAAGGTAACATCCATCCATCCATCCATCCATCCATCCATCCATCCATCCATCCATCCATCCATCCATCCATCCATTTTCTCCCGCTTATCCAGGGCCAGGTCGCGGGGGGAGCAGTCTGAGCAGGGACGCCCAGACTTCCTTCTCCCTAGACACTTCTCCCAGCTGTTCCGGGGGGATCCCGAGGCGTTCCCAGGCCAGCTGAGTGACATAATCACCCCAGCATGTCCTGGGTCTTCCCCGGGGTCTCCTCCCGGGGGGATATGCCGGGAACACCTCCCTAGGGAGGTGTCCAGGGGGCATCCGATAAAGATGCCCGAGCCACCTCAGCTGACTCCTCTCAATGTGGAGGAGCAGCGACTCTACTCTGAGCTCCTCCTGGGTGACAGAGCTCCTCACCCTATCTCTAAGGGAGCACCCTGCCACCCTGCGGAGGAAACGCATTTCAGCCGCTTGTATCAGGGACCTTGTTCTTTCGGTCATGACCCAAAGTTCATGACCATAGGTGAGGGTAGGAATGTAGATTGACCGGTAAATCGAGAGCTTCGCCTTTCGGCTCAGCTCCTTCTTCACCACGACAGACCGCATTACTGCAGCCGCTGCACCGATCCGCCTGTCAATCTCATGCTCCATCAGGTAACAATATAATAGTAAGACAACCTTATTTGAATTGTGAAATGGGTTTGACTGAAAGAAAATTTTGGTTTCGTCTATATACTACTAGACTGGGTTAAATAGAATTGCAGTCAATTTTCATTGACTAAAACTAGACTAAAATGTCATCAGTTTTCGTCGACTAAAACTAGACGAAAATAGTCACGGATAATTCTGACTAAAATAAGACTAAAATGCTCAGACTTTAAGTCGACTAGACTAAAAAGAGTATGAACATGACTAAAACTAAAATTAAAATAGGCCAGCAAAAGCAACACTAGTTGGAAGACACACCACTAGCACCCACTGTGTGATTCAAACCGGGGACCTTCTAGCTGTGAGGCAACAGTGTTACCAGTTGTTCCACCATGCTACCCATACTGAGATTGAAGCAATATAACGTTGCTTTAGAATTTTTTAGTGAACTTTTCATCAGAGTTGGGGCCACTGTGGTTCATGAGGTAGAGTGGGTTATTGACTAATCAGAAAGTTGGTGGTTCAATCCCTGATTCCTCCAGTCTGCATTTCCAAGTATTCTGGGCCAAGATACTGAACCCCAAATTAGCTGTACCATAGTGTGTGTTGCAAAGCTCTTTGAGTAGTTGATAGACTGGAAAAGTGCTATATAAACACCAATTATCAAAATCAACATTGAAATACACCATTAGGATGATATTATGAGACATTGCACTAAAGATGGTGAGTCTAGAGTTCAGAGATTAATATTTTTTTTTATATTGATGTCTTGGGTGTTCTATACAGAACAGCAATAATGGTGACTGTGGGTTGACATAGCTTGACAGTCAGCAGTTCAAAGGAAGAATGATCTGGTATGGTAGATCAGTGTATAGCATCATCACAGGCAGCCCTCTGTGGTCAGGTTAGCAATAATAAATATAAAAGTTTTGGTTAAACTTTCAAAATAGCAGAGAACAATAATAAGCATGTGGTTTATGTAGTGAAACGCACAAACTCTAATTAGGATTTGGCACCAAAATTTCTTGTTTAGGTCTAGCCAGGAAAACTAATTGGTTAGGTTTATGCAGCAATACTATTTATAAGGTTTAGGCAAGTAAGTTACCCCAGTGATGAACCCCAGTCCCCTGGGTGAAAGTCCTGTGTTGATCTAGGGTCTACCCTACCCCAACCTCTTTGACTTTGGACTTTTCTCGCTGTTTATACTATGTCATCTGACACTTTGGGAATGAGAATGGGCTGTCTATAAAAGTCTATTGGACTATACTGCAGCTTAAAAAAATATGCCAAAGGGTATTCAGTGCCTTTAAAAGTGATGCCAGAAAGTCCTGACCAAGTGTCTGTATGTTGGTGGAGCAGATTGGTGCAGACAGTCCACCAAAACTGTATATCCACAATGAATGTACCTTGGACACCAGTGAAGATTGTCTCTATTCAATCAAAGACATCTCTGAGATTTGTTGCGTGACCAAGTCTGTATAGTTCATCCAGTGAGTGATCTCAGCTTAGATCCAGTATCTGGTAAACAAGCCAGTATTGTGTAAAACAAGCAAACAAAGGTCAGAATGAGTAATGGCAGCCAAAACGTGTGAGCATTCACCCAACTGGAAGTTTTCTACACAACCGAGTAATTTCCCAATTTCTCCTATTGCACTGTGATAGTACAGTTGTGACAATTTGTTAAATTTTACTATAAGCTGCATTTTTGGCAAATAGTCAAGATTAGTGTGGGGCTACCACATCCAGACATGGCACTGCAGTGAAGGGCATTAGAAATGGGGAGGGTTAATGAATATAGTGGGGCGACTATGCAATGGTTTTATCAGTAAAGCAGTTTTGGACCTTGGTTTCTCTTGATCTGTGTAGCTTAACATAGAACTTGCACATTTGTGGTCAATGCAATATTTTGTGTTGTAAGGCAGAATATTTATTCAAAGCACAGATAAGTGGTAGCATTGTAAAAGCAATCTAATAAGCTGTACAGCAACTCCAAATTCTGAAGGCTTATCTCTTATTGGCTACTAAAATATCAGTCACAAGACTGTTGGTGCATTTTAATGAAACTAATGGGAAAATATTTCAGTTAAGCTCTCACTACAAATCTTTTGAAGATGCTTTTGAAGATTCTTGTTTTGTTTGTCTTCTTTTTTAGAGGTAGTCACTGCTCTAAGAGACTGTTCAGCCAATGTTTTGTGCAGCAAGTTTTGTTTATGGTCTTTATCCATAGATCTTGAGAAACTCAAACATGTTGATTTCTGTTGATTGTGATGGTTCTCTTTCTTTTTGTCATCCATTGTTATTGTTTATGCTACACACTTGATTTTATAGCAGCATTTTGATTGGCTGTTGCATTAGCTCATGATGTGAAAGTGGAAGAATTCAAGTTTATGTTAGTGGGAGCTGGAGAGGCCACTGCATCTGTGTGTGTCGCCATCTTGAATTTGCTTGAATTAGCTTGCTTAAATTTGAAAAGGTAATGCCATGAGTGCACTCTCCTTTCTCACAAACTATTGATGAAGTACCCTTAGCAAGGCAATTAACTCATATGTTCATAAGCACACATGTGCAGCTGGCAGCAGTACAATTCTGTGGTTGCACTGCTTTCAGTGTTTGTAATCCTCCCTCCACATAATCACGAACTCTTACTTAGTCTTGCAACTTGTCTCCACTGGAGAGTGTGTGTTTTGATAGCACTCACACCAAAATCAATATAGTTACACAGAAGAAAAGGATGTTCTGATGTTTTTTGCATACATTCAAATTGATGTGTAGACACATGAGTGAATGAATATGCATGACAATGACCTCAGAACTAACCTTCATCCTCTAGAACAGCAGTCATTTCCTGAAAGCTGCTTGGAAAACTTTCCTGTCCACCTAAACTTTTTCCTTCCTAAAGAGTCAAAACTTGCAGTCTTCATGAAGGGACCATAATGGAGTCAGTGCTGGATACATAACCCATTGATTGATTGCACATTTATAACAATGTGGTCACTTGCTTAGCTAATGAGTGCTGTTGTATCAAAACTGACATTTATGAACAGTTTTTAAATACTTAGTCTATTAGACTTTGAACCATGTTATAAATGTGTGTACAGTATTGCTTTATTGTTGGCACTTTATAAGATTATTTGTTTTAATTAAAATTTGATGTGTCATGGCAAAATGTATTCTTGTTTTCTAGCAAGGTGATATTTGCCTCCTGTTTCTTTTTTTTTTTTTGTCTCTGTTTGCCTCCTAATTTTATGGGTAAATGGTTGTGTACAGATGCTGATCGAGCCCAGAAGCATGGCATGGATGAGTTTATTTCAGCCAACCCCTGTAACTTTGACCATGGCTCACTGTTTGAGTTGGTACAGCGCCTCACTCTGGACCACAGACTCAACGACTCCTACTCCTGCCTGGTAAGGAATGGTTTTATAACAATGTGACTCACTGTGTAAGGCTGTGTAGAAATAGCTGAGTGATGAATGAAAAACATGGTTTCTAAGAGAGAAGTTCAAACCCGGCCAAATCGCTCACCACCACATACATAACCAAATACGGCATAAAGAGGTCATATTTGGGTTGTCATTTTGAAAAGTTACAAAATTGTTGGATGCAGCTTGCTTAATTATACTATCAGAAAGGTGTTATGGGGGGGTTTTGACAGCTTTTGGACATTTGACAGATTTACTTCATGTTCTGAACACACCTTAAGAATCACTGAGGATGCACTAAGACACAGTCACTCACGTCATAATCAGGAGATCACAGAGCCATATATCCACCTAATCTACATTGTATTTACAGGTAAAGATATCAGTATTGGGTACAAAGCTGTCTAGCTAGCAGCCCTCTATGACATTTATATGTGCGCATTAACATCTGTTTACCTCAACACCTCATCACACAACAGTATTTGTGTTTGTTACCCACAGGGCTGGTTCAGTCCCGGTCAAGTGTTTGTCTTGGATGAGTACTGTGCTCGCTATGGCGTTCGAGGATGCCATCGGCATTTATGTTACCTGAGTGACCTTCTGGAGAGGGCGGAGAATGGAGCCATGATCGACCCTACCTTGCTGCACTACAGCTTTGCCTTCTGTGCCTCCCACGTCCATGGAAACAGGTGCAAATCACACTGCTGGCCAGTCTCATGTCCATCCCTTTCCCCCATGTACAAACTACCCTTGGATGCTAAAATTATTGGAACTCAAAATATCACTTTATTATTAAAACTGAATTTGGAGCTGGCAAATGATGACAAATTAGTGACAAACAAGCCAGTCCATACAGTTTTGATGTAGATATGACACCTCAACCCCTCTGTTTTATTTTACTTTTGAATTGTATCCTTCGATTTTGTTGTTTTCTCTTGCATGTCTGTTGGCTTTCATTTTGCATGTTGTTTGCACACTCACTTTTCATCTCTTTTTTCTTTTTTTTTCCCCTGAATAACCTCTTTACCTTGTTCATTTTCACAAAAATGGCCCTGCTCCACTATTCCCAAACCCCTGCAATTCCACAAAACCACACCTAGTCAACATGTGTCTAAGTTGTTAAACTGGCCGGTATCTGAGGCTGAACTTGAACAAGCTCTGTTTCCCTCTGCCCCTGATCTCCCTCCCCAAACTACTAAGAGAGAACTCAAAATCATTGAGTTCATAAGGAAAAAGGATCCCAGATCCCAAATTTTCTCAGCAATTAAAAGGTAAGTCATGTCTAGTCTATGTTGTACAGTCTAACTAATGGGGAAATATAAACATCTTGAAAAGGTTTTAACCAACGCTTATTATGAGCGATCCAAAATCACCATCGTGATACAGTCAGACAAGTTTTGAAACAAATCAGGTTTAACCCAATGAATCTAACTTGAACATGCTACAAGGTGTTCTTACTGGTTATGAGACAGTCTCAATTTTATACTGATACCTCTCTGAGACCCACATAAACAAACATGATCTTTGAGAAGATTGGCAATTTCAATGTAATTATTGTCAATGCTGCTCACTAGGTCATATTGTAACAGGTAGGTCTAGACTTAGCTTTTATTGTCATTCAGTAGACAGCAAGTGTACACCGAATGAAATTTCATTTAAAACAAGCTCAGCACGGGGTTCAGAAATATTTTAAAAAGGTAAATAAAAAAAGTGTGTAGTGATATGTACAGGTATGTTTAAAGGATGTTAAAATAAACAGCTGAGTTTTGTAATACAGTGGTTTTCAAAGTAGGGGCTGGGGCCCCCTGGTGGGGTGCCAGGGGGCGCTAGGGGGCCCTCAGAAAATTGGAGGGAAGTTAAGAAAAAAAAGCAAAAAAGCATAACATGTTAGTTAATAATATTCTTATGCTAAACAAATGTAATACTTATTGAATAGCGAATAGTGGAATTTCCCCTCGTGGGACTAATAAAGGAATATTGAATTGAATTGAATTGAATTTAGTTGAATTGAATTGAATAAAAGAAAATCATTCTAAAAGTTGCTGTTTCTTTACATATTTTGTAGCATTGTCGGTGGGCTTGCAAAGGGGGTCCCCGGCCAGAAGCTAATGCTGTTTGGGGGGCCATGGCATGGAAAAGTTTGGGAACCCCTGTTGTAATACATACAGTATGTGAAATAGAACAGTGAGTGGAGTAACTTGCGGGAATATTCAGTAAGTTGAAAATAGCAGCAGGAATATGCAGTAAATTAAAAATAAGCAGCATAAATATATACTAAGGTTAATTTAAAATGCAGTTGTGAAGAGTGACCTGAGGTGGTAACAATGGTGCAAAAATACTCATTTTGAGGCAAGCAGTCTGATTGCCTGGGGGGAAAAGCTGTTGCAGAACCTGGAGGTCCTGCACCGAATGCTGCAGAACCTCTTTCCAGAGGCCAGCAGGGAGAACAGACCATGGTTGGGGTGTGAGGAGTCCCTGATGATGTTACTGGTATGGGACATGCAGTGTTTGGGTGCAATGCCCTGAATGGAGGGGAGAGAAGTCCCAGTGATTTTCTCTGTTGTCCTCACCGCTCTCCTCACGTTCTTCCAGTCAGCAGCACTGCAGACTCCACACCACACAGAGATTCAGCTTGTCAAGATGCTCTCTATGGTGCTTTTGTAGAAAGTAGTGAAGATGGGCGCGGGCAGGTGGGCTCTCCTCATCCTGCGCAGAAAGTGCAGGTGTTGTTCTGCCCTCTTGTCTAGTGACACAGTGTTCACTGACCAGGTGAGGTCGTCCGTGATGTGCACCCCGAGGAACTTGGTGCTGCTGACAACTACCACAGCTGTGTTGTTGAGGAGAAGTGGAGTGTGAATGGGCTGGTTCTTCCTGAAGTCAACAATGATCTCTTTGGTTTTATCCACGTTCAGGATCAGGTTATTGTCTTTGCACCAGCCCACCAGCTGCTCCACCTCCTCTCTGTAGGCCAGGTTGTTGTTGTCCCTGATAAGGCCTACCACTGTTGTGTTGCCTGCAAACTTCACAAAGTGGTTGGTGGCAGCCCTAGGGGCGCAGTCATGCGTCATCAGGGTGAACTGCAGGGGGCTCAGGACACAGCCCTGAGGGGAGTGTGTGCTGAGGGTGATGACACTGGAGGTGTTCTGTCCGACCTGCACCGACTGCGGTCTTTCGGTGAGGAAGTGAGGAAGCAGCCAGTTGCAAGGGGATGGGGGGGGGGCGCTGGTGCTGAAGCCCAGGGATCCCAGTTTTTTTTACCAGATGCTGTGGAATGATTGTATTGAACTGAAGTCCAGAAACAGCATGAGTGTTTTTCTGCTCCAGGTGTTCAAGGCTCAGGTGGAGAGCTGTGGAGATGGCGTCCTCAGTGGAGCGGTTCCGCCGGTAGCCAAACTAGCAGGGGTCGAATGTGGGAGGGAGTCTGGAGATGATATGCTCCTTTACCAGCCTCTCAAAGCACTTCATTATAATGGGAGTGAGTGTGACGGGCTGGAAGTCATTGGGTGTTGTGGTCTAAGGTTTCTTTGGCACTGGGATGATGGTGGCAGACTTGAAACATGATGGGACTTTGACTTGATACAATGAGGTGTTAAAGATGTCCGTTCAGCTGATCTGCACATTCTCTGAGCACTCGTCCAGGAATGTTTACGACCCAATTGTACCATCAGTACACAGAAGTTGCTTTCACCAACTTTGATCTCAGGCATGACAGAGACGGATAAACCACAGTACAGATAAATGTCCCATTCTGAACTACACTCTCTGAAAGTACAAGATGCGGCACGATCAATGTTCCGTTCTGAACTATTTAGTTAGTCAGATACTGAAGGCAGAGGTATTTACCAGAGAACAATAAGATCAGGTGAAGTCAAAGGCAGGCAGGTCCAGTAACAAGAGATCAGTCCAAAAGTAAATGCTGGAGAGTTATTCATAAGACAGTCTGGCAACGCGTGAGTGTGGCAGAGCAGCTTAAATACTGCACTGATAGGTATTGAGAATCAGGTGAGGATCAAGTGAGTGGGCAAGTGGGTGTGGCTGGCAAGGGGAGTGAGAGTGGAAAGGTACTGGCAGGTGAGCAGATGACAAGGAAATGGCAGCAGGTAGGAGACTGAATATACTGTGACACATATTCCCTTCAAATCAGAAGAAATGATTTACAGCATGCAGACCCAAAGAGCCTATGTTTTTATTTTCCCTTACATAGTTTTGCAGTGAGTAGTATGTTAATCAGTTAAAAGGACACAGGGCAAGATTTTTCTTCAGAGAATTTTTTTTGACATCATATTTTGTAATTATGGCTGTTACTGGATTAGGATCAGCAAAGAGAAAAAGAAGAGTTAATGGAAGAAGAAGAAGAAGAAGAAGAAGAAGAAGAACAACAACAACAACAACAACAACAACAACAACAACAACAAAAACCCTTGGTTGGTTGTTCAAAAGATGGACAGAACTGTAGGATTTGAAAAGTTTCAAAACTGATCCTGAATTGGCCCTCTTCCTCCTGGACAGGTATGTCCAACAAAATTACTATTACATAGCAATCCAAATCTTTTAGTTGTTAAGTGTTAGTGAAGCAGTGGCTTTGAGTTTTCCCCTTTGCGTGTGTGTATGGTGTAAGATAGCTGTCAAAAAGACATGTCCATAATTAAAGTTTCGTATTTGCAAAGTTAACAATTTGTGTGTCATAAAAGTTGTTTTACACAAAATTCTGCTGTCATATACGTGAGTCTGTGAAACTGGGGTTGGGTTACGATTGTTTTTGTATGAGTATGAGTCTAAAAGCTGTGAGTACAAAGTCTTCAGAATACAACTAATTTTTCTACGACTATGAAGTCTTCGCTGTGAATATGAATTCAAGTTTACGGGTACGAGTTGAAAAGTGCTGAAATGACGTCACTGAGGTCACAGTCAAGTCGCAGGGGAAAGTAATCGATCAGCGATTCCTCCAACTGCGCATGTGCATGCCCCAGACGCAAACACGCAGGGCAACGCCACCACAGAGAGACTTCACAGGTAACGTCAATAATAACATGCATAACTATTATTGATTTCATAAAATCAAACCATTTTATACAATATACATTTCTTGGACTCACATACTTATTGCTTTAGCTTGCAAGCTAAAGATATTTACATGCCGATGAAGCTAGCTTTGTGCTATCGTTACTGGGTGCTATCATTCATAATTTTCAACCAGAGCAATAACAATCAAGCCAGATTTGGGATGAATTAATGTGAACCAGTAATTTTGTGTAAAGTTAACATGGAACGAGTGAGAAGGTTGATATGGAGAAATAAACCCGGACATGCTTATTGCACGGTTGAAACGAGTGAAATTATAAATTTTAGACAATAAGTTACTGGTTCACAGTAACTCATCCCAAATCTGGCTTGATTGTTAATGCTCTGGTCGAAAATTATGAGGACAGTGCATTTTTTTGAGGGGTAACGTTATATGTTTCATAGCTGTAACTAATTAGCACTGGCCCACTTTTAATCCTAGTAATGATAGCACTAAACTAGCTTCATCGGCATGTAAATATCTTTATCTTCCAAGCTAAAGCAATTAGTATGTGAGTTCAAGAAATGTATATTGTATAAAATGGTTCGATTTTATGAAATAAATAATGGCTATGCACATTATTATTGATGTTACCTGTGCAGGACTCTCAAGTTTTGAACTGTGTTCAGAGTGAGATTTTGGCTGCGGCAGTGAGGGTTGGGGTGGAGACAGGGGTCTGATCTGATAAATGATACATAAATTGGTACAAATAAAAATATTTATTCAATTCAGCATTTCTTAGTGCAAGTGTGTGTGTGTGTGTGTGCGCGCGTGCATGCACTGTGTCTGTAACCCCGCCCTTCCCCATCCTGCTTAGTGCATAAAAAAAAAAACAAAGCGGCTCCCTGGCAGGAGATGGCTCTGATCGTTCACTTCAAAGAGCGGCTCTACGAGCCGTTTCGTTTGCGACCGACACATCACCACTTCCTCTACCTGTTCCACTGTTTTAAAAAATAGTGGCGCAACTTGGGGGGCGTTATCCTGGTAAATTCTCTGTGTGAGAAATACAAGATATAGCGTGTGAGCATGTGAATGGGTTGAAGTGCGTGGGCTCTATTTTCGACTCCGCCGCTGGCGCGGTGCAAAGTCAGGTCCGCTTAGCCGATGGGCCGTGGCAGCGCATACTTTGGAATTTTCGTGCACTGCGCCACCGGCGCATTTCCACCTCCTTCTCATCTCAGTCCCACCCAGCGGCGCAACTCGGAAAGAGGGAGGGGAGAAGGCGTGGAGTGGGTTTGGCACAGCCAAGTCAAATCTTCACCAATCACAGCAGCTCCTCGCCTCACCTTTAAGAACGCCGCCCGCCAGGCGCATGGCAAGTTTCCAGGAGACTGACGTCACTCATGTCTCCTGACATCCGTTTGTATTACTTTGCACTCCCATTTGTATATACTGTTTATTTTTCTCAGTATATATATATTGTTTTATATTCTGTTCTATATTTTGTGGTATATTTTGTTTATATATATATTGTCAAAATAAATATTTTGTTTTATATTTGCTTTTTATATATATAGTTCTCTCTCTTTTCTTTCTTTTCTAATTTTATTCTAATTCTATTCTTGTAAGGAGCACTGCAACAAAAACAATTTCCCCTTGGGGATAAATAAAGGATTTCTGATTCTGATTCTGATGTCTAAATATGAGGTCTTTAGATGGTAAATCCTCCTGCTCCTCATCCTCCTCAAAGCAATGATGTACTCCATCTTTGTAGATAACGTTAAGCATTACTATGATTACATTTGTATTTGGAATGAAATGACGTGGGTAATAGCAGACAACGATCATCACTTACATTTTTTCCGTGTGTCTGTCTCTCTCTGTCTCTCGAGTGCTCTGAGATAGATGCAGTATATATGCTCTGTAGGATGCCACGGCTGATTCTGGTTGGCACAGCGACGTTAATTGATTAGTTCGCATCCCTGTTTCACCTGTGTACATTCAGTCAGGGTGAGTGACCATTACGCGTGCCGAACGCGCTTGTGATGTCGTCAGATGAGATGCTGATCAAAATATAGGTCTGACTGTACAGTATGTGCTGACTCAGATAGTTGCATTGAATCGTCGCTGTTGCTAATTATTGATCGCAGTGTGCGTTTGATGACTGACCGAGCACTGCTGAAAACACCGTTAAAACCACATTGCCGTCTTGTTGACGGTGTGATATATGACGTCATCAACCTCGTTTTCAGTGGATAGCCGTTATCATCTAGCAGCCACCCATGCAGAGGGGTGTCCCCCTGAAAGACTGCAGGGATGAACGAGTCATGTGTCGACCCGGGGAAAGTGGCATACACGTTTGTCACCAGGCAGTTTGAGTCACAGATCACCAGACATCCCTGTTTCACCTGTGTACATTCGGTCAGGTTGAGTGACCATTACGCGTGCCGAACACGCTTTCGATGTGGTCAGATGAGATACCGATCAAAATATACAAATTTAGGTCTGACTGTATGTGCTGAATCAGATAGTTGCATTGAATTGCGGCTGTTGCTAATAATTGATCGCAGTGAAATGCCAGACACTGTGGAAACCTGCCTGTGAGGTATTGGTGACGTGAGCACACGACTCCGCCGGTTTATGAAGATCCACTTGCGCCGCTGGCGCACAGAGTTGACCAGGTCTGGGGTGGCGAGCTTTCAGCGCACTTTTACGCCGCCAGCGCAGACCGAAATGGTTGAAAATTCCAATGCGCCGGCTCATTATGCCGACACCTCCCCCCTACTGCGCCGCAATGCCCATCCTGGCGCACCTCTGTATGCCTCGGTTTACCAAAATACCAAGTGCGCCATGCGCCTGCCTGCGCTGCTCAAAAATACTACTGCACCGGCGGTGCAGCCTGCACCACGCCGGCTGCGGAGTTGAAAATAGAGCCCCATGTGTCTCACGCCCAATGGTTGAGACTTGAGAACTTTGCCAGTGAAGTCTCTCTGGAGATGGTGACGTTGCCCTGCATCTTTGCGTCTGGGGCATGCGCATGCGCAGTTGGAGGAATCGCCGATGATTACTTTCCCCTGCGACTTGACTGTGACCTCAGTGACATCATTTCAGCACTTTTCACAGTGAAGACTTCGTAGTCATAGAAAAATGAGTTGTATTCTCGAGACTTTGCGCTCACAGCTTTTAGACTCATATAAAAACACTCGTAACCCGAGTTACACATTGTGACAGCCAGCCTGCCCACACCCTCATAACCACCCTCTGGTGCACTGTGCGGCACCGATTCGCAGAGGCCGGATGGCTCTGCTTTATAAAAAATCTCCACCTCCAGTGTTAGTTTGATGCCGGATAGTGCGCAACAAAGCATCGGAGCTCCTGTACAGAAAAGGGAGCCGTTCATCCTCACCTCTCGTACCGCCACGTTCCCGCACCGTCTCCGTTGTGACCCAGACCTCATCCAGGTATCCACTCCTGCCACTTCTTCTTATCTCCGTCCATTTTGCCATAACTTGTCAGGTAATCTGATATCTTCATTCATCTCCATTATTGAAAGTTAGCAAGTACGCTTATTCCCTCAGTTCATTCATTTCCTCATTCCACTTTTTCTCCCCGCATCTTGCTCTCAGCAACCCCACCCCTCCGGAGCAGTTTGAAAACCTTAAAGACTGACAGTGACTATACCACTCAGGTAGTCGTTTTTTTCTGGGTTTTTTTCTATCACTCGGACTGAGGCGCTTTTTGTTCTTTATGAATTTTTTTTTGCTTTGTTCTGAAGGGTTTCATCGTTTTTGTGTTTGGGAAAAGACTGTATATATATATATATATATATATATATATATATATATATATAATTTATTTATTTATTTATTTTTTGATTGAACTGTCTTAACTGCCACGCTGTGACTCTGGGATCCACAAATACAGTGTTTGTGTTAACTACAATATTTTGTGCTGTTGTGATTTGGTGGTTATTTTCATGAGTGAAGGTGTGCATGGTCAAATGTATTGCCTTTGTGTATGTTGATGTGGGGAAAAAGAAATGTGTCGGGTTATATGAAAAATAATAATAGGTAAGAACTTAACTGACTGACTGAATCAAACATCTTATATGTCAGGAGAGAGACCTGGCTGGCGCCCGAAAAGAAAGAAAAAAAAAACCTCCTGCCCTCACATGCCCACAGAAAACTGTCACATAAAAAGTGGCGCCCAACGTGGGGCCCAAAATAAAATTTGAAAAACAAACAAAAAACACTCGTGAATAACTTAAAAGAGCAACCAAACAAAAGCACCTGTGATAATTGTGGACAATAAAATCTTTATTTTGGAAACCAAGGAACAAAGGAAAGCAAAATGGCAGCCCAGATAACAAAAGACATTAATTCAATGTTGGATTTTGGTCAGATTTGTTATTTTTGGTTGAGGTTGAAAAAGCTATGTTGATTCAATGTTTAATCACAGATACCATTTCAACATTTGAAAAAAAGTTTTTGAATCAATGTAGAATAGATGATGACTTTTCAATGTTGAAATGCCCTACAGTGAATTGACATGATTTCAATGTGTGGTGCTGATACTGCTTCGCCCCCTCCCTCCCTCTGCAAGACCATTGAGATCTCAAGGGACTTCATTTTTCAAAGGCGCTTTTGTGGCTTGTAGTTGCCATAATTCAACCATCCGTGTCTAAAGTTCTTCTCTGTGTGCGAGCAATACAAACTGGTAAGTCATTGAGAATATAATTTATTTTGCTGTTCAGATACCATCACCTGGCAGTCATTGTTTGACTTAATGTTAACTTTTTTTAAATCATTGCCCTGCGGTGAAAAACTTGTATGTACCTTCCCAGATAGCAAAATACAGTGATTCAACGTTGAATTTTGGTGAAATTGGTTATTTTTCGTTGAAGTTGAAAAATCTATGTTTATTCAATATTTAATTAGAGCTACCATTTCAACATTTGAAAAAATGTTGTTGAATCAGCATTGTATAGATGCTGGGTTTTCAATGTTGAAATGTCAACATTAAATAGACATGGTTTCATTGTATGGCATGCTGTGGCTGTGCACCTGTGCCCCCGCCCACGAGACTTGCTCTCTCCTGAGACCAAACCAGTTCAAACCAGTCAACAGTTGGCAGCGGTTGGCAGCTTTTAGCGGCTTTTATTATCTTCGAGTGACAAAAGAAGACAAACTGGTAAGTCCTAATGAGAACACAATGTATTTTCACCAGCATGTCAACTTTGTGAATTATTACCGTGAGGTTGTAGCTTATTAGCGTCGTTAGCATTAGCTAGTGCTAGCATTCTAGATAACGCTAGCTAACGCTAGTGTGTCCGTGTGCAGAGGCTACGCTGAGGGTTCAGGGTTTCCCCCAGTGTATTATAAGCCTGGCGGGCCACCAGGCTTTACTTGCCCCCTGCCAGGCTAACGCTACGTTCCCACCAAACGCGATGAAAATTATTTAATCGCACTCCAACTGAAATCGCGTCGCGCCAGACGCTCCAGTTTTGACGCTGGTACAAAAACCCCTTGTGGCGTCATCGCGTCGCGCAACAAGCCCGCCCAACAACAACATTTCTTCCGCCATTTCATTCTCTCGTCGACCACGTCCATACGTCAGCACGTCGATGACGATCTCAACGCTGATAGGCTGTCGCGGCGTGTCTTCACACGAATCTGCCGCAAAAGTTCAACTTTTTCAACTCGAGCGATGAAGCGATAACGCGATGAAGCAATAACGCGATGGGGCGACGCGATGAGAGCGATTTTCGCGGCCAACGCGTCCATCGCGCATCGCGTCCATCGCGTCGCCCGGCAAAATGACGCTTCAAATCACGTATGCTTCATGCAATTTGCCTTGCATAAAGCATATTTAAAACCTACAGATGAAGGCTGAAAAGTGCTGTAATGGTCCTTTAATTAATAACATTGTTGCAATGTAGAATCAATGTAATTTCAATGCATTTATAAATGAATCAATATTGATTCTATGTTCAGATTAATTGACAATTCTACATTGTTTCAATGTTGAAAATGATGTAGTTGAATAAGTATTGAATCAATGTTTAGACTGATTGAAAATTCAACATTTTTTCAATGTTGATCATAAAGAGCGCTTTCAATGTTACTTTCAATGTCTGACATCAATGTTGATTCAATTTTAAGTCATGACCATATCTCAATGTTGATTCAATGGATTTTTGCTTTCTGGGAGCTCTGTCAGAGAGTGCACATGAAATGGAAGGATCACAGGAAATCCATTCTGCCGCTCCGGAGTTACCACTAACATCTCATTTGTTGCTGGACATGGAAATGGACCTCTCTGTTGTCAATGACCTTGTGGTTCCCCTGAAACCTGCAAATATGGAAAGTGAGGAAAACGGAGGGAAGAAATCTCAGTTTGTTATTTCATCCTCTGCAGACAAATCATTTAATCCTGAGATTCAACAGCTGCTGGAAACCCTTGCTAAAGTGCAAAGACACCACCAGCAGTGACTGATCAATGACTGATCTACTGCATGAACAACAAAAGAGTATTTTTGAACACATGAATCAACAACTCGAATATATGAGAACACAGTTTAATACAGCACTTGGATGGAGATTAAAACATCATCACACTGAGTTGCTCAAGGATCTTCATTCTGTCCTCACCCCCATATCTGAGGCCATAACTTACCTGCAGGAGGAGCTCTCTTCATGCAAAGACTCCATGAAAACACTGTCAGATGAGTTTAACATAGGAAAAGGCAGCACCCTTGGGCATGCTAGTGTTCAAACAAATCTACAGGTAGAACCTGTACTCACCTCTAACTGCCATCAATTATACTCCACCACACATCCTGATGTGCCAGAGGTCAACTTTGGGTCACCTGGAGGAACCACACTTCAAGGTGAATCAAGGAGCAGGTTCATGGGCACATGTCCTGTCAGGATAGTATTCCCCACTTTTGGAGGTCTAAACGATCCATCAGATCCACTTCAGTACCTGGAAAGATGTGAGGATTTCCTAGCTCTTAATCCCCTTACTGATGAGAAGCTCATTGCCACCCTAAGAAATGTACTCCATGGGACTGCAAGAGACTGGTGGGATGTGGCCCGTCATAAAATTCATACCTGGAAACAATTTCAGGAACACTTCCGTGCTGCATTTCTGTCAGAGGATTATGAGGATGAAATGGCAGAGAGGGTTCGAAACAGAGTTCAAACGGAGGGAGAAAGTGTGCGAGATTTTGCCTACATGTACCAGGCCCTGTGCAAACGCTGGAAAGCCAACATTGAAGAAGAGGAGATCATTAAAATGATTTTAAAGAACATAAACCCTCAATTAGCCAGTCAGTTGAGGAGCAGCAGAGTCACCTCTGTTGATGCACTTGTCCGCCTGGGTCAGCAACTAGAAAAGGACAGAGAGAATCAGTCACACTACGAGCAGAGGAAGACTTTAAAGAAAAACCCTAAACCTGCTGCATCTGACCCCACCGTTCTACCCCCTATCAGGGAGAACCCTGGGCAACAAAATTAACCCAATTCTAACAAAGCCCCTCAAGTTTACTGTTGGCACTGTAAAGGAAGCCATGCACCAGCATCTTGTCCCCAGTTAAACTCAAACAGAGTTTCTTCTTCACCTAGGCCTCAGCAGCAGCACCTAAACAGACCAACTTACCACCAAGGAGGTCATGCTACACTTGGCTCCCTTGTTCCTCAAAACCACTCTGAAGCAGAAATCTCTGTTTTTCCTTCCGACAGTACCCTCCCCTGCCAACTGATAGTGCCATTGAAAGTTGGTCCATGGAAAGGAACCGCCATTCTGGATACTGGGTCCTCATACACTCTAATCAGTGAGAGTGTGTGGTCAGTAGTAAAAGGGCAACAGGATGTGTTAAAGCCCTGGACAAGGGGGCCTCTGTACCTGGCAGATGGAGAAGGACGACAGCCTTTAGGATGGAATGAAATGACCGTCACCATTCAGACTCAGTCAGTAGCATTGCCTTGTGTTGTTCTGCCTGTTCACAGCCTCGCTTTCCCTGCAGTAGTTGGACTGAACTATATCCATTTTTCTGGCCTACAATTTGATGTCTACTGGTTCAAAGTTAATAAAACACACCGGTACTCATTCTTAAGACAACCTGTACTAAGTTCAAAACTTGAACATGCAGCTCACCTTGCTTTTTTGTGCAAAAGCACCTGCTAGTCTGGTACCTCCTCCGCCCTGTCATGATCCCCTGGAGGCTGCCATCAGAAATTCCTCCCTGGATGACTTTGGAAAAATGCAGCTGTTATGTCAACTACAGAACAACTCTGATGTCTGCACAGCCACATTAGGTAGTACTAAAGTACTTAGGCACAAAATTTACCTCGCTCATGAGGTACCCATCAAACAGAAACCTTATCGTGTGTCACCATCCAAGCTCCAAATTATTAAAGAACAGGTGGAGGAAATGTTGGAAAAAGACATTATCGAGCCCTCGACCTCACCTTATGCTGCTCCAGTAGTGCTTGTGCCAAAAAAACAGGACCCAAAACCAAGGTTCTGCATTGACTACAGGAAGCTGAATGCAGCTACTCAGACCGATGCATATCCCTTGCCCAATATCCAGGAGATTTTGGAGTCTTTGGCTGGAGCTGTTGTCTTTACCACCTTGGACGTCAACAGTGGGTACTGGCAGGTGGAAATGGATAAGGACAGCAAGGAAAAAACTGCCTTCATCTGCCCCCTTGGCCTCTATCAGTTCAAGGTGATGCCGTTTGGACTTAAAAACGCTCCAGCTACCTTCCAGCGGTTGATGGAGATTGTCTTATCTGACCTAAGGGGAAAAATCTGTTTTGTTTATTTGGATGATATTATCATCTATTCAACCACCTTTGAACAACACAGTTATGACATACAAGCAGTTCTGGACAAGTTGAGAGACGCTAACCTCACTGTGAACATGAAGAAGAGTCAGTTCTTCCGGACATCACTTAAGTTCCTTGGTCACATTGTGTCAGCTGCTGGAGTTGCAGTTGATGCTGAAAAAACAAAGGCAGTACAGGAATTTCCCATCCCACAGAACATCCAAGAACTTCAAAGGTTTCTTGGGATGGCAGGATGGTATCATCGGTTCGTACCCAATTTCTCCCAGCTGACAGAGCCGCTCAATACTCTCAAACGAAAAGGAGCACAATTTATCTGGACAACTTCATGTCAGGCTGCTTTTGAGTCCCTAAAACAACTACTGGTTTCTCCTCCAATACTGGGGCATCCTGACTTCAACCTCCCTTTTGTTGTGTATACTGACGCTAGTGACATCAGGTTAGGAGCCGTCCTAGCTCAGCAGACAGGACTGGGAACAGAACAGGTGATCGCTTTTGCCAGCCGGACCTTAAATCAGGCTGAAAGAAACTACTCCACGACCGAGCAGGAATGTCTCGCTGTCATCTGGGCTATAGAGAAGTGGAGATATTACTTGGATGTCAAACATTTCACCGTGGTCACCGACCATTCTTCTCTTGTTTGGGTTTTTAAAACCCATAAACCCAGCACACGACTGATCCGGTGGGCTCTTCGCTTCCAAGAATTTTCTTTCACAGTCGAGTATCTTAAAGGTAAATATAATACTGTACCTGATGCTCTGTCCCGGGCCCCAGTTTTTGACTTCAATCAATCATTGGCTACTTGCGCTGTTGTGCTACGTTCCAAGAGAGATACATCCAAGCATCTCCATGTTACAGATGAAGCCATCTGGAGGGCACAGCAAGAGGGTGATGACATTCACAGCCTGTACGAGAAAATTACAGACACCGGGGAAGTTACAGAAACACCTACATCGAAATATACAATTTTGGAGGATAAAGTGTACCGTGTGTTACAATTACCCCACAAGACTCTATACCAGGTGTACATCCCTCCTTCACTTCGACCACAGTTACTCCATCATTTCCACAATGACCCACTATCTGGCCATTTTGGAAGGTACAAGACCTATAAAAGGTTGCAAGCTCTTGTGTACTGACCCAAGATGAGTCTAGATGTGAGTGATCATGTGCGATGCTCAGTGGCGTAGCTAGGCTGTATTCCACATGGGTTTTGAGGTCAAAGGGGCCCGACATTGGACACGCGAATACACTGCATGAAAAACCACATTTTCGACCCGTAAATCCCTGCGAATTTCGTTGATTTTCGGCGATTTACGGCAAGTTTACGGGGAACTTCGCCGGCTCCGAAAATCGTCGGAAACGAACCATCTGTCGGTGGGGGGCGGGGTTAATCGCGCCTTTGCAAAGGTGCGAATAGCTCTAATTAGCACATGAATGCTACCGACGTTGATCTACTCAGGCTGGCCTGCTGACTTCACAAACAACCATTGGATGATTCCACAGGCATTTTAAAAGGAAACCATCATGATTGGATAGCAACTCCAATCACATGAGTGAGTGATCATGTGATTGGATGACAACTCTGCTGCTATTGGTCATCTGTGCGCCACAAATAATAATAATAATAAAATAATAATAATAAATACATATTAAATGAAATACTATATAATAAATTAATATATTAAAAATTGTTATTATATTGTTATATTTATATATATATAAAATATAAATGATATATATATTTTATTTGATTGATGATTCATTGATTTATTTGGCAGTCCACCTTCTACACTACCACACAGTAGAACACAAAGAACACAGTTGACAGAAACATTTTGAAAAAAAGTCTTTAATGAAATCGTGACACACACATTAACAAGGATCAACCAAGTAAAATCAGTGACTACTGGGGGAAAAAAGCAAGGAAATGTGCAGAGGGGTTCACTGATAAGAGTCTCTGGGTTGGGCCATGCCGCTGGTCCATGGTGCGTGAAAAAGAGTCTAAGGCCTCTGGAAATGCTTCTTTGCTGCCTCTGGGTCATACTGAGTTGGCGCCTGTCGCTTTGAAGGGGACTCGATGCGAAGCCTCTTGCGGTGTGTCGCCACATACTTTGGGTCGCTCTCCAGCCTATCTTGCAGTGTCTGGCAGAGTTTGGAGAGCCAGGACACTCCTTCTTGCTTCCAGCAGCTGTAAATACAGGTATTAATATAATATTAGTACTGCTAAGAAACAATAACACATGATAACATATGTGAGCATGTTTGTCAAAAACAATGCAGCTAATAAATAAAATTCAGCCCATTTTTACATTGTTGTGAAAATAAAGCGGCATTCATGGGACTCTTACCTGCTTCCTTCTTTGTCTGCTGCGAGCTGAAATCTTCACAGTTGCTGCCTGAACTGAAAGAGCTGGCTCCTCCACACCATCTCATAATATGTCTTACAGGCCGCTGGAAGAATATATATATTGGTTTGAAATAATTAAGGCAGGCTTCAGTAAAAACAACAACAAGAAACAACAGAAAGGGTTTAAAAGACTGCTGTCCACACCATCCATGTCTGGACTCCCAGTTAAAGTCGCCATCAAATATGACGTCACCGTTTCGTTGTGGGGCGAGTTTAGTCTGTAAAATGCAAAAAGTACAAGCAGGTCATGCAACGTTTACATTTACTTATATTCTGCAGAATATTTCCTGTGCATTTTAATAACTTACCCCTGCTCAGGTTCATATCGCCTGTCGTGTCCGTCACTATTGTGCAGACGTCGCACCTTTTCCTTTAAAATACAAAATACATTGTAATGTTAAATGGAACGTGAACGGTTACCAAACGTTCGGAACGTAGTGCAATAGGAATAATAAAGGTTTGGCGCCCTAAAAACTGCACAATGTGGTACTAAATGCTAACGTTACGTACGTAACTTACCCACCCGTCTCTTCGTCTCCGCAGCTGCAGTTCGGTCGGGGCTGCTCCTCCAGAGCGAGCAGTCTGGCTTTTATCACGGCCATTCTCCTCGCCAACTGCGCCATCAGCTGCGTTAGCAGTCGAGACAATCCACTGAAGACGCTCAGCAGTTTCTTCTCTAAATTGTTTGGACTTTCTGGATATGGTCGCTCCGCAGCCAGGCCGTCCACTCGTCGCAGATGAGTGCCTTCTGGGATGAACTGAAGACGACGTTAAAGTTTAGCAGGATCCGAAACATAACTGTTGTAATCCAAGCTCGATTCGCGTTCACAGACGCGCCGAGGTCGTTTTCTGCCGACGTCATTGCGTCGGAGGAGGCGTCCAATCATATGCGAGGTCGCGCTCTCGGAATTTCTCGCGAGACCATTTTTGTTGCGTAGAATGAAAAAAATTGTGACCAGTGTCCAAGAACTGTAGATGCTTTAATTTTCACAATTTTGATTTAGCAATTTAAGTGGAAAATTAAAGACCTTTGAGAGTCAGGACACAAAAAAATCTTTGTATTCTGTAGGCACAGAACACACACACACACACACACACACACACACACAAAATCCCAATTTGCATTTGTATAGCTTTGCAGCATTTACATTTGCATTTTAACACCTCATGGTCACAGTGGCTGAGAGAGAACTTCCATGGCAATTTACAGTGACGGAAATTGATGGAAATGTGACTTTTCATCCAGTGATAGAGGACAGAAAAAAGCCAAAAAAGTAAGGAATAAGTAAGCCAGGAATACACCATGACAGTGATTAGAATTGAAATAGCTGCCTTGTTTTATTGCTATCCATTCCCACCCTTTCCCCAGACCCTATACAAACAGGCAAAATAATAAATAAATAAATGACATACATGACCACCATAACATAAATAACAACACATAAATAACATTTTCCCAACACAATCCCGATACAAATAAATACACAAAATAAAATTACAATAAAATAACTTAAGGTGCCATTACACTCCCGTGATGGGCATATCAACACTTTCCCAATACAATACACAAAATAAAACTTGGCTCCAATAAACAACTCAAGGTGCACCACCAGGCATAGAAATCTAAGAATAACTTCAGTAATCGTTGGTTAACATTAAAGTGCAGCTGCATGACAGCAAAAAGGGCTATTGAAAAAATACAAAATAAATGAGTTGAGAACTTTGCATTTCTGCCACGATCTGACTTTGTTTTTCTTTTCTTCATCGTAGCAAATGTCTCAACAACATCGTTAAAGTAAGCCCTCTCAGTAAGGTCTCTCTCAATGAAAAGTAATGCCAGGTTTGAGAGATGAGACTTACTCATCGTTGAGCGCAGGTATGATTTAATTAGTTTAAGGCGACTGAAAGTGCCTGAAAGCTCTGCCTGTGCACTGCTTATTGGAACAGTCAGACAGATCCTATATAATTTTTCAAGGTTCGGATAGGCCTGGTGCAGGTCATTTGTAATGAACTTAACTTGAACTGCAACTTATTGTTTCATTCTTCAGCTCCGTTTTATATATTCACACACGTTTGTTTGCCTCTGCTCCAAACCATGGATGTATTATGGTCTAAATGCGCGCCACCAGAGCGGTCAGAGCATCTTGTTCCCATGACAAATGACTGGAGAAAGACACATGGCGCGTAATGCTTATGGGCTTCACCTGTGGCTGTGGCCACACCAAGCAGCTGGAGCGGATCCAGGTTCGGTCATGTTCAGATTACCGGTAGTGTTGGTTCTTGTGACAACCCTAGTCTCAAATCTGAGGTCATGATAGCGCCGTGTTACAGCAGACAGTGCTTGTTTACCTGCTATGGCCGTGCTGCTGCTCGGACCCGTGTCGTCACTGGCCTGGCTGCTCCTGCCACGACAGAAGAGATCTGTCAGCTTTGTGCATTTGGCCGCATCCTCAATTAACTTCTTCTTCTTTTTTGCCCTCCGCTTATCTGCACCACACATATCTTTTTCTGGTGGCTTCTTTCTTTTAAGCATCTTTGCCTCTACCTTGCTTTTTGTTTTTCTTTCTTTCTTTTTTTCCAGAAAAATAACGGTCGCTGTCTGAGCGGCTGAGCCAATCACAATCAATAGACGCATGGATCAGTTCAAATTGGGAGGGGGCGCTCGTATCCCCCCTTATATGCAACACAATGCAGTGACCCAGTCTGACGTTACACTCCGAGCTACCTGCAGCTGGGTCAACCGCGGCGACATTACATTTAAAAAAAAAAAAAAAAGTTTGACCACAAGAGGGCCCATGGGTTTACAAAACCCACCAACCCTACGTCATCTACGCCACTGGCGATGCTGTCAAGTTTGTCAGCTGTACAAACCTGAGACCCGCAAACCTCCTGGAAAACTGCAACCAACTGTGGTAACCAGACCATGGGAAATGCTGGGAGTGGACCTCATGGGACCTTTTCCCCATAGCTCACTTGGTAATCTCTACCTTCTCATTTTTGTTGATTATTACACCAGGTGGGTAGAGATGTTTCCTCTTCGTATGGCCACTGCTGAGACAGTCTCCAACATCCTGACGAGAGAGATCCTAACACGCTGGGGTGTGCCAGTGTACATTCTCTCCGACCAAGGATCTCAGTTTGTGTCTGCTATCTTTGAGGAAACCTGTGCACGGTGGACTCTGCAACGGAAAAGGACGTCACCATACCACCCACAGACTAACATGACAGAGCGAATCAATCGCACCTGCATACACTACAGCTAACCGGATAGGGGAATTCAGAGGTTTTGTAAAGCATAACCTCGAAAAAGCCAGACAGAAACAAAAAACCAACTATGACAAAGGAAGGAGAGATGGAAATTTCTCATGTAAAGACCGTGTGTGGGTAAGCCCTCCTACGTTCAGGCTTCTCTCACGGGGAGAGGAGTGTGACAGCCAGCCTGCCCACGCCCTCATAACCACCCCCTGGTGCACTGTGCGGCACCGATTCGCAGAGGCTGGATGGCGCTGCTTTATAAAAAATCTCCACCTCCAGTGTTAGTTTGATGCCAGATAGTGCGCAACATCGGAACTCCTGTACAGAAAAGGTGAGCCGTTAATCATCACCTCTCGTACCTCCACGCTCCCGCACCATCTAGGTTGCGACCCAGACCAGACTATACCACTCAGGTAGTCGTTTTTTTCGTTTTTTTTTTTTCTATAACTCGGACTGAGGCGCTTTTTGTTCTTTATGAATTTTTTTTTGCTTTGTTCTGAAGGGTTTCATCGTTTTTGTGTTTGGGAAAAGACTTTATATATATATATATTTTTTTTTTGATTGGATTGAACTGTCTTAACTGCCACGCTGTGACTCTGGGATCCACAAATACAGTGTTTGTGTTAACTACAATATTTTGTGCTGTTGTGATTTGGTGTTGCTCAGGTTATTTTCATGAGTGAAGGTGTGCATGGTCAAATGTATTGCCTTTGTGTATGTTGATGTGGGGAAAAAGAAATGTGTCGTGTTATATGAAAAATAATAATAGGTAAGAACTTAACTGACTGACTGAATCAAACATCTTATATGTCAGGAGAGAGACTTGGCTGGCGCCCTAAAAGAAAAAAACAAACAAAACCTCCCTCCCTCACATGCCCACAGAAAACTGTCACAACATGTACCCGATGAGTACATGTGTAAATCATAACTAACATCCACTTAGTGGTTTGGCTATGAGTGGCCACCACCAGCGCTGAACAATGAAGCTAACTACTTGGAAAAAACTGTAGTTCCTTGAATGGCCACTTGAGGCTGGCTCCAAAAAAAGAGTCAGTCCCATAGATGCCCATATTAAAATGTTTGACTTTACAGGAGTGAAATTTCCATAACTTGGCATTAACTGGTGTGTCTGCTCCAAGCAGGCCATATGCCAGTCAGAGAGCCATCGGGTAAAAGTGTGGAGGTGGAAGAGGAAAAAAAAAGTGAGAGGAGCTGGGGTTTTTTGACCTGATGAATTCATGAACTGTAGGCCACACTCAACCAATGGGAGCTCAAAGCTGAGTCTGTGGGAAGAGTTCATACATACTAGGTGTGAATATGTGGAGGATTGTGGGAAAGGTGAAGGAGCCTGGGAGACTAAGTTCAATGGCTTACTTTTCAGTGCCTGCGGTCTTTCTGTGTGGAGTTTGCATGTTCTCCCCGTGTTCACCTGGGGTATCCTCCATAAAACAAAACAAAACAAAACAAAACAAAAAAAACAATAAAAACATGCAAGAAGATCACCACCTGACCAGTGGTGACAAAAAGGAACTGGAGCCCACCGCTCCTGGTCTGCTGCGGAGGACGGGCTTGCCGGAATGGGTTAAAAGCAGAGAAAATAATTTCACTTAAGCATGATGTGTGCAGTTTCCCCTCTAACTCTGCATGTTGTGTTGTGATTAATAAAGTGCTGTCTTCTTCGTCTTCTTCTTTTTCCTTTCATAATAGAAGTTTAGTCTCAGTCAAACATATATCAAATTCATCACAGGGATCCCATGGCACCTACATTCCACCCCTTTGGTCACAGTATTTCTGTCTGATCCTGAGAGCACAAATGCTCATAGAACAAAGAGTTTATTTGTTAGTTCATTCAAACTTGTCTTTTCTAAAATAATAGTAGATTTAGTATAATAGATCCCTGGTAATTGAGTTTGCTGCTGTTGCTAACAAATCCAAGTTTGCCCATATAACTCAAGAAAAGTATTTATTACTTACTAAGTACTAAGTCCACAGGGGTGGACTGTGTTCATCATCTTGTGCTTAAATTTTTTTTTTAATTAGCGCCTCAGGGCTGTAATGCACTGGGTAGCCAGTGTGCATCACATGCTACAGTTCTCTGGTTGAGAGGCAAGGAGTGAACAGCTGTTATCACTCTTGTAGTAGTGCAGAGGAGGCTGAACAGTTCTGGAATGCTCTAGTCCCCCCTTTGGAGGGATGAGCATAGATGAATGTGTCATGCATCAGTGGCTGAGAGGAGCACAGGGCAGGATATCTTTTAGAAGACAAACTTCATATCTCCTCTCTGTCTAATTCAGAGAGATGGGAAGTCAGGTAATCGTTACCTCTGTCTCTCGGTGGAGATTGAGAAGCAGATGTTCTGACCTAAGCCTTACTTAAGGTTTTGCCCCTCTGACTCATATATCATTATAAATGAGCAGCATGTTACTGTTTTGGTTGGAGCTAGTTGGAAATACTTCATATACAGGTTTATACACAGGAACACCAGATATATCTGAGGGGCCAAGAGATGATTAATGGGAGAACAATGAAAAAGTTCTTATACACAGATCTGTTTTAAGATTTTGACTTTTTTTCTTTAATATCTGGTGACATATTGGATCATTTGAACATTTACTAAAAAGAAACCATGTAAGAAGTTTAAAGGGAAAAATTCCTCTTGGTGTTGTTAACAACTCTACAAACTACTGGTTTACTCTTTAACAGTGCATTGCATTTAGTTCTTGCATTTTTTCTATTGGTCATCAATTCATATAAAAAGACCAAATCTAACAACACATTAGTCTGTATATACTTATACTTTATGAATTCGCAATCATGTCTGTTGCACCTCTGAGCCCATTTCTTCCTTCTGAAGACCTAAATCTTAAAAAAAAAAAATGGTTACAAAACTATAGTTTAAATTTTACAACAGATGGGTTTGATTTCCTAAAGCAGCAATGGCCCCTCTTAAATATGTCTTCTCAGAAGTTCCACAAAATGCCTGTTGGGGAATAAAACAGCTGTTTTGGACCAGTTCTCCAGTGCTCTCATCACTGTAAAACATCAGGCCATGTCCTCACTCTCCAACAGGTTGTCATTGTCGTGTCTATCCTAAAAAACATCAGACAGACATATCCATATGATATTCAAGTAAGTCTTGCACCAGTGCTGTTGAGTATGGTTGTTGATGTTGCAGTGAGACAGATTTGTGAGATATTTCAGCCCCAGAGCCCCTAAGTGCCAGTTCATTTGTCACCTACTGTTGAACCTCCCAACACTACTCCCAGTCCAAAATGATTCATTTTAACCGAGGAGCAGCCAGCAAAGAGACAAACTGTGCTGTGGTGTCGCCTCCAGCAGCTCATCCAATACCTCCTGCTGAACCTGCATTCAAGATTCTAGTCATTGATTTTATAATGAAAAGCCTGGTCTTGAGCCATGAGAACCAAGAACTGAACAGAGAACTAGACTTCACTGCAGTGCAGGATGGCTTGAACAAAGCCAACAATGTTCAGTCCGGTGACAATCTCTGCTGAAGTGTTACCTCCCCCTACTGAACCTCCTGGCATTACTGATGTCCAGGACATGGAGGATACAAATGAAAGCCTCAGCCTCGAGGAGAACCCAAAAACCACCAGAGAATCAGACTCTGCCATGGCTCCAGCTTTATCGGCTCCTCTGACCCCTCCTGCTGAACCTGTCGTCATTGTCGTACAGTGCGCTCAGAAGTCAAGATGACCAAGGAGAAAAGCGCTTTGGGCTCTTTTAACCACTGTTCAAATAAAACAAAATAATTGTTGTTATCTGTCAGATGGTTTAAATGTTCTCCTGGTATGAACATGAAATTTAGACTTTTCTTTCTACTCACAGTTTAATGCTCAGGTGTACATGAAACATTTTACATCACAGTTCCAGGTTTTTTTTATTGCTGTAATTGTTTCTCTTCTTAAACACAATCTACTTACTGTGAATCCACAAACACTGGAGGAGAATGTAATTTTTACTGCAAAACTATTACTCAATAGTGGTGGTGGAGGAGCACTTTACTTAAGTAAAGGTACAAATAAACAGTCAGAAATGTACACTAGTAAAAGCACCACATGTTCATACATGTTCATACATACATGTTCTAAAGTATTAGTATTAGTACTTGGCCAAACGTATTGTGTTATTATAGAAGACCAGCATGGTTGGCAATCTGGCTTTTAAACAAGACAATGGTATCTTTCAGTCTTACAATAAAGGAATTTAACCATTTGCCAGGCAGCCAAACTTTAATGAAAGACCTAAAATATTTGGCTTGTGGCTGTTCGTAATTTTAACCATTTCTTTTCTGTCACTAAATATAATTCTTTACAAATGTCTTTTATGTCTTACAAAATAAAATCAACTGTCGGGACTGACTTGAGAACATCTATTGTAGTAGCTGTACTTGCCAAGTATCCTTCTCTCTGTCTGTTTTTCTCTTGAATATGGCCCTGCTTCATCATACAAAAGTATGATGACCTTGAGTTGTTTTCTGGGAGCTGCATTGGCCCTCTCTTTTAAGTGTGTCTGGATGTTGTTCAGACCTACACACAACAGTTACCATTAATACCAATAGAGGAAACATACTGTATTTCATCTACCTCAGTGAGAAACATGAATGACATTACCCCTCTGTACTTTCACAACAATAATGCAGTATGTGTCTCAGTACACAATACTTTTAGTTTTTGCATCAAATTCTGGATTTTATTATGATGAGCTGTTCTTAGAAAGGTTTTACTGGAGAACACTCACAACCATACCTGTACAACAATTCAATTCAATTCGATTTATTTGTATAGCGCCAAATCACAACAGAAGTTGTCTCAGGACACTTTCCATATAGAGCTGGTACAGACCAAGCTCTTTTATCTACAGAGAACCAACAATTCCCCCATGAGCAAGCACTTGGCGACAGTGGCGAGGAAAAACTTCCTTTTAACAGGCAGAAACCTCGGGCAGAACCAGACTCTGGGTGGGCGGCCATCTGCCTCGACCGGTTGGGTGAGAGAGGGAGAGCAAGAGAGGGAGAGTGAGACAGACAGACAGACAGACAGACAGACAGACAGACAGACAGACAGACAGACAGACAGACAGACAGACAGACAGACAGAGAATGCAGTCAGAGAGAGAGAGAGAGAGACAGAGACAGAGAGACAGAGATGCAATCACAGTAACAGTGACAGTGGATGTAATAATAGCAGTAGCAGTTGCAGTGGATGTCAGGCAGGGCCAAGACAGGAGACGCAGCTGCAATCCACAATCCAGATTCAGCCACTGTGTAACCTGCAAGACGACAAAGCACAGAGACTCCGGGGAAGGAGCTAAGTTAGTAACACGCCGTGGTAGGACATGAAAGCGTGCAGATGGAGAGGGACAGAAGGACAGAGGAGCTCGGTGTATCTTTGGAGGTCCCCCGACAGTCTAATCCTATAGCAGCATAACTAGGGGCTGGTCCAGGACAAGCCTGAGCCAGCCCTAACTATAAGCTTTATCAAAAAGGAAAGTTTTAAGCCTACTCTTAAATGTAGAGACAGTGTCTGCCTCTCGGACAAAGACTGGAAGATGGTTCCACAGGAGAGGAGCTTGATAGCTAAATGCTCTGAATCCTGTTCTGCTTTTTGAGACTTTAGGAACCATAAGTAGACCTGCATTCTGGGAATGCAGCGTTCGAGTGGGGCAATAAAGTACTATGAGCTCTTTAAGATAAGAAGGTGCCTGGCCATTTATGGCTTTGTAAGTAAGGAGGAGAATTTTAAACTCTATTCTAAACTTTACAGGGAGCCAGTGCAGAGTGGCTAGTATTGGAGAAATATGATCTCTCTTCCTGGTTTTTGTCAGAACACGTGCTGCAGCATTCTAGAGCAACTGGAGAATATTCAGCAACCAATTTTTTTCGCAGCCTGATAATAAAGAATTGCAATAATCCAGCCTGGAAGTTATGAATGCATGGACTAGTTTTTCTGCATCATTTTGAGACAAAATATGCCTGATTCTTGCGATATTACGTAGGTGAAAAAAGGCAGTCCTTTTGTTTTACATGGGAGTGAAAGGACATGTCTTGGTCAAAGATGACTCCCAGATTCTTTACAGTGGTGCTGGAGGCCAGCGCAATGCCATCCATAGCTGCTATGTCATCAGAAAGTGACTTTCTAAGATGTTTAGGGCCTACTACTTTAACTTCAGTTTTGTCTGAGTTTAGCATCAGAAAATTGCAGGTCATCCAGGCCTTTATGTCATGAAGACATGCTTGTAGTCTAGTTAACTGACTGGTTTCTTCCGGCTTCATTGATAAATATAGCTGGGTATCATCTGCATAGCAATGAAAATTTATTGAGTGCTTCCTGATAATCTTACCTAAAGGAAGCATACATAAGGTGAATAGAATTGGTCCAAGCACAGAACCCTGCGGAATAGCTGACTTTAGTGAGCACAGAGGAGTCGTCATTAACGCGTACAAACTGAGAGCGATCTGACAAGTAGGATTTAAACCAGCTTAGCGCAGTTCCCTTAATGCCAATGAAGTGTTCCAGTATCTGCAATAAGATGCCATGGTCAATGGTGTCAAATGCAGCACTAAGATCCAATAAGACTAGTACAGAGACAAATCCTTTATCAGATGCAATTAGAAGGTCATTTGTAACTTTAACCAGTGCTGTCTCTGTGCTATGATGTACTCTAAATCCTGACTGGAAATCCTCAAATAAACGATTATTGTTTAGAAAGTCGCACAGCTGATTGGCAACTGCTTTCTCAAGAGTTTTTGAGAGAAAGGGAAGGTTGGATATCGGTCTATAGTTGGCTATAGTTGCCCCTGGATCAAGAGTAGGCTTTTTCAGTAGCAGTTTTATCACAGCTACTTTAAAGGACTGTGGTACGTAGCCTATTGATAAAGACAGATTGATCATGTCTAATACTGAAGAGTCAATTAGAGGTAATACTTCTTTAAACAGCTTAGTCGGGATAGGATCTAAAATACAGGTTGATGATTTTGATGATGAAATTATTGAAATTAGTTGGTGAAGGTCGACAGGAGTAAAACAGTCTAAAACTGCGACAGACTGAGTAACAGTTTCTACGGTTTCTGTGTTTGAAGACAAAACAGTACCTGTTGACAGCAGGAGCTGATGAATTCTGTCTCTAATAGTCAGAATTTTATCATTAAAGAAGCTCATGAAGTCATTACTGTTCAGAGCTAAAGGAATATATGGTTCAACAGAATTATGGCTCTCTGTCAGCCTGGCTACAGTGCTGAAGAGAAACCTGGGATTGTTCTTATTTTCCTCTATTAGTGCAGAGTAATAGGCTGCCCTGGCACTGCGGAGGGCTTTCCTGTATATTTTAAAACTGTCTTGCCAGGCGGACCGAAATTCTTCCAAATTGGTAGAATGCCATTTCCTTTCTATTTTCCTAGAAGTTTGCTTTAATTTGCGGGTTTGAGGAGTATACCATGGGGCTAACCTCCTCTGTTTAATTTTCTTCTTTTTTAGGGGAGCAACAGAGTCAAGTGTCATACGCAATGAACATGTAGCACGATCAACCAGGTAGTCAATCTGGGAGGGACTAACGTTAGTTAGTTAGTTAGTTAGTTAGTTAGTTAGTTTTATTTCACACAATTTAAAACACACAAAAGAGAAAAAAAAACAAAAACAAAAACTTTAAAATACAGTGCAGGGAGAGGCAAAAAACCCATAGGGCTTATTTAAAGCCTCCACCTAAATGAAATTAACACAAGATTGTTGAGAACTCAGAAGTACAGAAACATACAAAAAAAATACATAAAATAATACCAGTGATAGCAAGCTACTAGTAACCAAATATGTTTGATAATAACCGTAAAAAAAAACAAAACAGCAATAATAAAATCTACGCCGACCCTTGAGCATGTCAAAAATACGTCACATTGAATGAGACATTTTTAGATATGGACAAAATACACCTATTACAAAACAGAGGTTAAATGTTTTTTTCATGCATCTTTTGTAACACTTTATATGTATGCAGATTTTTACCAGATGGAAAAACTCATTCCACAGTTTCGCTGCCCTAAATCTTATTGAAAATTGACCTCGACAAGTAAGAAATTTAGGAAGAGGAAGAGCTGAAGAATTACGAGTTAAGTGTGAATGCAACTGTGAATTAAATGTAAAATAAGTTGTGAACTGCTCAGGAATATTCCCTTCACTAAAAAGTATTTTGTAAGTAAAGACACATATTTGAAAAATATTGATGTTGTAAATAATGAGAACTTGAAGTCTCTGAAATAACGGAGCAGATGAAGTGTGTGACTCTGATCTGGTTGCGATCCTAACAAAGCAATTCTGCAGCAATAAAATTTTATGAAGAGTAGTCGGAATTACAATATGAAAGATATGGATAAATCAAACTATAATAAAGAATTAGAAGGCAGTTTGTGGTAACAAGATGACTGATCCTCATTATTATACCAAAAGATTTATGATTTTTTTTACTAACCCAATCAGTTTGTTCTCTCCAATTCAAATTCTCATCAACAAAAATGCCCAAAAATTTCGTACTGGACACCTGAGGCATCTCAATAGACTCAATCATAATTTTGGATAAATCCTTAGAATACATTTTTTTGCCACTGAAAATAATAAAGTTAGATTTCCTTATATTCAAAGATAATTTATTTAGTCTGAACCACATAGCGTAGGCAGTTAAGCCAGCATTGGCGTCCTTCATAAGTGAATCAAAATTAGAATTCAAGAGAACAAGTGTTGTGTCGTCAGCAAGCATTATTGGGGAAAGGATATTTGAAACATAAGATAAATCATTTATATAGATGAGGAATAATAATGGTCCCAGAATGGACCCCTGTGCGACCCCACAGGGTAATCAGGCTTTGTCAGAACAGCAACCCTTGACACAAACGAACTGACTTCTTTCAGTGACATAATTAGTCAACCATTCCTGTGCAACATCATGAAAACCATATTTATACAATTTTGCTATTCTGTATCAAACGCTTTTGAAATATCAGTGAAAATACTACAAGTAAACTCATTGTTTTCAAGTGCACAGTTAACTTTGTCAATCAGGTGAAGCAGAGCCATATAAGTGGAATGATGTTTACGAAAACCGTACTGGTGTTTGTAAAGAATTAAATTTGAATCTAGATGAGAAAGCATTTGTTTATAAACAATTTTTTCTAAAATTTTTGAAAAACATGGCAAAATAGATATAGGTCTATAATTATTAAAACAATGTGGGTCATCTGCTTTAAACAGAGGTAAAACTTTGGCAACTTTTAAATCATCCAGTACAATGCCTGTTCTCAATGACAATGGAAAAAATGTGAACCAGTGGCTGCAGTATGGACTGTTTCACTTGTTTGACAAGATCTATAGAAATATTGTCATGACCAGCTGATGATGATTTTAATTCATCAATTATGTCACTTACTTCATGGATATCGGGAGGTTTGAAAGAAGCGATAATAGGTAAATTTCTTGGGATAAAATCCAGTGGGTTACCATAACAAGGAGGGATTTTATTTGCTAAATCATGACCAATGTTAACAAAGAAATCATTAAATTTTTCAGCTGTATCAGATGGATTATCAAATAAATTTGACTTTCCATGTGGTTTTAATATCCTTTGAACACCTCTTTAGTTCTTCACTGAAATATTTCTTTTTTGCAGATTTAACTGAATGTGAATATTTATTTCTATGAGATTTATAAACACTATGGGTGAGAGGAGTAGGATTTGAGACATATTTTCTATACATTTGATTTTTTTTTTCTCAACAACTTCAATAAATATATTATTTTCCTGGTATGTTCTGCTTTATTAGCCTTGATGGAAGAGTACTGGAATATGGGGAAATGATCTGACAAATCTGAATACAAAACTCCAGATTTCATCCCTTTGTCCAGAGAGTTCGTTAGGATGTTATCAATCAAAGTTGCTGAATTTCCATAAACACGTGTGGCCTTATGAATAAGAGGGAGAAAATAACTAGAATGAAGAACATTAAGAAAATCCCCACTAAGGGTCTCTGATTTATGTTTAAAGAGGTTTATATCGAAGTCACCTAAAATATAACAGAGCTTTCCTTCCTTATTTATGAGATCTAAAGAACTTGACAAACTGTCATTAAAATCTTTGATGACAGAGTCAGGTGGGCGATAGATAACACCAATAATAATATTCTTTCCACCTGAAACACCAGAGAGCTCTACAAACACTGATTCGACTCAACCTTATCATGTTTCAGGAAGAGATCAGTCCTGATTCTAAATTCATAATCACTGTGAATAAACAGAGACACTCCACCTCCAGATCTATTCTCCCTGACATTGTGAACCACATTGTAATTGGGTAATTTAAAAATTTCTCTGGATGCCCCTGTTAGCCATGTTTCTGATAAAGCAATAACAGAAAAGTCATGTTTGAGTGAAGATAAATAATGAATGAATTTGTCATAGTTACTGGAAAGACTTCTTATGTTCAAATGAAATGTGGAGAATATGTCGGGAGGTAGAGATATACATAAATCATTTAACTGAGTTTCAGTGTAATAACTACAAAGGTTAGAGACATCAAATGATGAAAAAAAATGTTGGTCTGGGTCAACATCAGAATTGTAAAAGTCAGTTGTAGAGGGATAAAAAAGCTTAAGGGTTTGTTCTTCAAAATCAGATGTGTTGAGAACCATAGAATGTAAAACGAATAATGTGCTGTAGCTGAAAATAGTACTGTATACATGTCGAATGGTAGAAACTAGAAACTAGAGGGCCAAATTCTGAGCATTGGCCTTCCTTTGAGATGGATTTTGAGCAGGTGGATGTACAATAAGTTTGTCATATCTCAAATATGCAATATCACCTCTCTCACGAGCTGCCTTCATTGTAGGGAGTAGTTCTTTCCTTCTTTGCCGGACAGCTTTAGGAAAGTCTTCATTTATGAAGATGCCGGAGTTCTTCAAGTTTTTAGCTTTATCCAAGACGGCAAGTTTGTCCTTTATCCGCAGAAATCTGACCACAATGGGCCGAGGCTTTCCTGATGATGGCACTGGCTTTCCAGTCCGATGAAGCCAGTCCAACTCCATTTTCAGATGATCCAGTTGTAGTTTCTCTTTGAAGAGTTTTCTCACTTTTTCTTCAGATTCGGACACTTTTTCTCTTCCAGACTCTTAAATGCCATCTACCACAATATTATGTCATCTTGACTGGCCCTCCAGATATTCTGTCTTGTCTGACATTGAGATCAAACTTTTGCAAATTGTGTCAAAATCAGACCTGGTTTCGCTACAGTTTTTAATCCAAGTTTTGCATGAGTTTTTAAAATCATCAAATTCCTTCTGAGTCATTTCTAGACTCACCTTGAAATCGTAGACCTGCTTTGACAGATCATCAATCCTCTTGTTTGAGGAATCAACTATGATCTGCACACAAGTTTTGAAGCTTTTTTCCTGTTGCTCAAGCAGAGTTCTGTAGAAATCCTTTGGCTGGTCCAACAATTCACGTACTTGGGCCATAGTGACATATTCTTCAGTGATGTTGTTTGAAGCTTTAGGAGGCATGGTTAGTAACGCAGGGCCTACTAGGCCGAGAGTTCAGCAGAGAAGATCCAAAATAGAACCAACAACCTCCAATGATACTAGCAATGTCCACAATTTTCCACTGCAGAGTTGATTTTCAGCCTCTTGATTCAGACAGCAGCAGAAGTTTTGAGTTTTATGCAGGATTCCTCTGATTTTTGTTAGATAGATAATCAGCCACTCATTCAGAGAAACACAGCAGCAGCCATCTTGAGTCCAAGATGGCTCCCTGATAGGAATCCTCTGTTGTATTGAAACATAGCATTGAATTAAATACTGATGGGATCTTATCCTTAAATTTAGCTACAGCACTATCAGACAGGAGTCTGGTATAAGAATTTTTGCATACTGGCTGGTAGTCTGGTAATATGAATTCAAAAGTTATTAAATGATGGTCCGATAAAAGAGGATTCTGTGAGGAGACTATTAAGTCTTCGATTTCAATGCCATATGTCAGAACAAGGTCGAGGGTGTGGTTAAAACAGTGAGTCGGTTCATGTACATTCTGATGGAAGCCAACTGAGTCTGATACTGAGATAAACGCAGTGCTAAGGCTGTCATTATCAACGTCGACATGTACATTAAAGTCACCTACAATAATTACTTTATCTGCTTTAAGGACTAAACCTGATAGAAACTCCGAGAACTCAGCTATAAATTCGGAGTAAGGACCTGGAGAGCAGTATACTATAACAAATAAAACTGGCTGCACTGTTTTCCATTTTTCATGAGAAAGAGTGAGAACAAGGCTTTCAAATGAGTTATAGTCGAGTTTAGGTTTAGGGTTGATCAAAAGGCTTGAGTCAAAAATGGCTGCAACTCCATCTCCTCTGCCGCTGCCTCGAGGAATGTGAGTATTAATAATGCTCGGAGGAGTAGCTTCATTCAGGCTCACATACTCTTCAGGACACAGCCAGGTTTCAGTCAGACAAAATAAATCAATATCGTTAGCCTAACAGCGTAATTGCCTAAGTCATATTTTAAGGTTTTCGGGCAATAAGGCAGGATGAAGCAGCAGTGTCAGGAGAGTAGAGTTAGGCAGATATCTCAATTTGGCCAAAAAATGACTTAGGCAATTATGCTATGAGGCTAACGATATTATGGTCTGATATTAACTCATTTACTAGAACAGCTTTAGAGGACAGAGATCTGATGTTAAGGAGTCCACATTTAATTCTCCTATCTTGTTGTACTATTGCAGAGGTTGTTTTAATTTTAATTAGATTCTTATGTTTCACTCCTCTTCTCTGTACTTTTGGTTTACTTAGTTTACGTGGTCGGGGGGCAGACACAGTCTCTATGGAGTGTTGGGTGGGTAACTGCTCTAATGGAGGCGCAGAGAAGTGTCGTGTAGGACTGCAGCTCTGCCTCCTGGTCTCAACAACTGAGTTGTCAGGGGTTAGGTTCATAAATAAAATCGGTCAGATTTCTAGAGATGAGAGCTGCTCCCTCCAAAGTGGGATGGATGCCGTCTCTCCTAATCAGACCAGGTCTTCCCCAGAAAGAATGTGTCGCTGAGTGGGGAGAACCTGTTAGAAACATGAAGCGGTTGGTTGTGACCCGTGGGCTTGAGCTTGGGACTATGCTTCCTTCGAACAGTCGCCCAGCCTCCCTGGTTTCCCGGCTGCTCGGGAGCTGTCGAGGGACGGCTGGCAGGAGCTGCACTCGGTCGGTCCGCACCGGCTACGGGGGCCTGGCTAACTACAGCTAATGGTTTGGTTTCCATGGTGCGAGCTTCCAATTCACTAAGCCTCGCCTCCAACTCACCAAATAAACTACATTTATTACACGTACCTGTATCACTAAAGGAGGCAGAGGAGTAACTAAACATGTGACACACCAAGCAGGAGAGAGCTGGAGAGTATGACAGAGAGAAGCCATCGCTAGCTGCTAGGCTAAGCTGATGTAGCTAGCAGAGCAGACAAGCGCGTAAAATTGACGGTCGCTAAATAAACAGACTTATGGGTGCTTGAGCAGAACTAATGTTACTTTAGAGCGCGGATAAAAGGCCACTGTAACAAAAAACACAGAGCAAATTACACTCAGAGGAACAAGAGCGACAAACGCACACTACTCCTAAGACAGCAACCACAAACAGGCAGTGAGGCGATACGCTTACCTCAGCACGTCAGCACGTCCAGGGTTCCTGTAACCGAGACAGATACCAGCTGTCAGTATTTGTAACAGTATTTGTAATTTAGAAAAAGCTGGCAATTTGAGGGACAAATGAAACGATTTACCCTGTTTCAACATGTCCTCATTAGTCATTCAGGATGTACGAAACTTTGTAAGAAGAACTGCTGCAGCAATCAGGTAAGGGTCAGCAAGCATGTGTCTAAACTGCTGCTGTATACTTCCGTGATGGGCATGAATCAGTGACTTGCAGAACTTAGAGCAGAGCCAGAGGTGGTCAAGCTTCACAGTTACAGGGATAGATAGATAGATAGATAGATAGATAGATAGATAGATAGATAGATAGATAGATAGATAGATAGATAGATAGATAGATAGATAGATAGATAGATAGATAGATAGATACTTTATTCATCCCCAAGGGAAATTCACATTCTCAAGGTGAACATCTACTTCTGTCTGCCTGCATGGAAATTGGGCTAATGGACACAACATGTTCAGTCAGGAAAGCAATCCGGGCACAATGAAACAGCAATAAATTATCTCACATATCCATGTAACATATTAATATGAACTAGTTCATAATTTAATATGAATGGTGTTTTTGGCTTGGTTATTTGAATAATTATGAAGTGAGTATTTAACATTAAATTGCTAGATTTAAGTTATGGACAACTGTGCCAAGAAAATACATGCAATGAATCTTCTTCATATTGTCTAGGTAGAAACAAACATCTCTACAAACACCACAAATAACCTGTAATTTATTTTTATGTGATTTGTATGCTTAATAATTTGTTTGCCATTACAAAATATGTAAAACATTACAATCATTCAATTACTCCAGCAGCTGTTGTACCACACTGCTCAGCACTTGGCGATCGCTGCATGTGAAACCTTTTTGTAGGTCTCGTTTGAGTTTGGTTTGTCACATCCACTGTTGAGATCAGGTTAAGGAGATAGAATGAGTACCCTAACAATCCCTAACCCAATTATCTTCATCCACAAGGTACTTCTTCAACAGCCTCTACTTCAACTCCCAGAACCTCATCTTCCTGATAGTTATCCATTTCCACTACCTTTTCACCTGCAGCTGAACTTGCTTCTCTAGATGTGTCCATATAGTTGTTTTTGGCCATGAACCCTGAATGCCTTGACGAAATTGGAGCCATTGCTAGTTTTGGTTATTACAGTTTTCTCACAGATGTTGAGCTCAGTATGTGTATTATATGTATATTAAGGAAACCAGCTAATACATCAAATGTGTGGGATCCTAAGCAGCATGCAAGCAGAGCTGCTGAGTATCTCTCAAGTCTGTCAGGATCTATCTAGTGAGCAGAAACTCTGCTAAAACTCAGCCAAAAGGCAGTCCAGCAGTTAGTTATTGTGGCTATGTAAAATATTTGGTATTTGCAGTTCCCTGTATTCTCAGTTTTGTTTTGTTTTTTTTCTAAATCTTGGTTGAAATTGTTAGATGAGACATCACAGTGGAATTAAGACTGAAGCTGCTTCACCAAGCTTTTAAACTCAGAATGTTCCACTGTTCCAAAAAGGTATAAACCCTTGACAATAAAGTTTATCACTACATGGTCAATGCTCTTTTGAGAAACTTTGGTGGTTTCCTCTGGTTTTCACTGCTTGCTGGTTGAAGTACTCTCACTGGACTCAGATACTTCCCTTTTGCTGGCAGCTGCTATCATTGCAAGTTACCGCTGGAAACCTATGCCTTCTCTCAAAAGAAAAGGCAAACGATATCTTAATTAATCTTAATCCTAATTTATCCAAGTTATTAAATAAGACTAATAATGAATCATACTTTGCCTCATTTTAGTCTGACCTACACTGAACAAAAATATAAATGCAACACTTTTGTTTTTGCTCCCACACACACACATGCGCGTGTGTGTGTGTGTGTGTGTGTGTGTGTGTGTGTGTGTGTGTGTGTGTGTGTGTGTGTGTGTGTGTGTGTGTGTGTGTGTGTGTGTGTGTATATACATGTCAAGTGTTTTAGGCCCTGGAACCTTCGACAAACAGAAACAACAGTGAAGAAAGAGCATATGCATCACTGCCATCAGTCTTCTCTATTTCCATTTGTCAAGTTAGTTTTGCAAGTTTATGCCATAAAGATTGTAGTCTGCAATCCTTCTTTCTCATTTTGCTCCATCTACAAGGATGCAGTGAAAAAGGTGAAAGTTTTAAATGACGTGATTATGACAATTCTGAGTGAAATCCCCATACATGTTTTTTCCAGACATCCAGATTTTTCCAGGAGCAATAATCAGTTCAAATGTGTAATATCTTGGTATGTGACACAGGAGTCATCTGGCTTTTGTTCTAGCGTGTACCCTGTTATCTAAGTTGGAGTATTTACCTCTTGTCTAATCTGCTATGATATCTGCGGACATCCAATCTGTCAACATCACAGTCAGCCGTCTGTGCATGAAGCCTAACAAAGATAGACGAGGGCCACTCCAGTGCTGAGGGCAAAGGTCGGGGGGTGGGGGGGCTGTCTGTCTGTGCAACCCCTCCACCTTCATCCATCCATCCATCCATCCATCCATCCATCCATCCATCTGTCCATGCTGACAGTGACCAAGGACTGAGGCCTTTTCTGATCAGCATGGACAGATGGACAGCACTCACACCAAGAGAAACAGAAAAAAAGAAAGAGAGAAAAAATACTGTAGAAGACAAACATGATAAGAAAAGAAGTTTGCTTTAAATCTGTGGAGAGAGACATGTGGAGGCTTATCACTGTGGGTTTTGTTTTTTTTTTTCACAAAAAATTGACTTACGGTAGGAGTAGTTTGCTTCAAACCTGAATGGTTGTTTCCTGCTGCAGAGGGCAGAGTTCAGCACAGTTCGCTGTTAATATTGAAGATAGAGATGACATACATGGAAATTCCCATCTAAATGTATATTTTCTTGTCATAAAATCCTGAAATAATGAGCGCCTTATATCTACACATCCACATTCACACACGTCAAACAAAGACCTGCTCTGCTAGTCCAGTCGTCATGCCTTGAGGTCAAGGCATGACAGGCTGACAGGTTGTCATGTGTGACGGGCGAATGTCTCTGTTGCCAATGCTGCTGCGTGTGCCCCAGTGCATACACCTCATCCAGACCCCCCCCCCCCCCAAACAAACACATACACAAACACCCCACCCCCACCCCTGCCTCCTAATAGCCTGCTGGCCTGGAGGTGTTGGTGCACCAAGTTGGACTCAGTTGCCCGGTCGCCTGCTAAAGTGTCAGGATTTGACTTCTGTCCAGCTAAACGTCGCCTCCTTTTAGATTCACTGTTTGTTAGGAAATGGCTTTGAAATAATAATAAAAAAAAAGTCAGCTGGTCTTTATTTGATATGAAATGCAAAAAAAGCAAAAAAAAAAAGCAAAAAAAGCAAAGGCAAAAAAAGGAGAAAAAAAAAGCACATTCCAGCTTATACAGCTGCAAATTAGGCAGAGTTTACAATTAAAAAGAATTCATGTAATTTCCATTTCCATTTCTCATGTCGTCTTGAAATTGATTGTAGAATTTAGTGCAAGATATTCCAAAACACTATACTTAAATGACAGTGGTCCAAGGATGGGCTCATATGTAACATTTACATTTTCTTCTAACACATACTGTACTATCTATACACACATGCAAGGTTGTGTTGGTTTTGAAATATATATTTTAAGACAGTTTTATGATATGAAGTGGGGTTTGGATATGTAAACAAGATCCATAAACTAGCAATAATGAGGAAATCAACTTCTATCCCAATTTAAGTGTTCTATTTTTGGAAAATACCTTTGCTGTTTCAATATTTTCTGGATGATTTATGGTAGCAGCTATCCACCATTTTTTATTTTTTCATTTTGTTATTTGTTCTACGATTTACCAGTAATTTGACAATTTTATGAGAAAATATCTGAAAAACTGAAAAAAATGTCCTTCACATGTTTCAACTTCACAAATTCTAATGTTTTATTTTAACAAACCTCAAAGATATTAATTTAATGTTATAGGAAATAAAGACAGCAGTTATTCACATTTGAGAAATTGGAAAAAGAGAACTTTTTCCATTTTTGCTTAGAAAATGACTAAATGATTAATCAGTTATCACAAGAGTGGATTCATTTTCTGTCAGTCAAGTAATTGATGAATCAATTAACCATTTCAGCTCTAGACGGATTGATTCTGGGAATTAAAGTGTACAAAATAAAGAATGCATTCTGAAAATGACAAATTAAGGAAAACAGTAATTACCTTTTGCATTGTGGGATTTTTTCGAATTGAAATGACAAAAGCTTTCTAAAGCAAACGTTTTATAGCAGTCTACCTTAAGGACTTGATGAGGTTGTCCCCTTGCCGTCTGTCTGTCATTGATGGCTCATTTGCTTGTTGTCGTCATCGGAGCTGTGAGGTCATGAGGTCAAGCAAGCATGAGGAAGCTGCCAAGAAACAACGTGCGGCTGGAAGTTAAAAAAAAAGAGAGAGAGAGAGAGCCCTGCAGGACTTAATTAGTGTGAAATTTTCCTCTTTCATTTTCTGTCACAATGTGAAAGGTAAGAGGGCTTTTCACTGTGAATTACTTTATGACAATCCCCATCCAATTTCTGTGTCAGGCTCTTATGTACCAATATCTATCACAAGCCACAAAACAAAAGATACAGTAAAACATCAAAAAAGAGAGTGAATTTATTAATTTAAGCTGGTGATTATTAGACAAAAAATTGTCACTACTTGGACCAAAAACTCACTCAGAATTATTCATTTTTATTTTCACTAATAAATATAAAAAAAAAAATAAAAACCAGTTAGTCATGAGGAGGTTTCAGGCTACATTCATTGTTTGTGGTATTTACTTCTACAGCCTGCCACAATTTTGAAAAACTGAAATAGACGCCTCTTGTTATCAGCGTGTGTCTGAAGAAAAAAAAAAAAAAAGATAATGAATAAATCTTGCCTGTTAACTGCTGGTGAGGTCAAAGCAACCAGTAAATAGATTGAAATCTTCATCTCCATTCCTCAGCTTCATGATTTTCAGCAGGAGACATGTACAGGTGGCTGAGATACACTGACAGTGTCTGTTCAAATGTCTATGAAAACTGAGGGGAGTCTGTACGAGATGATCGCTGATGCTAAGAAAACTGGTACTCCTGAAATGTAACAAACACAGCACTCATGGAGTAGTACAGCCACCACACACACACACACACACACACACACACACACACACACACACACACACACACACACACACACACACACACACACACACACACACACACATTCTCTCTGTCTGCTGAAATGACATGTCAAGTGGGGTGGGGGACGGGGGGGACGGGGACGGGGGGGACGGGTAGAGAGAAAGAGAGGGAAAGTGTCATGTCTCCTGCTTCTCATCATGCTGCCATGGCCACCAGTCCAGTGCTCCTCTGTCACATGCACTCTGCTCACACACCCAACCATGTCACAAATGATGAACACATCGAATACACACACACAACTTGTAAAGCTGTAATTGCTATTGAATCTACTGAAGTAATAAGAAGAATATGATGCAAAAACGGTGTGAATCTCAGAATCTTTTAGGGTGTGTTTATGTGTTTAGATTTCAGCTGAGCAGAGCTGAAATCTAAACACATAAACACGTTATAATTTTGCACCATGAAACCTGGGAGGTATTTAAAATAAATTAGGCTTCATTTACTGATGATATCTTTCACAGATATTAAATGTCTAACTGTGTGTTTTTGTGGAAATCCTTAACTGCCAGCATTGTGAGTGCAGGGATGTAATACGGAGAAAGCCTACCATGTATCTTTTTTCTCAAATTGTAAATGTAATGAAGTGCACAGCCTTTTAATTGGCTTTGATTTCCATTATTATCAGTCTTTATGCATTGTGCAGGACCAGTAGTTATGAGGTGCTATACAATGAAAACACTGACAAACATTTATTTGCAGCTTATTGTCAGATTTCACCCGTTGATGGCATCGCTACAACACAGGGCAGATGAAGCCTGTCTAATGTGAGGAGGCATTATTTTGCTTTAATTATACGCCCTATAATAACCGTTTCAGTCAGTTGAGTGACGGCATACTTTGTATGTGCTCAGTTGGAGATACATCTGGGTTGCTTCTGTTTGTCCTTGTCTCATTACTAAATAAGAGACTACTCCATTGTTGAACTTTGTCTGCACCAGCATTAGAAGCTCGTAGGAGAAAACAAACAGCCAATCAGTGCTTAGAGTCCCCATGCAGTATCGCTGTAGCTGCCATAGCACCATGTGAAGGGATACTTTTGAGGATGTAATCTAATCTAATGGTATTAGAATATGGTGGTGCTCTACTCAGTTCCCCAGCACTGAAACACAGACTTCAGAGGAGCAAAACCTTTTATTGCTTGTAAATGTCTTTACAGTCTACATCTTTGGATGAGTAACTTTGCCACTGCCACTGGACTTGGCTTCATAATCAACTTTGATTATTTTTGGACTGAGTGTGAGTTTTTCAAATCTACATTTGAACAAGATGGGTGCTGAAAAGTTGACTTGCAACTTTATAAGTTTCATTGCTTTTAGTTTACAATGATGCTTTCTTCAGCAAGACCCTACCCAGTCCACAATCTGCTCACCTCATAGCCCTGTCCCTGACAGTGCAGGTCTTGCTGCTGCTGTTACAACTATGGTTACAAATGGTGGCATTCTCCCCTTGTCTGGCTCCGTCATTCCTGTGAGGATTTCTGAAAGGCCTGATCTTGTTTTTACCCCTCTGGCTACTTGTGTTATTCTAAATTCGGGCGCTAAGTGGTTTGGTAATCAAATGAACCAGATCCCTTTCAGACACCCTTCTAATTTAATTAAGATTAAAACAATAAGTAAACAGTGCTCTGATCCACAGCAGATATTCCCTGATTCTGTCCTTAAATCTCAGGCAGATTTTAGGGTGCAAATTGGATTGAGTTTTATTCATATCAATGTGCGCAGTCTGATTTCTAAGATGGACTACATTCACATCTGGGCTTTACAAACAAAGGCAGATATTTTTGTATTTACTGAAACCTGGCTAACCGATCAAGTGTGTGATCATGATATTGCTCTTGATGGTTATAATGTTTTCAGAACTGATAGATGCAGGCCTACAAGAGGTGGTGGTGTGGCCATTTTTGTTAAGAAAAGTTTTTCTGTAACTGTTGTTGGCTCTGTGGCCATCCCAAAATGCTTTGAATACCTGGCCTTAAGTGTCTTCTTGGGTAACAGTGCTAATAGTGGGAAAATCACTGTCTTGGGTGTTTATCATCCTCTGTCAGCGCCTCCAATGGCCATTTCTGATTTAGCTCATCTGTCTGCTAAATCTGTCTTTCTTCTGAAGTTATATTAATGGGTGACCTAAACCTTGATTGGCTTAGTAATGCATCTGATGGTCTAAAAGATCTGAGCACTGACTTAAATCTCTCTCAACTGATATCTGCTCCTACAAGACCCGACCCAACAAATCTCGGGAGAGCTACATTATTGGCTCTTATATTAACAAATAGGCCACATAATTTTAAATCCTCTGGGGTTCTCCTGCTTGATTTTAGTGACCATTGTCCAATTGCTTGTATCAGAGATGTTAAACAAGTAAAATCCAAGCCTCGTTTAATTGTTAAGAGGAATTTTAAAAAGTTTGTGGAGCAGGATTTTTTAAATGATATTTCTTCTCTTGATACATCTTCCATAACTGACATCTCTGATCCTACCCTAGCTTTAAATAATTTTATTAAAGCTTTTAATTCAGTAGCAGATAGACATGCCCCTTTTAAGACATTGAGAATAAAAAACAGATGCAATCCCTGGTTCTCACAGGAAATTGCTGATTTGTTACATGCTAGGGACACTGCTTGGAACAAGGCTCGCTGTTGTGGCCCTGTTTTCTGTTGTATGTTTTTGGTTTTGCTCACAGTGACACTCTCCCTCTCTCTCTCCCTCCGGTAGTGCGAGTGACGAGGGGCGGAGCGATCTCCAGGAGCGCCGATTCTCCTGGCACACCTGCAGCTTGTTTCTGCCTAATCATCTGGCTTCATAAGCCACCCTCTCGCAAGTCCCCAGCGCCAGATTATCCTCTATGCTTCCTGTACGTGCTACGCAGCTAGAGATCATCCGCCTCTCGTCACGAGCTAACCTCAGTGTATTTCTCTCTCGAGTTATTAGTTTATACTGATTGTCTTTTTGTTGCACTTTGTCCTGGCTTTTTCCCTATCAAAGGTGATTTTTAGTTTGGAGTTTTTAGTTGGTACTTTGTCGTAAGTATTTCTGTTGCTACTTTGTTTTTTGGTAGTTGTTCTTTCGAACTGATTTTCTGTTGTCACTTTGTAAACAAATTATTTTTTGTTGAACTCTGCTCCTGGGTCCTGGTTTCCATTGTCTGGCCGTAACACTCGTGCCTCAGGCTCAATAAGTGATTGGAAATATTTTTGTCATCTTCATAATAAATGTCTTGTATCTATACGTAATGCTAAATCTAATTACTATGTGACATCCTTATCAGATTGTTCTGGTAACCCATCTAAGTTCTGGAGAACAATCAAAACACTCTCAAATAGGCCAACCTCATCTTTACCCACTCAGATTTCACAGAGATTCATCTCCATCTCTGATAAAAATGAACAATGTAATCTTTTTAACAGACATTTTAGTGCTGCAGGTGATATTTTTCACACCACTAGTCCGGTCAGTAACTTCAGCCCTACCCTTGCAAATACTAGTCCTCATTGCTTTTCTTTTAGGCCCTTTACTAGAGCCGAAGTTCTCAGTGCTCTTTACAATCTTGATCCTAGGAAGCCTACTGGAGATGATCAATTGAACACTAGACTTCTGATACTAGCTGCACCCTTTATTGTTGACATCCTTTTGCATGTTTTTAATCTGACTATTTTAACTGGCTGTATTCCTAATATATGGAAAACAGCATTTGTAACTCCTCTGCACAAAGGTGGCTAAATGATCTGAATAATTACCGTCCAATCTAAAAATTATCCTGCTTGGCAAAAATTTTAGAACGCTTGATAAGCAACCAAATTAGATCTTTTTTATCTGAATTTGCAGTTTTAAATATTTATCAGTCTGGTTTTAGACCTGGGCACAGCAGGGTGACTGCCACTGCTAAGGTTGTGGATGATATTGTGCATGCTTCAGACAGCAAACTTGATTGTGTTGCCCTTTTTATTGACCTCTCTAAGGCTTTTGATTCGGTTGACCATTCCATCCTTCTTGAGCGTTTGAATGATATTGGTTTTGATTACAACTCTTGTAAATGGGTTGAGAATTATCTATCTGGTCGATCCCAAGCTGTGATTGGTGATGGTTTCATATCAGAATTTTTAAACATATACAAAGGGGTACCGCAGGGTTCGGTTTTAGGACCTCTGCTTTTTTCTATTTATATCAGTGATTTTAATTGTGGTATCACAAATAGCTTAATTCATCTTCATGCTGATGATTCAATCATATATTCCTTTGCTCCATCTGTTGAACAAGCCCTAAATAATCTTCAAGATGATTTCTGCATTATTCAAAGAAGTCTTTCCCATCTTAAATTGATTTTAAATCCAGGAAAGTCAAAGTACATGATTTTTACAAAAAAACATACTGTTGACTTAAATAAGTTTACCCTTGCCACAGCAGATGGGACTCCGTTGGAAAGGGTTTCTTGTTCTAAGTACTTGGGTATTTGGATGGATGATGAATTGTCCTTTAATTTTCATGTTGCAGAACTTTTAAAGAAGCTGAAGCCTTTATTGCATTCTTTTATAGAAATAAATCCTGTCTTCCTCGGCACTGTAGGAGACAGATAGTCCATGCTACATTTCTATCGGTTTTAGACTATGGTGACATTATTTACATGCATGCTTCTCCCTCTGTTCTTAAACCACTTGATACAATTTATCATTCTGTTATTAGATTTATTACTGGCGATGGGTTCACGACCCATCACTGCCATCTCTATCAGAATGTCGGTTGGACTTCCCTGGCTCAGAGAAAGGAGCAACATTGTATATTGTTTATTTAGGCACTACTTAAAAAAATTCCTCTATACCTATTGAGCCTATTGAGCTTCAGATCTCTTAGCTACCCAACTCGTGCACAAAACCCACTGGCTCTTAATATCCCAGCTGTTAAAACGAAGGTAGGGAAATTTGCTTTTAGTTATTTCGCACCTTTTAAATGGAGTAATTTGCTGTCTCAGCTTCGATTAGATATACTGATTCCTTTTAGTCTTTTTAAATGCATTCTTGTGGATTTCATGATTTCTGACTGTACATGTGCTTGTTGATCTCATTATGTGCTTCTGTTGAATGTATGGATATGTATTGTGATGTGAATTGAAATGTATTGTGCTGTAATCAGGGCGTCATTGTAAATGAGAGCTTGCTCTCAATTGGCCTTCCCTGAATAAATAAAGGTGAGAAAGAAAGAAAGAAAATGCTGTTGTCTTTCAGGCCTGATGGCATTGGCACAGTGACCGTGGAAGAGAAAGAGCGCTTTGAGGAGATCAAGGAGAGGCTACGGGTGCTTCTGGAAAACCAGATTACACACTTCAGGTGGGAACCATTTAGATTTAGATTTATTTGTCCTTCTGCAAGGAAAATTATTTCCACCTTCCGTACAACCTCAGAACACACAAATACATCAAACCATTATGACAACGGTGTGCTAAACTCATGCTAAGGGCTAAGGGTTCAAATGAAAGTCTATTGCTTCCACAGGTATTGTTTTCCATTTGGACGGCCAGAGGGAGCACTGAAAGCAACTCTGTCCTTACTCGAAAGGGTAAGTCATTATTGCCGCTGAGCAGATGTATACAAGGTTACAAGGTGAAGAAGACAATTTTCTCAACTTTTACCATGTCTGGTACATTTCTCATCCTTTGTCTTGTCATGACATGGTTTGCTGTACACAGAAAATACCGTCACTGTCGCTGCCTTTCCATTTAGGTTCTGATGAAAGATATTGTCACTCCGGTTCCACAAGAGGAAGTCAGGGCTGTGATCCGTAAGTGTCTGGAGCAGGCAGCTCTGGTCAATTACCAACGCCTGTCAGAGTATGCCAAGCTAGAAGGTAAGTTGCTGCTTCATCACTGCTCCTCAGTCAAAATACAGCATGGGTATTCTGTCTTGATATTTTCTGTAACATAACAACTCTCAACTCATAACAACTCGTAGGGTAACTCTGAGAGTTTCCTGTCACACAAGGATTCAGATGTGAGAGATCTAAATGCAATGTTGAGAAGATTTCTAAACTTAGTGGGGCAGTGCTTGAAAAAAATTGTTTATATTATTTAGTTGTTATTTGAAATCTTGTTGAACGTTGTGGGAGAGCCAGTCAAAAATGGTAAACATGTTCTCCAGATTTGACAAAGCAAGGATATTATTAAGTCACATTGTCAAAGACTGATAGATCATTGAAAAAAATGATGTTTTTTAACCAAGGTGTGTAGACATCATTGTCTTCCATTTGCTGCAATGAACACTTTATGCTCAGGTTGTGCTCAGATGCTTACCGCGTTATTGCGCATGACATTTTGGAAAAACTGAACAATATTTTGTCTAAGCTATTGGAAAAACTAATATTAGCGCAATCATTGTAGTCTCTGATTTCCTGCTTTGGGACTTCTATTAGTAAAACTAATATAGTGTACAGAAAGCTAGTTGCCAAAGGTGTGTGTTGGCAATGAGGATCCTTCGATGTAGAGTAATATAGTATATTTTATTGCAACTATGAATTCCAATTCTGAATTTCAGAACAAATTCTAACTTCTACATTTTTCTTCACAGCCACAGAAAAGGGCTTTCTAATCTTTTTTGTACTTAATTCTAATAATCTACTTAATTGTTTGATGGTTGTTTTCAGTGACAAATGCAACATTTATTTTACCTTACCTCCCACCTATTTTAGTAGCAAATGTACAGTAAGTAAAAATGCATTCAATTCAATGTTTATGCTGACTTTGTCCACCATGCCTCAGCTTCTTTTTCAGCCCAGTTCTACTGCCTCTGCCTCCCACTTTGGCCTGCCTGGTAGCCGAAGTGATGCTCCTTCTTTTCCCTTTCTCTGCCTTCCTCTTCCTTGTTCTCTGATGATTGCCATGCTCACTCCTGCCTTTTCCTTGTCTATTGGCTTTTGCTGCTTCTCATTAGCTGCTGGTTGAAAACAGGAAGGCCAATAAACAAGACATGATGGGACTGCCCCTTGTGGCAGTTCAGTGTTTTTTCCTGTTGCATGATCCAGGTTTTCTTTAGTAGGCATCATGGATAATTTTGCAGACCTTTGAAACATTCAATCAGCCAGACCAATCACTCAAAACAGTCAGAACACCTATTTGGTACCTACTTTAGGCCAGATTATTCGTTGTCATTTGCATAAATGTGATAAATCTTCAAATCTCACTGAATCAACTGTATCTGTGACTCTAAACTTGTACAGGAACACTGACATTTGGGGAATATGCTTATTTGTTGTCTGGACCAGAATGAGACAAACAGACTGATGTCAGTTTCATCCTTGTGTGTCCAGTACAGAGATAGGTCCTGAATATGTTTAACCTATCTTTGCACAAAGCTCATTTGAAAGTGAAAAATACACCAGTCAATATCTCCAAAGCTATCCATTTAAACATTGCATCTCCTTAATTTGCAAGGTTGTCACTAGCAGCTTGATGGCTAACTGTTCCTCAACCTAAATGTGTCACAAATTTACAAGATAAAACATCTAAACAGCGTCACAACTTTTGTCCATTTTGCGGAGGTTGGCTAGCTGTTTTCCCCACTGCTTGCAGTCTCTGTGGTAAGCTAGACTAAACAGGACCTATCTCTGTACGAGACTCACAGCAAACAGCACATTTTCCAAAATGTTGTTCAATTAACGCATAGCTGCTTTGAACGGCCAATTTAAAACGATGTCTGTAAAGAAACCATCACCTCCCTGAAGACACTAAGGAAGATGAACCTTAGTATCTCAGTTGTGATTGTTGATTATCCCCAAAACCCCTGTCCTTCATACTGGTGTGCTTTGTAACCTTTGGGAAAAAACTGATATATCAGATTTTACCTCTGCTTTGCAAAACGAATGGTTAATCCAAAGTAGAGAGCCCATAATATTTGAACCCCAGACACACACGCATGGATACAGTGTGCTTGAAACCTGGTGCCTATCTCAGAGTAATAACAGCAACAACATTTTCCTCACTCTGAACTGGCAAATCTTAGCTGCCTGTCCCCACTCAGCTAAAAACATCCTGGAAACTGGAAACTTGTTAAGTTAAAATCATGGGCATGAGTCCATCAGCATCATCCAACTCAGTTATGAGATATAAGGATTTGATGCAGTTAGAGGACATATTTGTGAGGAAGGCTCCCAAGGTGCTTTGTGTAGCATTTTAATTAATACATTAATGTAGATAATTGCTCAATTCATTTGATTAAATCAGTGTTATTATAGTAAACAAGGAAAATTATATAATAGCTTTTGTCAGTTTCCACACTACATGGCATTTTATGTAATGCTGGGTTATCTATAGCTCAAAAGCAGAATACCTTTATTTTTGTTTTATTTTGATATATTGATCATTTTACTATATTTCAGCTATTCAGCTGTAAGAACTGGAAACCCATCCATGCAAATGTTAAAAAATAATTCAACAGATCAAAAAAAAAAAAAAAGTATGATCAGAATTGTTATAGTAGGGATAGTAGAAATTTTTGTTTCAAAACATAATCCGTTTTACATTACATCTCACAACTATGCTGTGACACAAATAAAAGTGAAACACAGCATTTGGAATAGTTTATTTGGGTCATTTATTGAATTATGTAAGGAAATGAGTAGCAGAAAGATGAGATCAATAAAATTGTTTGGCAGTAACCATCGATAGTTACCCTTTACAGTACACAACTTTTACACTACATTTACACAACATAAAATGCAGAACGTTGAAAATGAAAAACAAATTGGGCTTTTGTATTTGATTTAGTATAGTTGTTTTTTATTCTAAGTTTATTTTATTATGGAAAAAAATGAATCAACAGAACACAAGGCCATTGTCCCACTGCAAACATAGCTTTCTGACAGTGTCGTATCACGGCAGGAGTGAGAGGCCTCTTGTGTCGTCCACTGGTGTGACATTGAGCATACTCTACAATCATTTTGGATTTATACCACATGATTCTCACTAATGTGCTAATAATATTCTGAAAATTCAAAATGATACATAATGCACCTTTGATACAACATTTTAAACTTGAATTCACTGAATACTTAATACAGTAAAATGCTTTTATGGCTTGAAAATGTAAGATGCAGGTATGGGCCTCAAAAACCTCAAGCTGGTCAAATCCTAGTGACCTCTGTGCTCGTCCTCTCTGACCCTGGCCTCTCGCATGCCTCGGTATCCTCCCTCTTTCTCTATAGGGAAAAAGAGAGAGATGTATGAGCATCCTGTCTTCTGCTTGGCGTCTCAAGTGATGGATTTAACCATTCGTGAGTACCTTCCTCATTCCCCAGCATCACCCCCACCTCTGCACCTTTTTTTTTAATATTCCGATCAGTATGCACATCAGCCACAACAAGTGACACATTTATGTCATCCCTGATGTCTTTTGCGTAGTGTCTATCTGTTGCTTTTAGTCTATAAAGTCTTAAAGTCTAGTTGCATTGTCTTGATATGTTTCAAGCTCTGTTTGTCTCTTAGCCACTTCAAACACATTCTAATCTTTCTGTGAGCTTGATTTTAGTAATGCTCAGACCACCTGTTCTTTGTCTGCGATTTGAATGCATTTTTACTTTGCTTGTGTGTAAATCCTCTTAAGTGTTTAAGATCATGGTATGTCTGAACAGGACACCCACATCCTGCAGTTATTAAGGCATCTTATTCAGTTCTCAATCCTTGGAGTGAATCATCTTTGGATACAGGTTAGATAAGCTGTCAAAGGAAAGCCATTCCACATTCCTATTGTGAACATGTTTCTGTCTTTGAATTAGCCCACCACTAAATGCTGATACTCATGGCATATATTAAAATAATCTTAACAGACTTTAATGTTTCTGTCAGATCTTCCTTTGTAACATTTTAGGTGAAGACGGTTTGTGTTCTGTGTCTTTTTTCTTGCTTCTTCTGAAGTCTTCTATATCACAAAATGCACTTAAAGAAGAAGCCTTGGCTCAGAGACTGCGTATACAGTATATGTCCAATGCATTGCTATTGAATAGTCAATCTAATCCTCAACTCTTTTTCTGACTCCTGTCTCCCATTACCTCCTCCTTCCTCTCTCTCCCCTTCTTCCTGACATTTTCCCACCTCTGACTGCGACAACTCCATCCTTTCGACCTGTTCTTTTTTTTTTTTAATGTAACTGTTCGTGGAAAAATGTCAGAAAAAACTGAAGGATCTAGGTGACGTTGGACCGTATGTCTAACCCTGCTGTTAGCTCATTCCATACCAGAAAACACTTTAAACCATACCACCATAATACTGCATGATACTACTACTGCCAACCTTCCTGATACTGCACATGTTAATTGTTCAGCAAAGGACAACAAACTTCACAGGACATGTGTCACAAATGTTTTGTGCCAGGAATGTTTTGACAGCACTGAATGCATTATAACCCCGATTAAGTTAAAGAAGACCAACAAACTTCCAACATGTTAGAAATATCTGTATGGGTCATAAAATGTCAAATATCCCATTGAAAAGTTCAGAGAACCATCAAAACCTAGGCTATTAATATACTGAAGTTGTTAACTTGCTTAGACCTAATAATGCTGGGGTCCATTATAAAACAATTAAAATGATTAATTAATATAAAAATATATAACTCCATTGAAAAGAATGGTCCTTCATTTCTAAACCTACACTTCCAAAGTCTGACATAATAGCTCTGACTGGACAGACATCACTAGATCCCAACAATTCCCCCTTTGAACCAGTTAAGAAGTCTCATTCTGTGGGAGCTCTCAGCCATGTTAGTGTGACTTAAGGTCCAGCAGACACCCATTGCCATGCTTTGTTGTCCACAGCATCACTGAGCCACAAGAGCTCTGACAGTAGGTGGACTGAACACAGTCATGACTCAGACATGGTCAATTCCACCCATGTAAAGCACTGTGTATGTGAGTATATGTTCTTATCCAGCAGGATGATGGTACAGACATCAGAGTGAGACGTCATAAATCAGATCATAACCCACACATTTTCAGGTGTTTGTACTGTTGCTTTATTCCAACATTTTAAATTTTTTGTCACTTGATCCATTGAACTGCTCCAACTGTGCAACATGGTGACAATTACCCAAGAGTTATGCCAGATAGTAATAAGGTGCATGGGGTTTGGGCTCAACAAGTATCCACATTAATTTCACATTTATTAATTTACCATTTATTAATGCAATGGTAAACGATAACCAAAGGGGAGAAAAACAGACAAGATAATAATAACACAGATATACAAGGTAAACAAACAAACCAACAAACAACAATAATAATAATAAAGACAGCATATCACAACGGCGATAAAGATGGCGCCGTTGTGTGTGGCCGGCCGTCTGCCTCTGTTACCTCTGCTGTGTATTGTCCTGTTCCTATCGCTTTGCTATTATGAAGTGTCATCACTGCTGGCGTATTATCGCCTGACCCTTTTGAAAATCTGCGATTCTGTGGAAAAACTAACGATCCAGGACTTTAATGGACAGCCACCGCCACCTGTACGGGCGTCTTTACCCCCTTACCTATGGTGTCCACCTGCCGCGTCGCTACGCAAAAGCCACCGCAAAAGACGAGGAAAGAGAGGTGGAGTAATATGCCGGTTGAGAGCTCACCTGGCTTCATCCTCTATGCACAGCCCTCGTCGTCCGTCGATTGATCTCTCCAGGGGTTTCTCCGTCTATGACATCCGAGGCTCCACGGATTACTCTTACCAATGGCTGCTGCCGGCGGTGCCAGAGGCCGGGTACCCACTCCCCTGTCGCCGGCTCGTGCGGATCCGAAGACGGGGCTGCATACCGGAGAATCTCCGCCCAGTTAGCCGGGCCTCCCAACAGACTGATCAGTGTCTGGTTCGTATGGCACTAATCAACACTAGGTCTGTTGTAAATAAGACATTCTTATTTTAAATGACTTTTTTACTTCGCATTCTTTGGATTTTCTCCTTTTGACTGAAACCTGGTTGAAACCACACGAAAACAGCGCCTTCTCTGAGCTCCTCCCACCCAGCTGTTCTGTCTTCAATTCACCGCGACTTTCGGGTCGAGGGGGTGGGCTTGCTGCTGTGTTCAATGACAGTTTTAAATGCCGGCTTCTTCCCTCAGATGCATACTCCTCTTTTGAACTGCAGCTGTTTGTGGTGGAGTTCACAACTCCTGTGTTGTGCACTGTTGTTTATCGCCCTCCGAAGTATAACAAGGACTTCATTCATGAGTTTTCTGAGTTTTTGGCAGATACTCTCCCAAAATGTGATAAGCTCCTGATTTGCAGTGATTTTAATGTTCATGTTTGCTGTCCATCTGACCAACTCGCCACTGACTTCAAACGCCTGTTGGAAACTTTTAACCTGACACAATCAGTGGATAAACCAACGCACCATCTTGGGCACACCTTGGACCTTGTTATTTCGCTTGGGCTTTCAGTTTCCATCAAAGACATTGCTGAGACTGCAATCTCAGATCATTTCCCGGTTATTTTTGAACTGTCAGCCCCCCAATCAGTTAGCAAACCTCTTGTTCCATCTTGTCAGCAGCGCATCAGCACTTCCTCCAGGACTGATGAGTTTACTGCTGCTTTCAAGGACTCACAGTTATTTGCCTTGAATGGCTTGGATTCCACTCTCTGTCCTGATAACTTTCTTTCCTTCTTCCACTCCATTTGCACTGGGATTCTGGACTCCATTGCCCCTTTCAGGGAAAAATCTGCCAAGCTAAGAACGGATCCCTGGTTGAACGACACCACCCGCACTATTAGGCAATGCTGCAGGCAGGCCGAACGTAGATGGAAGAAGGACAAACTGCATGTGTCACTGGAAATGTTAAGGAGTTCCCTTACTGACTATCAGAGGGCTGTACAGGAAGCAAAATCCCAGTACCTCTCTAATATTATTTCTAGCAGCAATCATTGTCCCAGGGTTTTATTCAATACTATTAATGCTGTTGTTAATCCATCCATTTCTGCTGTGACTGATGTCTCAACCGCCACTTGCGAGATGTTTCTGCGTTATTTTGTTGACAAAGTGGACTCTGTCAAACAAGACACTAGTAAAAGTTTTAACATGAGTGTTAATAAGGACTTACTTGTTGCCCCAACTCACTCTGTTGTACTCGACCAGTTGGTTTCTCTTTCTTCTTTAGGTGACGTAGTGAAATCCTTAAAACCTACAAATTGCCCATTGGATATTGTCCCTCCCAAAGTGCTAAAATCTGTTTTTAATACTGTGGGGCCAAGCCTTCTGGTTCTTATTAACACCTGCCTTAAGTTGGGAACCTTCCCGGCTGCTTTTAAACATGCTGTGGTCAAGCCCCTTCTTAAAAAGCCTAATCTTGACCCCTCAGTTTTATCAAATTTTAGACCTGTTTCTCATCTGCCCTTCCTTTCTAAGGTCCTAGAAAAGGTTGTTTTTAAACAATTACAGTCTGTATTACAGTACAGAAAACAATGCTGTGCTTGAAAAGTTTCAATCTGGGTTCAGGTCTCGACACAGCACTGAGTCTGCACTGTTAAAGGTGCACAACGATATTGCGCTGTCTGTGGATGCCAAATGCCCTGTTGTCCTAGTACTGCTTGACCTTACAGCAGCCTTCGACACAGTGGACCACTCAGTCCTCCTGTCACGCCTAAGCAATTCTGTTGGTATCCACGGCACTGCTCTGCAGTGGTTCATATCGTATCTATCCAGCAGAACCTACTCTGTTATGGTTGGTGACTTGTCCTCTTCCAGTGCTTCCCTCTCCTGTGGGGTCCCACAAGGCTCTATTCTTGGCCCTATTCTCTTTTCCCTATACATGTTACCACTTGGGTCAATTATTGCAAGGCACAACCTTTCTTTTCACTGTTATGCAGATGATCTACAAATCTATCTGCCCATGAAGCCTAACAGTCACATTGCAAAGAATTCTTTGTTTGCTTGTGTCGCTGATATTAAGCACTGGCTAGCACAAAACTTTCTTCACTTAAACGATGATAAGACAGAATGCATTGTGTTTGGGGATATCGTGACGGCTGGCTTTGGCACCTTGTCTTCAAAACTCAGTCCAACCGTCAGAAATCTGGGAGTGGTTTTCGACAGTCTTCTGAAGTTCGACAAACAAATTGACAATGTTGTCAGGACTAGTTTCTTCCAGCTACGTCTACTGGCCAAAGTTAAAATGTTTTTAAGCCGCCATGACTTAGAGAAAGCCATCCATGCACTAATCAGTTCAAGATTAGACTATTGCAGTGCACTTTATGTCGGCGTCTCCCAGTCTTCTCTCAGTCGCCTTCAACTTGTGCAAAACGCTGCGGCCCGTCTTTTAACCAACACAAACAGACGGGAGCATATCACTCCTGTTCTTAACTCCCTTCATTGGCTTCCTGTCCAATACAGAATTGATTTGAAACTTTTAATGTTTGTTTTTAAAGCTCTTAATGGCCTCGCACCACCTTATTTATCTGAGCTTTTAACTGTTCGTGAGCCTGGTAGAGCCTTGAGGTCATCCAACCAACTCTTGTTGGAAGTGCCCAGGTCAAAATACAAACACTGGGGTGACCGAGCCTTCTCCATTGTTGCTCCCAGGCTCTGGAATAAGTTCCCCGCTGAAATACGTCTGGCTTCTGATCTGGGCCTCTTCAAATCTAGATTAAAAACCTATTTATTCAGGATGGCTTTCACAACCCAATAAGCGTGATGACATTAACTTTGTTTTATTGTATGTTATTTATTGTATTTCATTCTGTTTGGTTTTATTGTTTTATTGTCTCTCATTGTTTTTACTCATTTTATTGTAAAGCACTTTGGTTCACCGAAAGGTTGTTGTAAAGGGCTGTATAAATAAAGCACATTTACATTTACATTTACATTTACATTTCATCAGTACAGAGGACTTTGGACCAAGAATGCACAGTATGAAGCAAAGACAATGCTGTTGTTGTTGTTGTTGTTGTTGTTGTTGTTGTTGTTGTTGTTGTTGTTGTTGTTGTTGTTGTTCTTGTCAGGCTTTGAAGTCAAAGTTTAGTAAAACTGAACCTGACCTCACTTACGCTGACTCTCAACACATATGTCCAGTGGCATGCTGGCACTGACTGGAGGCGGATTCATTGTTGACAAAAAAGAAAGAAAAGCTATTTTTGTTCATCTCTGCATTCCCAGAGTAATTTAATTGTACTCTCCAATCCTACCAGGACTCGAGTAAAGTCTGTCCCATCTTAAATGGCTACTACTACTTTGTAAGATGGGTAACACTTTATATAGTGGGCTTCATTGTATGTTCTACCTCACACTCAAACCAGTGTGTAGGTTGTGGGTAATGCAGTAGCCTCAGCAGTCTTTGCTGTAGAGAATATCCATCCATCCATCCATTTTCTATGCTGCTTATCCCTTTCGGGGTCGCGGGGGGGCCGGAGCCTATCTCGGCTGTCAACGGGCAGGAGGCGGGGTACACCCTGGACCGGTCCCCAGCCGATCACAGGGCACAGCTGTAGAGTATAATAATAATAATAATAATAATAATAATAATAATAATAATAATAATAATACACTTTATTTATATTACCTTTTTTAAATGTTTAATTCAATATACCTTTATTTGTCCCGCAAGGGGAAATTCCAAAGCGAGCTACTGTAAAAGGCTGCTGCTCGTGGCGCCGGAAGTCAAATGTTAGAAGTGTTATGGCCAGACAATGGAAACCTGGACCCAGGAGCAGAGTTCAACAAAATAATTTATTAACAAAGTGACAACAGAAAATCAGTTCATAAGAACGACTATCAAAAAACAAAGTAGCAACAGAAATACTCACAACAAAGTACCAACTAAAAACTCCAAACAGAAAATCACCTTGGTAGGGAAAAAAGCCAGGACAAAGTACAACAAAAGACAACCAGAATAAACTAATGACTCGAGAGAAAACAACACACTGTGGTTTGCTCGTGACGAGAGGCGGATGATCTCTAGCTGCGTGGAAGTGCGGGAAGCATAGAGAATAATCTGGCACTGGGGACTTGCGAGAGGGTGGCTTATGAAGCCAGATGATTAGGCAGAAACAAGCTGCAGGTGTGCCAGGAGAATCAGCGCTCCTGGAGATCGCTCCGCCCCCTCGTCACTCGCACTACCGGAGAGAGAGAGAGAGTGTCAATGTGAGCAAAAACAAAAGACATAACAGAAAACAGAGCCACAACAAGAAGGATGCATTGAAAGACTTTAAAAGAGTTCAGAGCTGTGAAATCAAAATCAAAATGTGGCATATTCAGAATGCATCATTATTGCAGAGAGAAACACAGCACTGTACCCTTGTACCTAAATTGATCTAGAATTGATTTAAAATTCAAAAGTGAATTGATTCAAAGTGCCACCGTCTTCTTGAAAACTCAATCTCTAGCTTTACCCTGCCACCAGTGATAATACAACTGAATTGAAGCTTGCTGATTGTATGTCTCTCACTTATGTAAAATTTCTCAAAGTGTTGAGTACAAGATGACTCCTGATACTATCACCTGTAACCAATGAACCTGTTTACCCGTTCCAAACAGGTGTTTTTGGAGCGTTCCACAACTTCCTCAGCCTTTTGTTGTTCCCAACTTATTTGAAACATGTTGCTGTTCTCAAAGTCCGAATAAGCATATATTTACAAAATCAATCAAGTTAATGATGTAAAACATAAAGTTGATGCCACCAGGTTTCTATCAACCAATCAGATCACATAATCTTGCTGTGGTATAAATACAGTCATCTCACTGAACATACTAAAGGCCATTGTATGGATTTCAGAATTACAGTTGATTCAATTCAATTCAATTCAATTCAATTCAATTCAATTCAATTCAATTCAATTCAATTCAATTCAATTCAATTCAGTATACCTTTATTTGTCCCGCAAGGGGAAATTCCAATTTACAGTAGCACCAGTAAAAGATAGAGTTAGGTAAAAAACAGTAAGTATAATGATACTTGCTGATAATAATGATAATTGATGCAGTCTGTACTATGTACAGTCTTTACAGATGCAACTTTAGAGATGCAACTTCACTTCGTCAGATACTATGGAGATAAAAATAAGCACCACATTACTGCATAATGAGTGTTTAATGTACATGCTGTCTACATCTCTCATCACGTCCATGTTTTCTTCATTCACTACATACCACAGGCTTCCAGGCACCTAACAGTGCTTTCAGCTTAACTAGGGATGGGTGAAACATTTACTTTTTGTTGCACATGAACTGCTTTTGTACAAAGTAGGTACTGTATAAAAAAGATAAACTTTTATAGTTCAGTCCAGGCATGTTCTTTTACTTCTTTAGTTCTACTCTTTTACCTTTGATTGCAATAAAACAGTAGTAACAATAGCCTTTGTTTAGAATAAGTGTTGATCTGACTCAGAGGATGCCCACACTGACCCTTGACCTTTGTGCTGCAGAGAATGTAGGGCGGTTAGTCACCCCTGCCAAAAAACTGGAGGACACCATTCGCCTGGCTGAGCTGGTGATTGAGGTGCTTCAGCAGAATGAGGAACACCATGCTGAGGTCAGTGTGCCAGTATACATGCATGCATCTGTGCTCACTCACAGACAGACACACGTCTATAGTTTCATGACAGTATGGGCTGGTGGCTGGTAAAATGAGCAGTGACTATATGTACAGGAATTGTATGTGCAAAGACAGCAGTAACAAGACTGAAAAGGTGAAGCTAAATGAAACCAATAAGCTGCATGGGTTGCCCCACTACCAACCATTTAGCTACTCATATTACAATTTCATTACTCTCTAACAGAACTTTAGTGAGATCCATCAGCTTCCACACAATGGTATCATGTTTTCTCCATCCATCATCTTAAAATGAAGGAAATGTGTCTGTTATCAGCAATTTAGTGTTCTGTTTCTTAAGTGACATTTTAAAGCAATTTAACATCTATCTACGCACAAATACCAATGAATCCTAACATGAAATTTGTTGTTTTCTTTCTTGAAAGTGGCAGGGTGTTTTACATGACTGAACAGGACAGCATTCAAAATGTGTGCAGATAGGAAACACTGTTTGCAACCAGTGAAAAATTGAAAATTAGTGGGTAAGCAAAAGTGCTTTTCAAGTCTTGTCTAATATTCCCAAAATATCTCCATCGAAACTTACATAACTGGTAGATTTGTTTACTTTACGAGGGTCTTAATGCTTGACATTCTTCTGTGCAAGTCAGAACATGAATTACAAATCAAAATTATGTTTCATCGATGTGTCTTATTGTAAAATATTCCTACAGTAGTTTCTAAGATAGTCACTCAAATGTTGTTTTAATTCATGATATCCTTATTTTTCTCGCATCTCAAGTACATTTGTTTCCTAAAGCTAATCAAGTAGTTTAGGTGCCTAAATCTGTAAACTGTAACTGTTTCACAACATTTATTTACAGGTCCACCTTCACCCACCCACAAAATGACTGTTCAGTGCGTGCAGCAAAGAGCTTCAAATGCTTCTGGACGCAGAACAGCACTAACAATGTGTGTACAAGATATGTTGACTTGTGTAGTAATCAGATAATAAAAACATATTGATGGTTTGTTGAAACAATGGCTAATTAGCTAGCCTAAAGTATTACTGTTGATGGCAATAACAACTTAGAAATTGGTCATGTAAACTTTAAACTACTGAAATAATCATGTTAATGCAGAAATACAACCAGCCCTTTACAAGATCAATTTACAATCCTCCACTATGGCAACAGAGTGCATTACTTTACCTGTGAGCCCTCTGTCAGCCTTGGCTTTCATGGCACTCAAACCATATGGTTAACAAATCAGTGTAGTGACAGCATCGTGCTGCACTTTTACTATATCTTTATTTGGTCAGAATCCTGTGTAGAAATGCCAAATTCCATTTAGTGTGGAGTATCCTATCAGCCATAGGGAGTGTTTTCAGCTGTTGTTTCCCAATTTGTTAAATCAGATTTATCGGTCGCAGAGTTTCGTTTATGTTCTGGATATCGATTGACTACAGAAATCCCATTAGTAGACTTTCCGTTGAATATGCTTACCTTTGTCTCCAGTACAGTTTTTAAAAGAATCACAATAGCTACAGGGAATCTCAAGATTAGTTTCAAAGATAAATTGAACAAGTTATTTTGTATTCCTCCTGACTGGAGAGCTCAAATTTTCATGTTCATTCAGATTCCAAACGGTAGATACAAAGTCCCTCACCAGTGACCACATGCTACTTTGAATTACCATACTGTGTCTTACCTGCACAATGGGTGATACCTGACACAAAATACACACTGCAAAGTGTAGGAAAGTCTGCAGTAGCATTGGAGGCTTATCAATCAGCTCTATTCTTATATCACAGCAGAGTAACGTCTCTTTTGCGGCAAACAGTGAACTGAAAAAAAAAGAAAAAATCATAAAGGCTAAGGAAAAAGAGAAAGAAAACATGAATGAATCAAATTTGAAGTTTTGTTTTGATTGAAAGACTGCATATTCTATCCAGTCTTTCTGCCTTTTCACCTGTGAATGCTGTGCTGTTTACGTTACTGTAAATCACATTATTTTTGACATGTTGTTATTTAACCAAATCAAAATTGACTTATTCCCTCTCTGCTCTTTATTTCAATGATTTATTTGGTTTGCGGGGAAATGTTTGAACAGGGAAAAGAGGTATGTGATTGTCTTAGTGCTGTATGCCCTGTCTCCTACCCTACCCTTACTCGAAGTCGTGTGCATGCTCTTAATGATGAGGCTATTGATGTAGAGGATTGTTAATGTTTCCCTGCTCAACAATGACCCAGAACCCCATTCAGCTTGTGGTCACTGCTAATCAAGTGCTTGTGGCAGTGCTTGGTAGCTTCTAAACTAGCAACAGTTTTGCCTTTGGTGACGAAGAATAGAGACACTGGGCTCTATTTTCGACTCCGGCGCCGGCATGGAGCAGGCGCGACGCAAAGTCAGGTCTGCTGCGCCGATGGGGTGTGGCGGCGCAGACTTTGGTATTTTTTTGCACTGCATGGCGGCGCAACTCCGAAAGAGGGAGGTGAGAAGGCTTGGAGTGGGTTTGACACGGCCAGTCAAATTTTCGCCAATCACAGCAGCTCCTTGCCTCACCTCAAAGAACGCCTCTGGCCAGGCGCATGGCAAGTTTCGAGGATGACTGAGACCCCACAGGAAAATGTCCGACGCCCAAACTTCTCCAAGGAGGAGACTGACGTCACTCATGTCTCATGACATGCATTTGTATTACTTTGCACACCCGTTTGTATATACTGTTTATTTTTTCCTCAGTATATATATATTGTTTTATATTCTGTTCTATATTTTGTTTATATATATATATATATATTATCAATATGAATATTTTGTTTTTATATTTGATTTTTATGTATATAGTTCTCTCTCTTTTCTTTATTTTCTAATTTTATTCTAATTCTATTCTTGTAAGGAGCACTGCAACAAAAACAATTTCCCCTCGGGGATAAAAAAAGGATTTCTGATTCTGATTCTGATTCTCATGTCTAAATCTGAGGTCCTTAGATGGTAAATCCTCCTCCTCCTCCTCCTCCTCCTCCTCCTCCTCCTCCTCAAAGCAATGATGTACTCCATCTTTGTAGATAACGTTAAGCATTACAATGATAACATTTGTATTTGGAATGAAATGACGTGGGTAATAGCGGGAAACGATCATCACTTACATTTTTTTTCCATGTGTCTGTCTCTCTCTGTCTCTCGAGTGCTCTGAGATAGATGCAGTATATATGCTCTGTAGGATGTCACGGCTGTTTCTGGTTGGCACAGCGACGTTAACCGATTAGTTCGCATCCCTGTTTCACCTGTGTACATTCGGTCAGGTTGAGAGACCATTACGCGTGCCGAACGCGCTTGTGATGTGGTCATATGAGATGCTGATCAAAATATGTAAATGTAGGTCTGACTGTATGTGCTGACTCAGATAGCTGGTTTAAAAATCCACTTGCCGAGCGGTGCGCCGCTGGCGCACAGAGGTGACCAAGTCTGAGGTGGCGAGCTTTTAGTGCACTTTTACGCTGCCGGCGCAGACCGTAATGGTCGACAATCCCAATCCGTTGGCTCATTATGCCGACACCTCCCCCTACTGCGCCACAAGGCCCATCCTGGCGCACCTCTGTACGCCTCGGTTTACCAAAATACGAAGTGCGCCATGCGTCTGCCTGCACCGCTCGAAAATACCACTGCGCCGGTGGCGGCGGAGTCGAAAATAGAGCAGGCTCTCTTCCAAGCACTCAGGCAATGTGTTTTACTTACGAACTCATTGACCTACAATCGGAGGAAAAAAAGTGCAGAGTTGTGATTTTATGCTGAATGTATAACTTTTTGTTTCAAAGAATACAACTCTGCACCTTGTTTCCTAGGACTCTACCCCAAATCATTTGTGAAAATGCTAACCCGTTTCCTGTGTTTAGCCATGTATCATTTATTCTACCACGTCCAGTAAGTAAGCCCGGGGAAGGTGTTGTGTCACCTTTCCTTCCCTCAAAGGAATCCATTCCTCTCCATTGGATTCTTCAGCACACACAATGGAGGAAATGTGAGGCATGCTTTTTGTGATCGTAGATAACATCAGCCCCCTTGCATTTCAGTGAAATGCACTACAATGCTGCTCAAATGATGTGGGCATGCTGGTAAACCTGCCTAACCAGCGTTGGACTCCAACTCTGTCAAATGGTATCAGTTTCATTTTTGTTTTGATCAACTCACAATGAAAACACATTCAGGATGCACGGTTATTATAATTCAGTGCAATTAATTTTCACTCATGTGGCTCTAATGCTGGTTATAACACATCCTATACACTAGCTCCATTTTGTGACTCTCATGTAGTCACCAATTTCAACTTAAAGACTTTCATGTAGATTACTGCATTGAACTTGAACCCACAATTTTAGAAAAAACAAGGGCTGAAATTGCAACAGGTGTGACATGTTCATAATCTTCTGTGACTCCTCTGTCCTACTACTATTAAACATGGTCCTCTTGCAGTATAGCATAATCAAATTCAGGGAGTTTCATATGTCGCATCTCCAAACAAAATGGTGACACGAAAGTGACAGCTGACACATTCAAACAAATAAAATGATGATTTATAAAGTCTCTCTGGATAATTTTCAAACATGTGGAGGACCTAACGGTTCAGATTATTCAGATTCAGATTAGTCACATGAAACCAGGGAGACAGTTAAATCATGGTGTCGCTGCTGCTTCTTTTCTGAGTTGTCTTGTTTCTAATAAGCAATAAAGTCTGTCTCTGTTTAATGACTTTACGAGATTGAGGGCAAGGCAACAAGAGGAGTTTCATCTTTTCTCAACCCACTTCATGCACATCTTATTTAGTGTGAGGCATCACTACAGGTAGATGCCACTCGTAACGACAAAAGGAGTATTAAAGAGTCTTGACTCATTGACAAAGACCTAGTGGCTGTAAAAACATATAAAGACATGACTTAGAATGGTGAAACTCCCTATCCTCTCATTGCCTTGATTAAGAATGAGATTTAGTTAAACCAATAGTTTTTTGGGTTGTTTTTTTTTTTCACTTTTGTTTTTGTACCACAATATTGCTATCACTGGAGCAGTGTCCCCTGAAGTTTTTCCTCATTTTCGCATCTTAATTTTGGTTCACATCGTCTGTTCAGTGCCTTTGGTTTGGCAGTTGTTAACATAATTTTTGTCACACTTTTACAGCTGCACAGCCTACCAGGTTCATGGAGTGTGATAAGCAGCTATCATTTCTGGTTGCCATCTTTGTTTGGGTCAATAAATGGAGGTGCAGCTTAGGAAACAAGTTCGAATTCAAGCTCTTGAGAATTCATTTGTAGTGACAGGAGTGTGTTGAAAGAAGAGTTCTTTCTAGATATAGGTTTTTGAAAAACCTACTACCTGATGTTTTTTTGAAAAAAAAAAGTTTTACTTCTATTTAATTTGAATTATTTTTGTGACTTGATTATACTTTAAACACTATTGCAAAAGTCCTAAATGTAACAGTGATGATTACATGAGTGGCACTGATTGGATGTACCTCCTTGCCAACTATCCCACACAAACTATCCAATGCTACGAGCTCCATGGCAAGTGCATGCCCTCACCTCCAAACCCCCCCCACCCCCCCAACCCCACTACCATGTAAGCCCATGGGTACATTCACATTACAGTGTTGACAGCTTGATGTGAATGAGCAAACACCATGGATCCTCAGGGGTCCCTTTCAAGAGGCCCAGCAAGAGGGGTGCATGGAGGAAAGCAAGTGTTTTCGATGTGCATGAGAGCAGCCTGGTCTCTAACAGTCACTCTACTGCATCTGTTTTATGCGAAGATATGTGCGCAGTGCAGCTTGCTAGCTCCTTTCTTCTGATTGACTTGGTTAAGGAGCTGTGGGTGAGTGTTTAAGTACTTCCCTGCCATGCCTGTCAAGGAGTTGCTGCTGTTCCTGCTGTGGGCCAACAGAAGAGCGTGTGATTTTCCGTGTCCAAGCATTGTTTTTTCTGCTGTGAGTTGTGAAGAATCCTTCCCCGGAGATTACACAGTGAAGTCGTCGAGGCAACAATTTGACTTCATTTGATGAAAAGTGAGAGAGATAGTCAAGAATCTTTGCAATAGATCAGTGGAGATTCATTATGTCTTCAGCCTTTACGATACAGTAAATGGGATTCAGACTGTTAACTGTAAATATAAGACATGCCCATTGGGGAGTACTTACAAGTACTCTCTTTTTCTAATGTGTCTCCTTTCTTTCACTCTCAACCTCTTGACTTTTTTCCACTCCCTGTATTCTTTCTTCCCTCTTTCTTTTTCCTATCCTCCACCTGAAGGCCTTTGCGTGGTGGTCAGACCTTATGGTGGAGCATGCTGAGACCTTCCTGTGTCTCTACTCAGCTGACATGGACACGGCTCTTGAAGTTCAGCCGCCCGACAGCTGGGACAGTTTCCCACTCTTCCAGCTGCTCAATGACTTCCTGAGAATGGACTGTGAGTAAAGAGCTATTAAAAACATTCAGGAGTCAGCACAGGGACTGCAGAAGCTGAACGTGCCTTGTAGTTGTCCCTTGTGGGTGGGGAGAGTGGGCAGGGATTAATGATAAAGAAAAAAATGCACTATTTTATCTTATTTTCTTTGTTGCTGATAGCTCAGACACTGAGTGACCTCAAAACATACCAGGGTGGTGTCTCTTCTCTTCTCTTCTCTTCTCTTCTCTTCTCTTCTCTTCTCTTCTCTTCTCTTCTCTTCTCTTCTCTTCTCTTCTCTTCTCCTCTCTTCTCTTCTCTACTCTTCTCTTCTCTTCTCTTCTCTTCTCTTCTCTACTCTTCTCTTCTCTTCTCTTCTCTTCTCTTCTCTTCTCTTCTCTTTTTATCATAGTTTATGCTACCTAATACAAATATGCAGTGTTGGCACCCAGTGGTGTCTTTTTGTTATGCACGTAATTATCATGTCTTTTTCTATTTAAAATGTTTTATTTCTTTGTTTATCCATCACAGCTCTTTATGTTTAAGGTTTCTGCTGAAGGTTTATTCATCTTCCCCATCTAATATTTAAAACCAAAACATCATCATGTGATGTGTTTCCCTAGCTCAATTTTGGAAAGTTGGATGTTTCTAAATGACATGCATATGATAATAATGAAAGTTTACAGCTGCTGTTGTCTGTCTGTGCAGTCTTCCTAAATCATCTCTCAAATGTCTCAGAAACCATTCCTATTAATATGAGATGTCTGTGAACTGTGTGTGTGTGTGTGTGTGTGTGTGTGTGTGTGTGTGTGTGTGTGTGTGTGTGTGTGTGTGAACACGGCCAACAGTGTTTGACTGAAGATAATAGTCAGGTCTTGATGCTGGTTGCTGCCGGCCAACAATCCCTCTAATGAACTGCATGTACTTGCCTGCAGGAACACTGTGGAGCTGTCCATGGTCCTGTAAAGGAAACACTTCACTGCTCACAATGCAGGCTCAGTCTGCAGGGCACTAATGGTCCCGGGGGAATGCTTCCCCCTTTCAGTTTGTCAGTTGGGAGTCAAGGAGAAGGCAGAGCATGGTCCACTCATTCAGCTGAACAGAGATGGCTGCAAGTAGCTTGTTATGCTCATTTGTTAGTGTCATCAAATTGACCACCTTCTCATTTGCTACATAGGGTCAGTTATGTGAAAATGGCAATTGAAATGCATACCAATGTAAGTAGCTACACCAGCCAGCAGTTAGCAGAGGAAAGGAAATTGTACAATGGTGGCAATAATGCAATAACTATAATGCCTAATGTTTGAAAAAAATACAAATTGAGTTTGTTCATTCAGCTGGAATCTTCCATATCAGACCACTGTGTTAAAACTTAGAAGAACAATGACTCTATTCCATAAGTTCCTGTAACAGCTGGGCACTGTAGTTTTTAGCAAATTTTACTCAAATGGGGGAAACGGTGTAAATATTTGTTGGGAACTATTTGTATTTGTAACCATTGTATAATTACACAGCTTTACAAAGTGTTCCCGAGCCCATGTAGTAATATCCTTTATACAGTCATGTGTTTCACAAAGTGGTGAGCCTTGGTGAACTGAAATTAAAGCAGTAGAGGTCAAGATATGACTTTTAGTCCAGTAAAATATTGATCGATCTTCAAAACTACTGCATCCTACACTTCCCATAATGCACCATTGGCATGATTTTATTAATGCTGGTGTCTTTTAAACAGCATTACTGTTTTTAATGCATTCTTTCTGTTATACATCTGTGGTCTCATCATGACATCATATTACTTGACAAAGCTCCTCCAGAGTCACAGAAGACATTACACAACGGTTTTCACAGGCTGAGTTGTAGTCCTCATGACTGAACTGACCTTATGTGTAAGATTGGGATTTGTGCCTTAATGCAAGGATGACTCAGTCTGACTTTCCTTTTTGGAATGACTATCCTCAAATGGTTCTCAATGGTTCTTGCAGGAGTACATTACATGTAACAAACCATCTTTAATACCAACATAAGACTCAGCAGAGCCCCCACTGCTCACACAGTGTAACAAGCACCAGCACGTTACTAAAGCATATCATCGTGGGGACATCTTTTCCACAGAAGGTCATCTGCTCTGTTGCCCCACAGCGGTGCACTTATGTAGCAGTAAATAGCCTTAGCACTAGACAGGCGCCAAAGTTGGACTGCCATTCGAGGAGTTAATGAGGTCTAAAGCAGTGGTAGCTGGGCCAAGGCGAGCCCTGCGAACACACTCCTGGACACAACACATCCAAGTGGACAGCAGCCGCTCAAGTGGCTAATTGGGAGAGTGGCAATCAGGAAACACAACAAACATTGCACCTACTGTGTATCATCGACCTTGACTCCAATGCCAACACACACAAACACAAACACACACATGCTCAGAGGGGGAGAGAAAAACAAAGAGAGAGAGAGAGAGAGAGGGAGAGGAAAAGCAGACACACTGCATGGAGCCGTGAGGCATCACATTAGCACACACTGGCCTCCATTTTATCTCCTGTGGTCTTTGTCAGTGTTGCCTTTTTACCAGTTGGGAGCCGGGGGAGACTGGGGGAAATGTGTTTGATGGATTGGATTTAGAAATACCCCGAGACGCCAACCTTTTGTTTAGATTGAAAGATTGAAAACAGGATTTGCTGTGTCATACCTGTTAATGAAGAGCCACTGTTAGTCACGGACATCGACATCCCTGTCATTGTTCATTATCACCGTCTAGAACAGGCCTTTTCTGTTATTTGTTTCACTGGCCGTCAGATTTATTTTGCGACTCAGCATGCATATAAACACATACGAGCGTGAAAATACCCTTCCAGTCACAGTTACACATATAAACATGAGTGAAACATGAGCTGTTATGCTGTCTCTGCTTACTTCTGAAGTGATTCAAGAAAAAAACATGTTTGTTCAGTGAAATGTGCGAGAGAAAGAATAGTGAAAAACCTAAAGGTACCCTGTGGAGTTTCAGAGCTCTTGTAGCTCTAAAGAGATGTTTTCAGCTGTTGTGAGTGGGTCCTGGTTTTATTTATCCTGTGCAAGAGTACACATATGCATTTGTGACACAAGTGATGCGATAAACATTCCTGTCGCTGTACCACTAATGGCCAGGTGGACGTAACATGCCAGCAATCCATCAGAAAAGACAAGGAGGAAGACTACCAGGTAGTAAGAATGGATGCAATTAACATTGGATTTAATACTATAAAAAGAAAATCTTTCTAAATGTTTTATGAGGAAGGAAATGCATTCAGCACATTTCAGTTCTGATGAGTAGCACTGAATGTAAACATATGATTGTTTTCAGGGAAACTCCACAGTGCAGCCTTAACTCACACTGAAAACTTTCAAACAGATCAAGTTATTTTGTGCACATTCTCACAGTGCTCATATCAGCCGCCCTCTGTGTGCTGAGGTCACCTACATGTCTTATTTCTTCCTTCTCATCCCCTCCCTCAGATAACCTGTGCAATGGGAAGTTCCATAAACACCTGCAGGATCTGTACGCCCCCCTGGTGGTGCGATATGTGGACTTGATGGAGTCCTCCATTGCTCAGTCCATTCACAGAGGCTTTGAAAGGGAATCCTGGGAACCTGTCAAGTAAGGATGCCTTAATTTACTTTATTTATCTTCTTCATCTGCTTTTGGGATGTCTTTTTTATGAAACCATTTACACTGAAGATCTGTGCACAGATTTAGCTTTGGTTTTCACTCCTTATTGACTTTGATGTAGAATCTCTGTTTTTTTGTCTTCTGTTATTGTGTTTCTGTCCACAGGAGTCTAACAAGCCCTCTGCCCAATGTTAACCTTCAAATGCCTAAAGTACCAAATCTAACAGTGCCAAGTGTTAACCTCCCACAAATGCCCAGCATTTCTCCACCCAACTGGATGACAGCTAATTACAATTCAGAGTGTGTATCTGCCTTGTACAGCTTGAGATATGCACACATGTCCTTGGCATGAATGTGGCGCCTAAGTCAGTATGACCCCAAAGCAGCAGAATTACCTTTATATATCCAAAGCTATTTGCTTTTATTCAAAGAATAATATACAGTACTTCCATTGGACAGTGGGCTAATTGTCCATTGTGTGTGTCGAAATGTGAGTTGAAATCAATTGTTAGGCTTTATGCCTGGTAAATTTGTTAGGACCCAAAGATGCAGACCAGAGACAGATGTAAGAAAAGATATAATTTATTATAAAGACAAGGGGTGTAACGAAAAGCACACTCATGAGGAGTGGGAGAAAAAAATTAAAGGAGCTCAGACGAAGCGGGTTTGAGGCAAGGCGTGAGCTGAAGCGGCAGGTAGACACTGAAACACAGGAGCACACTATTAGTGGTAGAGCAGAAGTAGTTAACATTAGTAAGCTCACTAGGAGAGGAGACAATGAAGCGTAGCGTTGATGAGCAACAACACCGCCAGGGATTCAGGACAATCCGGCAACAGGTAGCAGAGAGCTCTCGCCTTTTATTCTGTGCCTAATCAGGATCATGCGCGTCAGGTGAACACCTGAGGAGGCGGAGCTGACTGGGTGTAGGTAACCACCCAGCTAAACAGACAGAGGGAGAACAAACAGGCAACAATAACAAAAAGGAAACACACTGGAAAGCAAAAACACATCTGTGGGATCGTAACATCAATAAGGCTATTTGACAAAGAACGCAAGGCTTTTATAATGTGTCTTATTCATATTTGTAGCTATTTATGCAAATCAACAGGATGTGTGTGCTCTAAATTAGTCAAATTAGTTACTTACACACATGATAAGAGTATAGAAACTGCTGCAGCTGTTTTCAGATGAAAACATTTGTTAGTTTGTTGGTTAGGTAAGACTTTAAGTAAACTTTATATAGCACTTTCTAAGACCATCCTTTATACTATTTCACAGTAAAAACAAAATAAAGAGGCATAACTAGAGAATATACATGTTATAAATATACAAAGAACATGCGAGAAAGGTTCCTCATGATATGCACAATTTTAGCCATTTTTAGATTTGACGAAGACTGTTCTATGTTGAGAAGTCACAGTAATTTTAGCCTTTTTGGTTCACTGGTGTAAACAGTTTGTTGTATTTCAGAATTTGTTTCTTGAATGTAGTGTGTAATAGTCTTTGATATCAGTAAGGGTTCTCTATTAATATGTATATGATCTTCAGTCTTATGTGAGTGCTATCATTAAAAGCACTCTGACTATCTCAATAAACACTTCATCTATAACGCTTTGAAAACTTACGTGGAACATTGTCTGCACCATCAGCAGGGCTCAAAGGTGTAATATTCGTTTATACGCTGCAGCATCCTGCAGAGTGTGACACTGTCACCACAACACATCTATCCCTATTCCCTCATCTGAAAACTACAAAAATATCAGCCTTGAACTAAGTCACTTGGTGGCAAAGAAAAGATACCAACACAGATGATAGACTTGTTTCATCAGCAGTTTCCATGATCAGGAGTGTTGTCAGAAAAGTCCAAGTCCTTGTGGAGGCAGGTTTAAGAATGCAGAAATTATTACTAAACAACCTACATAGCAGCGGTAGTTTGCTGCCAATGTTTTGGGTTTTACAGATGCCCAAAGCCACGTTTATGCCAACGTTACGGCATGGTGTGTGGGTGTGGATGGATGGAGAAGGCAGCGACTTGGAAATTTAATCCCAGCATTTTCACTCCCTCATTTGTATTTTATATATGAACTGGAAAGATGCAAAAGCATAACAAGGAGACAGAAAGTACAAACCAGAGAGCAACTAAAGATCTTACCTATTATTAACACTGATGATATATGTTCTGCATGCTGCTTTGGTGAATAAGAAGTGTTCTATAGAGAAGTTTAAGACAAGCAGACATGCACTTTTACTCTTTCATCATTTCTGCATGCACCTGTTTCTTGTCATATTCTCTGTATTTCATCTTTATTCCATTCATAATACATCCCATTGTTATTAATGCACTTAATTTATATGACACAAACATTGTTTATTCTGAATGTTTTACAGATGTAAACAACAGTCTACAGCCATGCTAGTGGTTCTGTGTGTAGTTAAATGTTACTATGCAACATCAGCATGCTAATATACTCACTGTGACAACTTGTTAATGAGCACTAAACATAAAATACAGCTGAGCCTGGATGGGAATGTCATTAGTTTGGTGGTATTTTGTCAAAAACCAAAGTACTGGACAAGTTAAAATTTTGATCTGATGATGGCACATTTTTAGATATATAATAACTTACATTGCTTATTATCACTCTGAAAATTCTAATGACTGTATTTGATTTTCTGCTTCAGATATTATGGAATATAGTTCCAGTACTACTTCTGCTGCTTCATCAGCATCAATCAACACAATATACTGTCTCTGTCAAACCAAAAAGCATTTACACTCAGACCGGACCTCAGACGTGACTGTCCTAGTTATGACCTTGCATCTTTTCATATGTTTCTGTTCCAAAGTCTTTCCCCGAGTTACCTGATGTGGTAGTACCCTGGTCCTTGCACTTTCTTGGGGTGGATGGTTGGGGAGGGGCCCCTTGTGTCTGAATTTGTCCCCGTACTGTGCTTCAGTCTGCTGGGAGTGGGCTGAGTTTAGAGCAACTGAAGGAAGTAATGGCTGCTGTTGATCCTGGTCCTAGCATTCCTTCACTTTACCCAAACTTTTCCCAGTTGACATTAACAACCTGACGGTTTCCACACATCTTGGAAAACCTGAAAAAGTCTTGCACAAACAGTAAAGAATACGTCTAGACACTTACCATGTGTGTTTCCTCATTTCTGTTTTTATTAACTTTAAATGAAGTACACATTGATGGATAAATGAACGCAGTCTTGATTTCTTTCTGAGCACACACTCAGTGTTTTGTCTTTCCTACTCTATACCCAGTACTGTTTTCATTAACTATCACGCTACTGTACAAAGATGAGTATCCTGCACCCACACATTCACAGTCTAACTCTAATATTGCATTGTATGTAAATAACAAAATGGAACGTGCATAAATTTTCACCTTTGCTCACAGTGTAGTGTCTAAAACAGTGTGAGCATGGATCCCGCTTCCCCTCAGTGCATCCAGTCTACACATTGCACATGGTACACGATCCACAAAGGTCCATCTGAGAACAGTATTTTTAAAAAAGCTCAACATTCATTATGTTTTATCATTGTAGTGAGTGGAAAGCAGTTAAAATTTTTCATTTTATTATTTTTTTTTACCTGTTGCATGAATTTAAAAAAGCCATTCAAGCATTTCTTGTACAACCAACAGCTTTCCCACTTTCAAAGTTCTTCTTTTCAAAATACTAAATACTGACCTGTGGCCCTGCAGCAATGGCTCAGGGACATCAGAGGATCTCTTCTGGAAGCTGGATGCTCTGCAGACCTTCATCAGAGATCTCCACTGGCCAGAGGAGGAGTTTGGCAAACACCTGGAGACCCGACTGAAGCTGATGTCCAGTGACATGATCGAATCCTGTATAAAACGGTAATATACTGTTTAAATATGTAAGGGTCTGATTGCAAGCAAATAGCTGTAATTATTCATTTGTAGAAATTGCAGTTGTTACATGGACATGTGACACATGAATCACTATGCAGGACGTCCACTTTGAGTGACAGATTCGTGAATTTGAAGGCTTATCGGATACCAAAACACTACTATTATTTTACTGTGAGACAGGATGGTCCAACTGTGGAATGTTATTATGGAAGCAATAATTTTATCTTTTGTTGCAATGATTGCAAGTTGAACAGCAGCAATACGGCATTCACATTACAAAGCAATCCACCAGGAATGTGCATGTTACACATTCATGCATGTTGCATGTTGGTTCAACTTTTTGCCAGATGACCTTTATTTTCTTTTCTTTCTTCTTTTCGATATTTCCCTTCAATATACAAATGAATATATGTACACTACTCACAAAAAGTTTAGGGATATTCGGCTTTCAGGTCAAATTTAAAGGTTGAACCTAAAATGTACTGTAACCTTTACAGGTGAACTTATTTTGACCTTTTCTAAACTTTTGAATGCATTTCCTGGTTCAATTAGAATTGGTATTTAAACAGTCCTCTTCATCATGCTGTTCACATTTCGACATCAGTGCCCTGTGGAACCGGATGATGAATGCCACTCAACTCCAGGCACATTTAAGGGAGGTGAGAGGCACCCAAGTGTCACGTCAGACCTTTCCAAACCGTTAACATCAGCGTGGTCAGCGTGCTAAATGACCTGCAAGGGTACCTGACCACACCACCAGGCATAGGCGTCATCGTCTTGCATGGGCCAGGGGGCATTTACACTGGACGAGGGACCAGTGGGCCTCAGTGTTGTTCTCTGATGAAAGTCAATTCACGATGAGCAGAAATGATGGCTGCCAACGATGTTGGAGACATCAAAGAGACACTATGCATCAGCCACTGTTGTCACCAGGCAAGCCTTTGGTGGTAGTGGTGTTCCAGTGTGGGCAGGTGTGTCTAGTCAACACAGAAGTGCCCTACACTTTGTGAATGGTACAGTGACAAGCCCATACTACCTGAATAACATCATTAATTCAGTCATTGTGCCCCTGCATAAACAATACAGGCTTAATTTCATCTTCATGGATGACAATACTCCAGCTCATCAAGGTTGCGTCATTAGGGAACAGCTGCTGGAGACTAGGGTACCTCAGATGGAGTGGCCTGTACTTTCTCCAGGCCTGAATCCCATAGAAAACCTATGGGATCAGCTGAGTTGCTGTGTAGAGGCTCGAAACTTTGTACCCCAGAAACTCAATGACCTGAGGGCCGCCCTTCAAGAAGAATGGGATGCCATGGGAATGGGAGTTTTTGTGTAAAATACTGGTACTACAAAATCACATTAAAGTACAGTACTTGAGTAAATATAGTTTCTCTGCTACTGTCCATAGTAGATTTTAGCAACCTGGGTGGGGCCTACGTTTTCCAAAGAAAGACATATGCATGCTGGGAAATTAATAGACAAATAGAGTGATAGGATTAAAAAAAATATGAATAAACATTTTAGTCTTGCACAGCATTCTCTACTTATCTTACTACTATTATCAATGACAATCATTTTCTGTCCATTTCTCTGTTTTTTTGTGTAAAGCACTTTGAGCTGCGTTTCCTGTATGAAAGGTGCTATACAAATGTTTATTCTTATTGTTAATTCAGTCTGTGGGGTGAGTTGAGGGACTAGCACTTCTAGCTTTAGTTTTGTGCATTCTTTTTCTTCTCTTAAGGACACGGGCAGCATTTGAGGCCAAACTTCAGAAGAGCAGCCGAGCCACAGACTTCCGTGTGCCGCAGTCCATCTGCACCATGTTCAATGTCATGGTGGATGCCAAGGCCCAGTCAGCCAAGCTGTGTGCCATGGACCTGGGACAGGAGGTAGGAGATAGTAAATGTGTGTGTCATTTAATGTTACTTAAAAGTCTGAACCTTCGTTGACTTCTCAGTACACATTATGCAATTTAAATCTCATAGAAGTTAAAGATCACAAGGTTTTGGATATGAATGAAAACACATTATTTGTGTTTCCATCGTGAATGGCCTTAGCAGATGAATGTGGGAAAATCTTTCAGTCACTTTTTTGCCCTCTCTGTTACCTGAATCCATCTTTCTTACTTTCTTTGTTTCCTACTACTTTTGCAGTACCCACATAATTTTACATGAGCCATGTCACCTCTATCTTTCTCCTTTTCTGCTGCTTTTGTTTCTCCTCTCTGTCTTGTGAAAGTTTGTTCGAGACTGGGTAAGTGTGGCTATGAATTCAATTGAAATCTCACCCTCCAATTCCCACATGTATAATTAGTCATCAGTTTTCCCTGTCTGTCTTCCTCCACTTGAATTGTTTGGATTTCATTAGCATATGTGTAGATAGTATTGAATATACATGGGGTAGAAGTGAGACATCTCATAGTTCACAGAATCTCGAGACTGATACCAATTACTGACGATGAATTAATTATTGCGAAGTCCTTCTCTGTTCTGTTGGTGCTACAAGGCTAAACAAAAGGATTCCTCGCAGTATTACTGCCTCTGAGTTTCTATGACAGCAGCTCTTTAGCAGGACAAATTGTTCCAAAGTCCTTCAGTTGACAATCCTTTCTTTAGAGATGAACCTTGGGGGTCTCGGTAATGGTTATAAAACACTTTTTTAATTTTACATGCATTAATTTACATGCATCTAAAACAAACAAATAAAAAAAGATTTATTAAATTAATAATATTATCCCTCAGGAAGTAGGCCAAAATAAAATGTTTTCAAACAATAACATTTTGAAACAATTAGCTGAAATTTAAATGTTATTTTTCCAGAAAAAACAAACAAACAGTGTCTCTAGTGCACACAAACAGATGAATTAAATGAAGAATAGAAAGATTATTTGATGTAAAAAAAAATTTAAAAAGAAAAAAAGACAGGAAAAAAATGGATTTGTTGTCCAATCTACATCTCCATTTAGCAGTTGCAATTTTATAATAGTAATTAGTATTGTGCTTAGCTAACGTGTGTTGTTAACCATCTCTTCCTCTAACTCTCCAATCCTCACATCCTTGTAGTACACTGTTGAAATCCTTGAAGATTTAATATAGGGGTTTTGATCACAAAAGGGATGTCATTGCTGTGGTGAAATGTAGTTTGATTCATTCCATACAGTATTTGTGTAGTGTACAATTTAAAGAAATGCACTCTGTACTACATTCTTGCTAACAAAAAGAAAAAAATATCATTGAAAGTCTTATATTTGCCTAAAAAACACAGCTGTCCAGTGTACACTAAGTCTAGTGTACTGATAAAATAGACCTTAATTCATCCAGAAAGAAATGTTTGGCAAATGGCAAAGATGCTCAGTATATGATCCTGGCTAATATGTATCTGACAGATTGAAATAACAGCTGTAACTACTAAATTAGCTATATGTACTATGCACTAAGCATTGAGTGATGAAACTCAGCTTCTCATCTGAGCTTCCGTAAGACGTAAGTAACATACAACTTTACTTTCTTAAGAATCATGAATGAGGCTAGTGTTGCTTGTGTTATGGATCTTACGGAAGTTGGTGTACATTAATAAAAAAAATGTCCAGTGTTTCCCTTTAATGTCACTTCGATGTGGGGTTATTAAGTGTGGATGAAAAGAGTAACATGTTTTCTTTCTTCCTCTTTAGAGACAATATCATTCTCAAATTGACAATCTTATTGAAGAAACGGTGAAGGAGATGACAACTCTGCTGGTTGCTAAGGTAGAGAATAGTAGAATAGAAATTTGAATAAATTTGCAATGAAGTGATTGTGAACACTTCTTGTTGGAAAGTCAATCAAATTAGTACGAAGAAACACAAATGACCACAAAGACACAAAACAATTGCAAAAAGACACAAAACAATATCACAACAGGACTACAACTATCCAGAGCCAAGAAGATGGTGACAAGGTGAAAAGGAAGCACACAACGCTGCCATAATGAAACTTAAAGCTGTCAACAAGGAGACAAAGCAAAGACATCAGGAGAGACTGGATAGAGACCTCAACAACATCAAAGATATAAGGCAAGCAATCCCATGGCACTTATCGTGAAGAATGGAAGGTTCAGCGATGTCCCGGCAAAATGTCCAACTTGACTTTCTCCACCTGGCTACCTACAGTAATTATCCCCCTTGGGTAACTGGCTCAAAGATTTCCCTCCTTCTCCACCTTAAACTGATGTGTGGTGAATGTTGTGGTGCAAAATGGCTGCAGTGCACCACCCAGATAGGTGCTACACAATGGTAGATGTTGAGGTGAGCTTGCCCCCTTCACTGAAGTGCTTTGATTGTCACGCTAAAGTGTAATATAAATGTAATCCAGTATAATGCATTATTAAAGTCTGTAGTGTTTAATGCCACCTCCATTCTGATGAAGTGTTTTGGGAATCTGACTCACCAGCACATCAATAACAACATTCCAGCCAACCAAGGCCTTCATCAATTTTCATTCAGCACCAGCAGATTTACAGAGGATGCCATCTCCACTGCTCTCCACTCAGTTGTCACACACTTTGAAACAACACCTTCATCAGAATGTTGATTGTTGATTTCAGCTGCATATAGCATACAATATAACCTCCCCCATGAAATCAAAGAAAATTTAGCACTATGGGCTTGAACACCACACACTGCAGCTGGGAATTTGACTTCCTCACAAACAGACCCCAGACAGTTTGGATTGGCAATCGCGCCTCCTCCACCCTAGTGTTGAACATCAGGGCACCAAAAGACTGTTTACTTAGCCCCCTCCTGTTCATTGCTGTACACCCACGACTGCAACATGGAGAGAATTCTTATGTGAAGTTTGAAGATGACTCCACCATCATCAACCACATTACAATCAACAATGAGAATTGATCTTGGGAGGAAATCAACAATCTTGCATAGTGGTCCACAGAGAACAACCTACTGCGCAATATCAGGAAACCAAGGAGTTGATCACTAATTTCAGAAAAAAAGGAGGCATCAACCCACACCCCTTTTTACATCAATGGATCTGGCATAGGGCAGGTGAACAGTTTTAGGATCCTGGGAATCAGCATCAGAGAACCTGTCATGGTCATTTCACATCTCCACGCTTGTTAAGACACTTCAGAACCCGTTGTATTTCTTAAGGAACTTTTAGAGAGCAAAATTCCCATGACAAGTTCTTGACAACTTTTACAGAAGAGAAATAGAAAGCATCCTGACTGGAAACATTATGGATTAGCATGGTATGTGCACAGGCCAGGTTAAGAGGGCACTGCAACAGGTGATTAAACCTGCCCAGAACATCATTGGTACCTATCAAACATCCATCCATCCATCCATTTTCTATGCCGCTTATCCCTTTCGGGGTCGCGGAGCCTATCTCGGCTGTCAACGGGCGAGAGAACATGCAAACTTCACACAGAAAGGCCCGACCCGGGAATCGAACCTGCGACCTTCTTGCTGTGAGCCCAAGGGATATTAAAAGACAATACCCGCCCCAGTGACAGCCTGTTTACCCTGCTGCTGTCTGGCAAGCAATACAGAAGTACAGTTGCCATACCACCAGACAACAGAGCAGCTTCTTTCCTCAAGCTGTAAAATTCATCAACTCATCCTCTGCACTCTTGTGTTGCATAAAAGAACTACAAGTTGCATTTAATTGTTCAAGTCTGTGTTAACAGACTTGAACAAGTTAATAACAAATAAATGAACCTTGAATAAAGAGGAACAAAACTACATCAAAGAGACTCAACAATGACAGACACAAACCACCTACATTAAATTGGATAACATTTATTTCACTGATGCTTTTATCAAAAGTGACTTACAGCAAATTCATTCAACCATTAGGATACAACCCTAAGATTGCAAGAACCATGAAAGTGCATCATCTTCATCAAATAAGAACTGAACTGATTCCAAAGTCTACATTTAGAAACAATAATAATATAGAGAAAGACTTTTTTCTATGGGCCAAAGAGGAGTCTGAACAGATGAGTTTTGATTCTGCGAAAGAAGAGTTTATGCTGACCTTATGTCAATGGAGAGCTTGTTCCACAATTGTGGATTCATAAAACAGTTCTGATTTTGTTGAACAGTAGCTGGCACCCCCTCATAGTGAGGGAGTAGCAAGCTGATTTGCAGGAGCAGAGCATAGTGGACAGGTTGGGGTGTACGGTTTGACCATGTCCTGGATGTCGAATGGGCCTGAGCTATTTGCAGCATGGTAAGCAAGCATCAGTGTCTTGAATGGGATTTCAGCAGCCACTGGTATCCAGTGCAGGGTGCAGAGAAGAAGTGTAGTAAGGGAAAATAGGGTAGGTTGAAGACCAACTGGGCTGCCGCATTATGTATTAGGTGCAGAGGTAAAATGGCACATGCAGACACATAAGTAGGACCAAGTTGCAGTAGTCAAGGTGTAAGATGATAAGAACCTGGACCGGAACTTGCAGCTCTTTCTGAGTGAAGAGAGGACACACGTATCCTTTGGACATTATAGAGAATGTTTCTGCAGGAGTGGGTTCTTGTCACGATGTTTGTGTTGAGGACACCACCGAGTTCTCAGTGGGATTGAGGAGGTCACTGACTGGAGATGCCATCTCTGGATGGAAGAGCAGCTCAGTCATGTCAAAGATGAACTTTAGGTGGTGTGCAGAAATCCACTGAGATGTCAGCCAGGTATGCAGAGATTTGTGCTCCCATCTGGGTTTCAGCCAGTGAAAAGACAGAATTAGTGGAGTATCATGTGCATAGCTGACATAGGAATGACAGAGTCAAGTGATTTGGCATAAAGGCAAAAGAGGAGGGGACCCAGAACAGAACCCAGAGGGACACCAGTAGTGAGGCTACGAGGTTCACACACAGATAATCTCCAAGTTGCCCTGCAAGTGTAGACTCAGTGAGGCTGAAAACAACCACAAAGAGACCCAAAATGACGCCAAAGGGAAAAAAAAAAATCTACAAATTCACTCAAGGAGACTCAAAAAGACCACACAGAGACTCAGAATGACCACAAAACAGGCTACTGCTTAGAGGTTGATGTTTTAATAATTTAACACAGTAATGTAATAATGGTCACAAATGAAAGGAACTACAAGACCTTTGAGTGTTGTATACTATTAGTATTTTGTGGCACTACTGCCTTTCCATAAGAAAAGTAATTTCCCTGCTTTTTTTGTCTCTTCTCTTTCTTAGTTCATGGTCATTTTAGAGAGCGTCTTAGCCAAGCTCTCCAGATACGATGAGGGAACACTCTTCTCTTCCTTCCTTTCTTTCACAGTAAGTATCACAAATACATACTTCCAACATAATTGTTCTTTAATTTCTGAAACACCTTCCAGCAGATAACTCATCAGCTTTATTATTGTTGAGAACTTCCTAGTGCAGTGCACCAGGTTGTTTGCTTGGAAGAGAAAACAATACAACATTAGAAATTGTAACTTCTAAATATTAGCCTTAGCAGTTCAAAATTTAACTTTGACCTACCATACTTGTAATGGTTGTGTGCCTCTGTACATGAAGTTTCACAATGTAGTGATAAATTATAATAGATATCTTGAACATTTTCATTTTTACTTCTGGGTTTCTTTTTTTAATGATAATATTCTTCATTTTCACTGGCACTTCTTGGGATACCATACTGTGTTAAGATGACTGAATTTAGAAGATGGATCTTGTTGTTGAATCCCTACCTTAACAAAAAAAACGTAATGTAAAATGTAATGATAACTCATTAAATGTCTTAATAACTCGACTGGTTTCCCAAAACATGACAAAAGCCAGGTTACTGAATTTATAAGTGCACTTTTGCAGTCAAAATTATCACGAACTACTTTTGCCAGTTCAGCAGGCATTAATCCAGGCTGTACAGTGCCACCTTGGCAGCTTGTGTTCTGAAAAGTGGTGCTACAGCTGGGGTCCCCACTGTTTTTCACTGACATCCCTCTCTCCTTTATGTCAAGGTGAAAGCTGCCTCAAAGTATGTGGACGTCCCTGTAAGTGTGACTTATTTGTCTGTGTGTATACTTATTGAAGCTTAAATGCATTAATCATCTTCTTTATCAACCCAGCATTGGCGGCTGAAAAAAATTCTTGGTGGGGCTGGTGTGCTAACAGATTTCCCTGCCTAATCTAGCATAAGCATTCAAATGAACAGCCGGAAAATTACTACAGTTCCACAATAATAATTTAATTTCACAGTTAACAGTTTCACAGAAAAAGTAACAATTTACAGCTATAATAGACTTTATGCTATCAAATAGATAAAATATTACGGTTTTTATCTACCTCTTCATTGTGCCTTCTTACAGCAATGCGCTGCCCATCATCTAGCTACATTGCTATGCTAATCTTTCCGAACACAGCTAGCTTTACGCAGTTTTCCATGTGAACTTTGGATCTCTCATGCTTCTTGATCCATTCGGAGAAGTGCTTTAAGTCAGTTAGTCCAGTCTTTGTCCAAGTCGAATCACATTTGTCACTTCTGAAGAGGATACAGGGGAAACAGAAAAATGCATAGGCTGCACCACAACCTGCCAGCCACGTCTAACGGTTAAACCAGCTCTGACAAAAACTCAAAAACTGTATCTTTCTCCTTGGTTTGCTGGGAAATGTCGATTTCAGACTTGTCGGGTCCCAGCTCCTTAACAAGAAGTTTTTCCTCTGTCGTCCGTCTCGCAAAAGGGTACATTAATAGTGATTTCACCGAATTTGATGGAAGCTGCTCTTGAACTCCAGTTGTTACCGTCATCGCCATCATCTCTCTTCCTCGTTGCCGTATTTTCTTCTCCCCCGTAGGACAGAGTCTGGGAGTCGCACTTCGAAAAAAACCCTATCACTGGCTCCTCACGTAGCTCTAGCAATCCTAAACCTTCACACGTTTTACGTAGCAGTTGGGGCGTTCAATTTGGTGACGTTGATAGACCAATTATTCATAATTTTTCCCTAGCAACCATAACTGGATTGACTATTTAGCTGCAAGTCAGGGACGCTTTGCCAAGCGCCCCATGAGAGAATGATACGCTGTCTGTCAGTGGAAATTCACTGTTTAAGGAGTGTCAGTTGGTGGAAATGTTGTTTAAATGATTTAAATTGCATGTAGGCACACACACACACACACACGCACACACACACACACACACACACACACACACACACTATTAAGTAAAACTGACATTGATTGAACCTCAAAAGATGTTTTTCCCCTCCAAACTCCACAGTGCCCCCTATGGGCCAGCCGCTGCTGCAACCCTGTCTCCTGCAAAATAAATTTATCTGTTACTAATTTTCTGTATTAATTTTGGAGGAAATATCACGCTCTGCTTGTGTTTGGGTTTACTACTCCAACGCTTTGTAGAGGTTTTAGAATGATGAGTTTTGATTACAGATTATAGTTTTGATTTTTGATTGCAGATTATAAAAAGTCGTAGTGCTTTCAGTTTTAAAAAGATCCATAAAAATGTTTATCATGCGTAAGTTGTCAGGAGTGGATATTATAGGAAAACAAATGTAAACTAAAAACATGAGTGCATGGTTTGGCAGATTGCACTGGAATAAGAGCCTGAAAATAGTGTTCCCTTTATATTCATTAAATTGAGAAGTGATTTTAAATTTATTTACAACTGCATTTAGCTATTAAGAATCACACACATATTTTACTATCCCGATATTGTATTTTTATAAATGTACCCTGTAAATTTAAATCTAGTCTAATTCTAAATCTAGTTTTACTGTGGAGCAGTGTTTTAAGAGAGGGTCCCTAATTTGATACTGCATACATTGTACAGATGACATGATATAAAGTGCTTTCACACTGTTCCACTGATTAACTGGACCTATTATTTGGCAGAACTATAAGCTCAGTTTTAAAAAATTAAAAATAAATAAATAAATAAAAAAAAAAATCATTTATCACCTAATATTCTTTTTTAAACATAGATATTTACATCTTACATTATATCTTACATTTTTAATTATTGCAGAGCTATGACCAAGACATATACTGAGTGGGACATCTTACTGTTGAAAAATAAACTTATCAGCACTGTCCAGTACACAGCAATTGAGACACTGTTTTTAAAAGTCCTTAGACACATTTTTATAAAACCATGCAGTTTTTGGAATGTTCTTCAAAACTGGCCTAAATGTTTTATGAGGAAGGACATGTAATCCACACATTTGTTAAACCTCAAATCTCAATTTGTTTTGTGGAAAACAATTCTCAAGTAAAGAGAATTGTTGAGAATTTTTTGCATGATAAATGCCAGGGTCCTGTTTCAGGAGGCAGGTTTGACAAACTCTGGGTTTAAAGTTGAACTTGGGGTTGACTAACCCTAGATGGGAAACTCAAGAATTTTTGGTTCCAAAACAGTTGAATAGAATTAGTTAAGCCAACTCTAAGTGTGTCCACTACATGCACTGGGAATGAAAAAAAGCCTTTATCAACGATGCTCCGATATTATGTCTAACTTTGGCAATAGGTAAATAAGATCAGAGCCTCCATTTTAATCTAGGAGCTAGATTTATGAATGCCTGCTAATGCAGACCATGATTGTTATCTTAAAAAACAGGAGTGGAGAAAGAAGTCAAGAAGTTAACACGATTTTACATTTACATACATATACACATTTTATTCAGTTTAATCCACTCATTCATTATTTATCAGTCCTGAATTATCCTTAATGGAGAAAAATGGCCAGGAATGCTTCCTTGTGTTGCATTTGACTTACAAATATATTTCTTTGGTTATAACCTGGAGACTAAATGCAGGTGGCAGCTATTTAAGATGAAAATATATGGATCAGACCAATAAGACATAGTTTACTCATGAATCTATTATTGTAAAATCATAAACCAACTGAGTAATAATGATTTTTGGGATTTGCAGTTTAAAAGGTGTCAAGGTTCAAACTGACTGTACATTTTGAAATATCTATTTTGTAAATTTTGCTCAATAGCATTTAATGACTATATTTCAACATTTGTAAATATTAAACATAGTCAGTGAAATGTTGTCAAAATACAATGTATATGCAGCCTATCTTCAAAAACTCACTTTTAGACTACATTTTGTCAAGTTTTAGATTCTTGGTTTTTCAACTGCACCACAATCAATCAGACTTATCATAAAAGCAGTTATGTTAAAGACACTGACAAATTAATACGTAACTGGGATTTTGATGCCTCTAACAACGTAATCTTCTGCAGTAGTTGCAATAATATAAACAATTTGTCTTGTAAACTGGTAAATTTAATGATTCAGGTTGTCTTATTGTGTGAACCAAATATAACTTCAATTCTCTCACAGTGGTTTAACACTGTGTAACACTTCTTGCTCTTTGTATTCTTCTTCTTATTATTATGTGAAATTAGACTGACAACCATATACACCATTTATACATGGGTTTATTAAGAATTAGATATTGTTGGTGCTTCAACCCTGGAAGTGTAAATTTCACAAATGAAAGGTTTAAGGTAGTTTTAAGGATTAAAATGAAAGCATTTTGTTCCCTAGTGATGGGTGTGTTTGTGTGTGTTTCTTGGGCATATACAAATATTTGACCATGCTTTCACATGTAGAATCATAATCCAGATGGTATTAGTTGTCGTATTTCCATCAACCCATGTTCCCAACCCCCAAAATGTCATATGCATGTGGCCAGGCAGCCATGCCTCGTGTCTTGCTCTGTGCAGTCCACGTTGTGAGTCCATGTTGAATAACACATGCCCATTCTGCTGTCGGGGTGGCAGTGGTGGTGGTGGTGGTGGTGTGTGTGTGTATGTGTATGTGTGTGTATATATATGTGTGTGTACACATCAGATCTGTATAATCTGCCAACACTTCGGCCGTAGCAGCATGCCAAATTTCAAATTAATGCCTTGTCAGTGAATGTGACGAGGCACTGTGTACACTGGCAGGGGTCGCAGTTACCAGCCCAGCATGCTAATTGTGTCCTTAATGTACAAAATTAGAGATTCACTGGTAAAAAAGACACTCATTTACACATTGTAAGTGTCGTTGCAGATGTGTTAACTAACTTTAGTAGCAGTTCAGGATGAGTTCTTTGCGTGACTTTAGGAATACATAATTGGAGAAAAGCGAGAAACTGAGACCAAATGGTGTTATCTTGAAAATGGTAAGATATGTTGATGTAAGAAAGAAGAGAACTAAAGTGCTGTTTACAAATGCATTGTCCTCAGTGAATATCTTAGATGTCAGAGTGGCAAGCCTCCTAACAATCTGCTCTCTCCTTCGAACCCAACTGAGTGTCTCCAGTGCCCCTGTTCACTTTGCACATGCCCAGACTGTGAGGGCTGGTTCCCAGCCAAGCTCAACTCTCTGGCAAGAGCTGACTGAAGAACACAACTAGCCTGTAGTCCTGAGTTTGCATCCTTTTTGTAACACTTCTTTGGAGGTTCAAACGTTCCTTTTTCCAAATAATAACTGAGTATGTTACTGTCTCAACTATCTCAATTTACATTTTTATTTTATTGGCTTCCACTTGAATGATGTAAAAACATTCGTGACCAAATGTAACTTACAACAAGAGTAAGAGTCTATAGCTATAGTGGCAGCTCTGTCTCTGTGAAGCTGTACAAGCTGCACAGGCCCAGCAGCAATTTCCAATATTAGCATGCTAACATGCTTACTATGGTAGTACAAACATGCTGATGCTTATGTAAACCATTGTCACCATCTTATTCTGGATGTGCCACATCTGTTAATTAGTACTAAACACAAAGTACAGTTGATGCGTTGCAAAAGGAAAAGCTTAATTTTGACCTGATAATCACTTAAGATGAAAATGAGTGGAAATTTGATCATTCGTAGTTCAATCCCCAGCTCCTCCTGTCCATGTGTTGAAGTGTCCTTGGACAAATCACGAATTGCTCCCGATGGGCAGGCCAGCACCTTGCATGGCGTTGGTGTATGACTGTGTGTGTGAATGGGTGAATGAGATGCAAAATCTTTAAAGTGCTTTGGCCACTATATAAATGCAGTCCATTTGCCATCTAAATTCATCCAATAAATAGTAACTGTAACTGTATAACTAGTATAATACACTCCTAATCAAAATTTTAAGACCAGTTGAAAAATTGCAAGAATTTACATTTTGCGCTGAAGAGGTTTAAAATGACTGTCTTACTGCGTCCAACCTCAGCAGCAATGGCACGCTGCGAGAGGCTTTGCTTATGGAGCTCAGCAATCGGACCGGGAGAGAAAGCTTTTCTGCCTTTGCCATCAGGAGGTCATGATAGTGTGGATACCTGACAGAAAATGACAGAAGATTTGGGCTTTTAAATGCTGTTGTCTTAAACTTTTGATCAGCTGATGAACAGCCTATTTCAGTTTAATACTTGTTTGCAATAAGTTGCTTTTTTTGTCTCACTCCCATTTCTTCTTTTTGCATTTTGAAGCTCTACTTAGAACCTTCTCAAGATCCAACAGTGCGAAATATTTTACTAGAGTGAAAACGTATTCATAGTCTGGGCAACATGAATGTCTGTATCAAATTTCATGCTAATCTACTCAGTGGTTGTTGAGATGTGTCTGGACCAAAGAGATGGACTGACTGACAAAACCTGCCATCCCATGAGGTGAACAGCTTGTGTTGAAAAGCCAAAACAACTTCCTGAATTACAATCTTACATAGACTTTTGAGTTTTTGTTTTGGTTCTTGAATGCTACAATTTTGAAACAGTCATCAAATAATGATAGAGGTCAGTTGTTTCCTTCACCCATAACTAATGGCCAGATATCGTTAATATTTACAGAGAATATTCCAGATCCCCAGAGAATGCATCCCAATGTTTCTGATGACCTCCTGACCTTTCTTCTGGCATCAACTTTAGGCCAAGATTTCCTGCACACAAGATATCACATAATCTAAAGGTGTGTTCAGACCAAAGCACAGCAAATTTTTGCCTAAACACAAATGATCAACCTGTGTGTTTATTCGCTCCAGACAGATACAAAATACTGGCACATTAGCTGCAAACTAGTAAGTGTTGGCAGACACCAAATGTGGTCTGAGGGTGTGTGTGTGTGTGTGTGTGTGTGTGTGTGTGTGTGTGTGTGTGTGTGTGTGTGTGTGTGTGTGTGTGTGTGCATGTGTGTGTGTTTGTTCAGCTGAGCCAATGACTGAACTCAGACTCAAGTTCTTTCTGTTTCCCTCTACTCCCTGTTCTTTTCCCTTCTCCTCTGTTCATGACATAAATTATATTTCCCCTCCAGTCAGCAGTCAAAATGGACAGAGAAACTAATGACAAACACCCGACCCTGGAGATTGGTGCCTGGGTGGCTCACTGCTGCAGACAGATTGAGAAGCAGGAATAAAGATAAATAAATGTTTAAATCCCAAAAGTTTAAATAATAAACTCTGAGCTCTCCTCCCACTGTTGGGAGGCGATGGTACCAGATCAGAACAGAATCTGGTGTGTCTCCAGGTGTTTATTCTCTCTCCTTTGCTAGTGCTAATGTTAGCGAGCAAAGAAAGTTAATGAGTTAACTGGAATTTAGCTATCTGGATCTGCTGTTGGTTGCTTCATAACTTTATCTTCAGTAATTTGCAAATGGCAAGCTTACCAATTTACCAGCCAGATCAGCCCCAGGAGCCTGGATGAATTTGTTGATGTTATCCTCTTAAGTCAGTAGTTTGCTGTTAGCTAGCTAGCAATTCATCCATGTGGGTAATATTAGCCAGCTAAAAAAACCACAATATCACAATTATGTTTCATGTTCCTTGCAGTAATGTTAGCTTTGACTTTAGGTTTTTTGTTGGACTCTATAACACTTGTGTTATAGTAGGTGCTGGTTTTTGTTGACTTTAGCTGACTCCATTTCCAACCTAGCATTAGGAAGTTTGGCATGTACATAATAAGCATCTGCCAAATGACTAATTGTAAGTATCACATCTTTTGGGTCCTTTACGTAGAAATCAGTCCATCGTCTATTACAGGCATTCGACAATGCTGGTGAAGTTGCGTTACAGTCCATTCACACATTGGCAATATAAAGCAATTAATACATGTAAACTGTGTCACGTTCATACATATATTGTACCCTTAAGTCTTGTTATATCTATTGCATTGAGTGTGCCAAAATCCTCAACATGATAATTAAATGCAAAAACAAATTTCAACATTTTGATATGGTCACCAACTTTAACAGCATTAAAAATGCACAGCTAATTCAATTCAATTCAGTTCAATTTAATATACCTTTATTAGTCCCACAAGGGGAAATTCCAATTTACAGCAGCATCAGTAAAAGATAGATTAGTTAGATAGATAAGTAAAAACAATAAGTACATACAAAAGAGTGTAATAAAAATAAACATTATCTTAAATTATAAATTGTATTTGCAGACTGTACAAGATGGATAGCACAGATTATTGCACAGATAATTTACAGATGATTTCCAGATAATTTGCAGATTACTTGGAGCAGTTTTTGTTGTGTAGTCTGCTGCAGGAAGGAATGACCTGTGATACCGCTCCTTTACACACTTTGGATGTAGCATTTTCACTGTTATTTGAAAATGTGAGAGAAAAATGGAAATAAGCAACATTTTTGCAATCTTTCCATTTAGTGAAACAATGCATTAACCAAAATCAACTTATCATTCAATTAAATAATTTAGAGGCTGGAAAAAATCTCATGTGACAGTACCATGTATTCTGTACCAGTCTGTTGTTGTTCAGCTCTTAATTGAATCTATAATATAATGTTTACATTGAGTTAGATCTTCAACCCAATACTCTGGTTTTTATGGTTGCACCATTCCACCACATGAAAATATTTTACATATCTTATACTTATTCAGCCGGACATATTTGGTATCTTTGTGAACTTTGGGTTCTCCACTTGGGTTCAAAATGAGATTCTGAGGTTTATGTTTGTACTGACTGACTGACCACTAACTGCTTGTCTAGGGGTTAACTTCAGCCACTGTGAAGAAAGTGAATGAACCGATTTGCCCTAGTTTTATGTAGTTAATATCTTCCAAAGGAATATTTACTGTATATTTTTACACTTTTACACACAACAGTTGGCTGAGCAAATGCCATTTCCTATTTTTCCTTTTTTGCAGAAGCCAGGGATGGACGTTGCTGATGGTTATGTGACGTTTGTTCGCCATTCCCAGGACATGCTGCGGGAGAAGGTCAACGAGGAGGTGTACATAGAGAGATTATTTGATGTAAGTAAGCCACAGCACTTCCTCCTCCATCAAAGGGAGACTTAGTAATGACAAGGTTTTATTCACTCCACATATGATCACTCGTCAGTGAAGATTTGAAAAATCCTAGTCACTCCTGTCGTAGAATGAAAAAGAGAGTTGCGACACTCCCATACACTTCTGTCAGAGCTGTGGAATGCAGAAATAACTTGTTGTGGGGCAATGAGTAGTTCCAGCACTGAAACCCATTAATTTTCAGTGTTTCCCAAGCACATTCACTGGTAAGTTGATTAAATGACTGCATTTTTGACATTTTAATGCATTAGTTGACCTTCCATGGATCTAGTCAGTGTTATTATTTTCTTTTGTAGACTTTAATTAATGTTTGCCATAAGATAGATAGATAGATAGATAGATAGATAGATAGATAGATAGATAGATAGATAGATAGATAGATAGATAGATAGATAGATAGATAGATAGATATCATTGCAGTTAGCTAGTGTGAGCAATGCTTCACTAGCTACCATAACTAGATAACAGTTGTACTACATTTACCTCAAAATATTTGCAGTTATAGATGTTTGTTGGCATACAAAGTTTACCTCAGGTTACTAGATTTGATGTTAAAGTGAATGCTATGATGATGGACGCATAACCAACTATGAATTAACACCTCAATGACAGCATAAAAAAAAACAAAACAAAAAAAAACCTGAACATTATAGCAACATAAAGTCGAATTCATGGCTGTGTTGGTGTATTGGGTTACATTAGATTATACAGGTGGCAACTGAGTGTATTTCTGTGCAGACTCAAGGATGTGGGGTCACTCAAAGCACTGGGCCAACCTGCCACCCAAATTACAGCAAATCTTCACAGTGATGGAGCCTCACAATGCAGAATGGATTGTTGCTGTGTTGTTATGTTTGTTGCCAGGGAGATTGCTTGTCACCAGACCCATCCCCATGGTGTTGCCTAGAGGTGATACTGCATAGAGGGAACTGCTGAATTGTTGAGAGGGATTAACCTCTAATTCCTGATGGTGAGGAACACACCTCATGTCCACAATGTCTGAACCCAATGATACATTTTTTGGTTATTCTAGGTCTGTCCATCAAACTATGATAGGAGTTTAAAGTGCAGACTTTCAGCTTTAGTATCAGGGCATTTATTATTTGGTGATCAAATATTCAAAAAATCTACAACCCAGTACTAAATGTGACCATTTTATGTAGGTTTGTAGGAACTTGCCCAATAACTTGTGGTTTTCTGAAACTGGCAGTCAGGTAAATGGCTATAATTACTAAATGGTTTACTTGATGCATCTGAAAATATCCACAAATTTAAGATGAAAGTCTATAATCATTATTTCGGATTCTTATTTATTTCAGATTCTGTACAGAGATGGAATAACAGAAACATGCCAAAGTCCAAATACATATGGACCTAAATTCAGGCATGTACTCTCACTTCAGTAATCTCAACATCATGAAAATGTTTTGGGAAACTCTGGCTCTCAATGTGTATTTAATAGATGTCCTTTGATGTATTTACCTTAATGCTGTTTCTTTTTTTTTTTTTTACTTCTCTCAGTTGTTTTGACCCAGTCTCCTCTGGGTCTATGACATGGCTTGCTGCTGGCAGTGGAACACCAGAAAATTAAAGTAACTGAGGCATTACTTGTGGTGTGGAAGAATGCTGTTTCAAAGACTTACATTCTTTTCCTGGCCTCCTTTCTGCCATCTTTCGCTCACTGTAGGAGGTTAAATGAGTTTCTTGGAAGATGGCCCATTTAGTATTTTTAGTATTTTAGTATTTCTTTGAACTTCTTTATTGGCTTAAATTGAGCAGTTGCTGACATTAATTTAAATTCATCTTTTGTACATATTTGTGAATTTCTCTTAACATTTGGATCTGAGTGATAAGATAAGATAAGATAAGATAAGATAAGATAAGATAAGATAAGATAAGATAAGATAAGATAACATTTTATTGATCCCACACCGGGGAAATGTTAGCAGGTTACAAAAGCAAGCACAGTGGCGTAAAGAGGTCAAAATTATTATATGCAACAAAAAAGTACAAAGGTATTAGTATCACAACAAATGTAAGTACAAAAAGTACTCATTGTGCACACACATATCAGAATAGCATATATTATTGAATTCTATTCCATTCTATTCTAATTGCTGCAGATATAGTTGCTGCTGCTATCAGTGCTGCTTGAAATCATTGAAAACAGTTTGACAGCACAGATTTGTTTGGAACTATTGAGAACAGCATGAATCATGTGACTACGTGGCAGTGACTTGTGTTTTGCAACTCTTTTTCTACAGCACTGGAGTGAGCCAATGTCAAATGATGATAACTGATAGAAAACTTGCCAATGTACATGTGACATTTAATCTTAAAATGTTAAAAGTTAAGTTAAAAGTTAAAATGAGTGCAACACATTGGGGGCTACCCTACTGCACTCCCTTAGCAGCGCCCCTGGCCATACTAAATGATTTAACACATATATCAAGCTAAACTCAACGTTAACTGGAACTGCCTGTCTTTGGATAGGTGGCTGATATCAGATGGTTGTGATGGTGAAGATGCTACTCTCAGCTGGTTTTCCAGCTTTAGGTCAATCAGTCAGTCTTTGCAAGAGTGTTTTTTTGAAAAGAGCTGCTCATCAACACTACATGTGTTCCATTGAGGGACCACTTGGAAGAATGTGTTAGTCTAATATGTTATTTTCTTTTTTGCTGAAAAAAATAATTGTGTTTTTGTATTTATGAATTGCCTTTGGGCCTGAATCAAATGGTCTTGGCTTGAAGGCCAGAGGTTCCCCTCCCGTGGTTTAAAATGATGTGAACATAGACATGGGCATGAGTCACTATGAAATTTTGTGACTTTTTGGACCCTGATTTTCAGCTTCATTTTCCCAGAATTGGGCCTCACAGCAATAAGGTCGCCAGTTCGATCCCCGAGTCGGGCAGGGCCTTTCTGTGTGAAGTTTGCATGTTCTTCCCGTGCATGCGTGGGTTCTCTCCGGGTACTCCGACTTCCTCCCACAGACCAAAAACTTGCTCATTAGGTTAATTGGTTACTCTGAGATTGCCCCTAGATGTGAGTGTGAGCGTGAATGATTGTTTGTTTATATATGTTGCCCTACAATCGACTGGCGACCGGTTCAGGGTGTACCCTGCCTCTCGCCTGTTGACAGCTGGGATAGGCTCCAGCCCCCCGCAACTCCGAAGGGGATAGGCGGTATAGAAGATGAATGAATGAATTTTCCCACAATTTTACACGTTTATTCCACATTAACAGTTTTTATTTTATTTGGATTTAGCTAGATCATATTAAACAAATGGAAAATATTTAAATATTTTAGAAGTGTGTTCTGAGATATTTGGTATATATCTATCTATGAGATGTCTGCTACAATAGTCAATAAAACTGGGTTTGTTACAATGAACCTGCAGGTGAGCCTGGCAAGTTTTGAAATAGTAATGCTGCTTTAGCTACAAAACTCATTAGTACTTTTCACCCGTATTTCTTGTCTGTAGTTCTACCAACACCTTGTGGAGATTCATGTCTTTTTGTGTCTTTGTGTGTCACTTTGTGAAACTGACTGTACTGTACTGTCCCTCTTCATGATGAACTGCAATCAACTCATGCTTTGTAAAACAATCCCATGACACTGTTTGCCTCCATTATGTGAGATTAGGTCAAGTAACACCAAAACAATCTGTAAATCTCTAAGCCTCACTGCTGGTGTCAAATTGGAGGATTTCTCCCCAAAATGTGCTAAAACAGTCCCTGCAGTGGGATGAGTTGCATATGGAGCCAAACATGCAGTAGATGTATTTTTATGCTGCTGTCCTCTCTGATCATTGCCTTTTACTCCTTTGTATCACAACTTTGATTGCAGTTTGCGCTGATCTTCGGGGGGATTATCACAAGCAGCACTTTGCAGTGAGTTTATCGATTGAAAAAGGCTTCATGTTTACAGGCAGCAGCCCAGAACATATATTCATTGTCAGGACTTAGAAACAGGTCGTCTCACCAGCCACTTCTAAAAGGCACATTTAAACTCAGAGGTTGGTGGCTTGTGAATTACTCTGTGAAACAACAGACCTATTACATCTGAGTGATAGATCAATCTTCTTGTCATAACAGTGGTGATAAAAGTGCAACACAGTGCCTATAACACACACACTGGACACATCAAACAAAGACAAGAAGTACAGTAGTAGTCGGAGAGAAGCTACAACTGCTGAAATGTGTCATTCTGGAGAACAAAAGAACAAACGTGATAAAATTTCTGCTTTTAGATACATGAGACTAGTTGATGCTGTGAAACAGCAAAGATGTGTGGCATGTGGTCTATATAGAAAAAAACTGGTGCCTGTGTTTTGACACCTGTCTCACACCATTGGTGTGTGTTGCCATCATGATTCCCACTGACATATTGGTAATTGGTTCAAAGTTTTGTTTTCAGGTTTCCAGCCAGCCAGTCAGGTTAAACTGAGTCACAACACATAAAACTAAACTTTTAAATACTGTATGCAATCACATCTTGAAACAATTCACAACACAGTGTTCACTGCTTCATTCTCTTGTCAGGTGTATCACTCTCAGAAATACTTTATAGGTCCAAAACTTCCTCCAGCGAATAAACCATTATGTCGTACTTAAATTGATCAAGAGAGGGGATATATGAGGATCTAGCTCGCTAGACACCTGAGATAAATAATTTACCGTCATATGCTCTAAGAAAACTGTTCGTACAGTAATCTGGAAAGATGAAAGATTACTGCGGGTCATCTTTGATTCTGAGGGCTCTATTTTCGATTCCGCTGCCGGCGCGGTGTAGGTGTGGCACGAAGTCAGGTCTGCTTCGCTGATGGGGCGTGGCGGTGCAGATTTTGGTATTTTCGTACACTGCGCCGCCGGCGCCAGAATGAAATCTTCACCAATCACAGCAGCTCCTTGTCTCACCTTAAAAAACGCCGCTGGCGAGGCGCATGGCAAGTTTGGAGGATGACTGAGCCCGCGCAGGAAACTGTCCGACGCCCAGACTTCTCCCAGGAGGAGACTGACGTTCTGGTCCGGGAGGTCCAGGCTCGCACACCAAATTTATTTCAATACTGTCTATCTGTTCAGTGTGGAAAGTTATTGATCGTCAGATGTTTATTGAATTGATGTAACCGCAAATACTCACTTAATGAAAAAGCTGGGCAGTGAGACGCTCCCTCCTCTCCTGTGCGCTCTGCTGCTCTCCCAGTTGACACAGCACATGCAGTTCAGCCTCTCTCCGTCTTAAGTCCCTTAATGTGTCCTCCGTGAGTTCATAGTGACATCCACGTCGTACAGCCATGTTGTGTAAAATGCAACATGCCACGAAGAATGCACTCTGAGGGCTGTATGTTAATGAACCACCTGTCTGGTCCAGACATCTAAAACACATTTTGAGAACCCCAAATGTGCATTCAATGACTGACTGAGCACTGCTGAAAACACTGTTAAAACCACGCTGTTGAAGGTGTGATATATGCGTCATTAAGCACGTTTTCAGTGGATAGCCGTTATCACCTAGCAGCCACCCATCCAGAGGGGTGTCCCCCTGAAAGACTGTAGGGATGCTAGAATTCGTCAGGATGAACGAGTCATGTGCCGACTCGGGGAAAGTGGCATACACGTTTGTCACCAGGCAATTTGAGTCACAGATCACCAGACATCCCTGTTTCACCTGTGTACATTCGGTCAGGTTGAGTGACCATTACGTGTGCTGAACGCGCTTGCAAGGTGGTCAGATGAGATCCTGATCAAAATATATAAATTTAGGTCTGACTGTATTTGCTGACTCAGATAGTTGCATTGAATCATGGCTGTTGCTAATTATTGATCGCAGTGAAATGCCAGACACTGTGGAAACCTGCCTGTAAGCTATTGGTGATGTGAGTGCACGACTCCGTCGGTTTGAAAATCCACTTGCCCAGCGGTGAGCCGGAGTTGACCATGGTCTGAGGTGCCGAGTTTTCAGCGCACTTTCAGCACACTTTTACACTGCCGGCATGGACTGAAATGGAATGAAAATCCAAATCTGCCGGCTGATTATGCAGATACCTCCCCCTACTGCGCCGCAACACCCATCCTGGCGCCCCTCTGTGCGCTTCAGTTTACCAAAATACGAAGTGCGCTGTGTGCCTGCCTGCACTGCACGAAAATACCACTACGTGGGGTGTGCACCCTGCGCTGCGCCAGCAGCAGAATCGAAAATAGAGCCCTAAATCTCCAAGTGAACAGAATTGCACAAACATGTTTTCTTTGACTCAACCTTAGCAAAAATCAAGTCCTTTCTAAACTTTACAGATCATGAAAAAGTCCTTAATTGTTCCTTATGTACTTCTGTTGTAATTTTATCTTATAAACATTAATGAAAAGATAATTTCCTTCGGATGTTACATTGGAAGGTTTGCCATTGGTGCTCTCTTGTGATAACATACCATGTTAATTACTAATATCTGAGAACACAGCATCCATCCATCCATCCATCCATCCATCCATACATACATACATACATACATACATACATACATGCAACCATATATCCTTTTCTAGTAAGACAGTCAAGATGTCCCTCTCTCTAACAGCTTCCTTTTGGGAAGATTACAAACAGAATCATCAATGCAGGGCAACCCTAGTGGAGTCTGACCCCCACTAAAAACATGTTTGACAATGTGCTGAGAAAATGGAGACAGCATTCACTCTGGTTATATAAGGACCCGATGACTCATAGGGCCAATGAGTACTTCCACAGGACCGGATGCCTCTCAACCTTGGCAATGCCAGAAAAGGAGAGTCCAGCCCCTCTCCAGGACTTTGCTTCCCGATCCAGTGCCATGAATACAGTTGAGCCTAGCCATTAATGTAGTTGGTACCACTCCACCACTACTCAAGTTAAAGTTCCTTCTATGCCAGAAAGGGGACATTCCACATCCCTATAAGCAGCCTACCGTGGTAGGGGTTAGCATGCCTAGGTCCCTGCCTTTGCCTCCTGTCTGGCTGGCATTCTACCCAACCCCAATGCCTATCTGTGCAGGTGGTGGGTTCACAAAGTTGTGTCTCTCTTTAGCTATTTCAGGCTGTGACCAGCCTGACCAGGCCCAATGGGCTAAGTCCTGCCCACCAAACACTCACCACAAGTGTCCTGGCCGAAGTTTCCATATTCAAAGTGAGGTGCTACTCTTTGTCATGCCTGACTCATCTATCTATGTCTATGAATTGCTCATAAATATTACGGCTAAGACTATGAAAATAAGACCTAAGTTGAATAAAACAGAATTATCCTTAACGATAAAGAGAATAATTAGCTTAATCAGTTATTTTAACAATAGCTGAAGTCTTTATGAGATGAAACAGATCCAGTTAAAAACAGTACAGAACACTGATTGGGCTAGGGACATCATCCAGGTTGAGTAATCCTCTGCAACTGATGCAGCTGCCACCTCCTGCATCCTGACTGTGTGTTTACATGGTTGACTCTGCAGACTGAAAAGTATAGGCATGTATGCAGTTGCTTCTGTTTGTCCCTACCATTGTGTTGAATTGAGGCCTTGAGGATGTACTGTCTACTGTTGTTTTCCTCTCTCTTTATCCTGACAGAGGGTGACAGAGAGGTGTCCAATGCTGGATGTTTGCTGTATGTTGCTACATCTTGACCCATTGCTTTGCCATGTATCCTCTTTTCCTCTACAACAGCATTTCTACCGGGATTTGTCTCACCCGGCTTCTCTTTGTTGTCATTCCGTATCAATTCTCCCTGCAGCATCACCAAGGCCAATGAAGGTGTCTCTGGCCTCTCTCTGCAGCTCTGTTGTGCTTTTCTTGTCACTTCACCCCTTTTCATCTACTAATCTCTTGTTCTTGTGTGTTATTTCTGTTTTTCCGATTTTTATCATTGATCAGGAGTCATTTGAGTTTCATGCCTTTAGTCCTGCATTGTCTTAATTTTATTTGATAAAACCAAACTAGAGCAGATACATGATTATGGAGTTTAGTATACACATTAGATTAATATAATATTTCACACATTACCATAAAATTAGTACAGCTAGGGACCCAAAATGCTGACCCTAAGAAGGCCCCAGGCTCACAGAAATGTGTTTCGTTTATGTAATTTTGTTTCTAAAAAAGTGGGGATGCTCTTTAAAGCACAAACAAAAAACAAAATGCCATGACTTGCAGATCCTTTTCAACCTATATTTGATTCCATAAAAAGACAAGATATTTAACGTTAAAACTGATCAACTTTATTCTTTATTATTCATTCTGAATTTGATGACTGAAACATATTCCAAAAAATGTTTGGACATGGCCATGTTTACCACTGTGTTATGTCACCTTTTCTTTCAACAACACTCCATAAGCATTAAGGAGCTGAGGAGAGTGTAAGTTTTGAAAATGAAATTATTTGTTTGTTAGGGTATGCATGTCTAATGTGATCCTACATAGTATGACCAGCTATCATGCAAGTGACAGAAATGATTGTTCTGTGCACGTGGTGAAATTGGTGTATTAAGAAAGGCACTTCCATTTATCTGTTCACATGCCTTCATGATGCAGCAGTATTGATCTAGTACACTAACTGATGTCTGAATTCCTGCTAACGAATATCCTTGCTGAAACATGTATAATGGAAATAACTTCATCACTTCATAAATATTCTTTAAAATTTATGGAAAAGTAACATGCTAGTAGTACAACATTTTCATGTTGAAGATAAAAAACAATAAGTAATTGATCTTTTGTTGACACACAAAGTTGAAAATATTCTGGTGGAATCTTTCAAAAACTCCTGTTGGGTATTAGGCTTTGAATGTATCGTCATCAATGGAAGAAAGGTTTGCAATTACGCAGGTGTTTGATTGTTACCTTGTTACTACTGAAAGTAGTGTTCAATTCAAAGTGTTCATGAACCCCCACAAATTGTTAAGGCCACCAAAGCAAATACCCCAGTATTTGTTTGTATGTGTTTGTGTGTATGCGTGCGTGTGTCGGTTTTTGGGGGGGGCGGGGGTAGTCATCTTCTTAAAATAAGGTCAGGATGGACTCCCCTTAATCTATGCTTTGTTTGGCGGCCCCCTCCTCTCCCTTGGTGGGCTGCTGACTTCATTTATTTATCTGTTTTGTCCCGTTCCCCTGGTGAAGATTACAACCTGTGTCCCATACATGCTCACAATAAGGCAGATTGTTTCATAGACATATTGTCTTATGACACTGGTTTCACTTAGGTCATTTCCTAAAATGGCATTCCACCATAGATTTGTCTTAGACAAGTTTTTGGAGAGTTAGCAGTTTCTGTTTCTTTTTATAGGAATGCACATTTTTTCTCCATCTCAGTAGGGCGCTTTACTTAATATTACAAAGGAATTGATATTGGGGTGAGATTACCTCTTTCACCTGTTTGTTTCAGTTTTCACATCAGTTCTTTTAAAACTGATGAAAAGCTAAAAGAAATAAAACTGATAATGAAATAAGTGTAAACAACAATGAAAGATGAGCAAAAATAAACAGCTGCAAAGACAACAAAGTGCTTGGCAAAGAGTTTTCACACATCCATACAGTAGATAATCCATTTGCTATTTCAAGACTAGGAGGACATCTAATGATGTTTTTCTGACCTGCCAGGGCACTTTTTTTTTTTTTTTTTTTTTTTAAAGCCTGTTGACAAGATTAAAGTCTTTAAACCTTTCAGTGAAAAAACTCCATCAAATATCCCAATACCATAATAGTTGACTATAAAGAGATTATATTACAAATCACATCAACACATCCAGTCCTTTAAGCATGTTTCATTTCACACATCCCTGCCAAATTTAAAGAACAGCTAAGCACAATAGCAGACAATTAGTCCCTGGTTGTATGTCATTTTAATTGGGGTTATGACATGCCATGCTTTCTAATATCTGCCAGAGTAAGCAGGTTATTTGTCTGTGGCCTCATAATTTCTAAAAAGAACTAATAATTTGATGCCTAGAGTGACAGCAGACAGGTCCATATATGGTCTAATGCTGATAAAGTTAAACAAACAACGGCGTCTCAAGAAATGAATCGGAATCTGAGACATATTAAAAGGGCTAATGCCTATGATCTGACATAGACTGATGGGTAGGGGGGCTTGCCAGAGGAGGACATTTATAATTGATATTTTACCCACTTCTCTAACTAATCATACAGTGCAGTGGGAAACTTTTCCAGTTGTTATTTTTGCACCTTCATAAGAATAGAATGTATTACTTTTAGGTGTTTAAATCAGATTTACTTCATGCTATTTTACTAGCCACAATCCTGACCAGCAATCCAATCATGGAATTGTATTAATATTATATTTTCTGCTTTTGTGAAAATTGCTCTGAAGGCAGATGTGTGTTGCATGGAAATCCTCTGCAAAGGGGTGGCTATTGTGAGGTTGTATTTATTTTCTGGCCTGCTGCTGGCGCAGGTCGTGTCCATATTAAGCAATTAAGCTTAAAAACATTTTGGGTCTACACTAAGACTATATTCTCTCCCAATGAAAACGTTTCTTCAGAAACATTCTCTAGTACGGAGCCCTGGACCTGACATGGAAAAAAAAAATTAATTCGTGCGAACGAAATACTAATTCGTTCCCACGAAATACTAATTCATGCGAACGAAATACTAATTCGTGGGAACGAAATAATTAATTCGTGTGAACAAAATACTAATTCGTTCCCACCAATTAATCACAGGGTTATGCTGCTGCCGATCGCACGTGGCACAATGCTTATTGTCAACAAAGCGGCGACACACAGCCACATACACAAGCACAGTCTTTGATATGTCATCAGATACGATGGGACAATCAATAAAGATAATTTAATGTATTAAATAGTGTTTGTTGTGGTTATTTTGCACAGAAATGCGCCTGACATCTTCTTTGAAGTCTGTGTGTGTGGGCGTGTTTACACATGGCTGCTGGCTGACAGACAGGAGCGAGGGATCAGACAAGAGTCACAGAGTTGCACAGCTGATCATAGCTTTTATATAAATGTAACTTAAACTACAGCATTGGATCTTACGATGTGCGTTTTGGTGCCATGTGTTTTATACCACATTGTAGAGGAGATCGTCCTGTTTACTTTGATATGCATATCGCCGACCTCCGCTGTACAGAGACCTATTTAACACGAACTCAAACATGAGCGTAATTTTAACCGCACTTCGCTTGTTTCGGTCCCATTGGGTTAAAAAGGATGTTATGGTCAGTGCAGCGTGCATCCACTTGTTCCAAAACTACACACACAGCTGTTTATCGCCGGATCTGCAGACCATTTCCGTACGGATTGGTGGAGTCTAACGATCCGTTTGGAGCGGGGTCCCATCTTGTCACCTCCGGCTTGATTGATGATGAGACACCGGTGTGCCGCTGCGCTCTTGGAGAGCGCGGTGAAGCGGGTGGGTGCGCGGAGCGCACAGCAGATAGCCTACTGGTCTCTCCCTTAAGACGCGCTCCTCACCATACAGTCAGTGAAGTGGTAATTTGGCTGACCTGCGCGCTGTGCATAGGCCTACAAGTCTGCAAAACCTCCCAGGCAGATTTGGATATCTGAAGTAGGCTATTAGTAGGCTATTAGTATTTCGTTCGCACGAATTAATTATTTCATTCCCACGAATTAGTATTTAGTTCGCACGAATTAGTATTTCGTGGGAACGAATTAGTATTTCGTGGGAACAAATTAGTATTTCATTCACACAAATGAATTTTTTTTTTCTCCATGTCAGGTCCAGGGCTCCGTACTCTACAGTGGGTATATTTCTACTTTTACCTTATAGTTTGGACAGGTTGACTGGTTGTTTTTAAGTTTAGCTGAGAACACATTACAGGTGTTGCCATTCATTTACGGTATCATTCTGTCATGCCACATGAAGGTTGGGGCAGTATCTGTGGACTAAAAGACTGAGGTGGTGGTTGTTCTACTTTCATCAGACACTATTGTGTTCTGCCAGAATACAATGGTTTGAATTATTGTCCAAAGTGAAGGAGTTTCCAAGTATCTTGGAGTCTTGCTCTTGATTGAGGCTATGATGAAACACAAAATCAACAGCTGATGGCAGGATTTGTGGACGGTCTTAATGCAGCAGTCTTAATGTCCAGAACAGTTGACTTTGGTGAACCAGTGGCATTTATGGACTTCTGTCAAAAAAATAATTTATACCCTATAATGCAGTCAGCTGACAAGAGACAGGTATGTCAATGACAACACCTTTGACATTGTGTACTGAAACACTAAATAATCAATGACAATGATTTTAATCTCCTGAGGCCAAATGGAATAACCAGCAAATGCCTTTAACCTCACTTCTAACCTGATGATTGCTATCCTTTATGAACTGATGAATAGGTTCAGACACATAATTTAATGAAATTTAACACTCATTATTGATGACTGAACATGAGCTAACAATTTTTTACATGAAACGTTGTTATTAGAATTAGTAGTTGGGTCATCAATCTTGCCCTAACCCTGTTTGGTATGACTTGGAGCATGTCTGAGATATGTGAGATATGAGATATGTGTGTTTGTGTGTGTGTTAAGCAAATAGCGAGGAATTAATTTGGTCCCTCTGCACCCTTCCCCCCTCCTCTCTGTGATTTAGTTCTTGAAAGAGTGGCTGAAGAGGCCCGGATTAAGACAGATGTGCTTAAATGATACTGAAGGGGGGACTTAGTGCGGTACAGCCTGGTGATCATTGATTAAAAAAGCCATGTCTTTAGCCTGAGCCAAATAAAGCCCTGCACTGATATACCACATCTCCCTGCCCCATGGCGCTGCCTCTGTACCAGCCTGTACAACAACATTCCAGCTGGTCGGAGGGGAAGCAGGGAAAAGAGAGCAGGAAGAAAGAGGAAGATAGAGAAAGTGCTGTAAAGCCAGTGAGTGTTGGAGCCACCACCCCCTTTCCCAGTCCACCCCCCGCGGGGCTGGAGTTGCAGATACTGGGATTACACGGGTCAATTATACACTTAATCTGCCTTTGCCCGGAGGGGATTTGAAGCGTGGCTCATTGATTGATTTGAAGTATTTCCGTTGACCTTGGGTAGTTATCAGATTGTCAAGCGTGGCAAAATTGCACTTCTGTGTGACTAAAGTTAAAGCGCTTTTAATCGCTGCTGCCGCTCCCGTCTTACTGTATTCCACCAACTGCTGGCCGGCTATGACGGAGCAGGGTGATGGCCGGAGTCAGATTGAGCTGCAGATTGGGGAATTTGAGGTTGTTATATTTGGTGTGTGTGTGTGTTGGGGTGGGTGGGTCGGTGGTGTGGTGACAGAGAATGTGTGTGTGCTGAGGTGGGGTTGGGGGGTGGGGTTGTGGTGACAGAGAATACCAGCAGACTAGTTGATAGAGCTGCTGTCATACCACTTGGCTGTCCGAGGATGCTTCACCACTTTGCTAGCTTCGGTCATGAACTGCCGGCACCACAGCCACGCCAAGTGAACAATTTAATCAACGCTGAGCTCAGGCAACACGCAAACTTAACTCCCTCAGCCTGTCAGTTGTAATATTCTACTCACATGACACTGAGGATACAATAAAGAGCAAAACTTGTACCATCATGGAAAAAGTAAAAGCTAGTTACAAAAATTTCAGAAGTAACTGAAAGCATGGAATCATAATTGACACAACTTAGAAGTAGCACTAGCAAAGTTATAGTAATAGTAAGTTATAGTTATAGTAAAACTGTACAGTCTAAAGCATTTAGAAATAAAATTTGCCTACTTTCAGTCAAGAAATATTACATTTTTTCTGATCAAATTATTAATAATAATTTGAATGAATGGAAGACATTGCTGAAATCTGATGATATAAGATCTTATAAGAATCTGATACTGAGTCTTGATTAGAGTTCAAAAGTCAGTTAATTCATTGATCAATTAATAAGGAAAACTACCTGTAAAATAAATGTGTGCCAGACAAAACTAAAAAACTTTAATTTCATTAGTTTTTTTTTTTTTTATTGGGACTTTGCTTTGACTCATGATTTGAAAACAGAATTTTGACTTAAATGACATAAAACATGGTATCATCTCACTGTTTTTCTTACTGATAACCAAGAAGAAACCAACATTATAGCTGCAGTTTTTCTCTGTAGTGTTTTGGTGCACAATTTTTTTGTTTAGATTTAGATTACTGTTTTTGAGAGACAGATGCCCTTTACCCTTCATCCACAGCAATATGAGTGCATCCATGTCCTCTTGTTTTTTCATACGAGTCCATAATCTCTTTTAGGTTAAAGTAAAATAATTGTAAAGTGACTATACAATCAATAGGGAGGAAAATAATAGTTGTAGGTCACAATAATAAAAAAAGGCCAGCCAAGCAGTATAGGTTAAATTGACTGTGTGTGACTATTCAAGACATGCTCTGAAAAGGTTTCACTTCTGTTTAATGAAGTCCATAAGCAGCTTAGAGTCCTTAATAATTACTGAGAGAGAGCATTTTGTTTCCCTGCTTCATTTCTTTCGGGTCTAAATCCTCTATGAGCTTTCCCAGCGCTGTGTTGCCAGGAGGAAACAGCTAAGGACACTAAAGCCATGATCATCCTGAGAGGAGGGAAATACAAGTTTAATGGAGACTTCCTTTTGTCAGGTCCTGCTGGTTTATTGATGAGGGCCAGCAGGGTGAATTGATCGAGGACACACATGTCATCTCTCGGGTCTCTATCACCCTTTTACAGCCCCCTTCTATCCCTCCTTCCCTCCGTCTTGTTAAAAAGGGAGGTACGGTGGCATTTGTTTGATTAACTTGTCTGACAAAAGTGACAGCTGCTCACGGGCGTATGTGGATGAGTGGCCCAGCGCCGCTCCCTCTTTGTACATCTGTCAGAGCCGGAGCAGGGCGAGCAGGGTGAAAAGAGACAAATTGGACCCAAAAAGAAGGCCATTCACCTTCCCCAGACCCCCCTCTGGCACTCCACCCCTCTATCTCATTCAGGTGCTCGGCGGGACCCTCAAGTGCTTGCTGGCTTATTCCATTTTCACTCCCCCTATAGAGTTCCCTGAGCCCACAAGTGTTTTAGCCCTCTTTTTCCTTCCCTCAATCCACCCCTAAGCAGCTCTTTGTAAGGAGAATGGCTCACTTTTCTCAGGGCCTGAAGCTGGCGGCTTTTTTTCTTTTTTTATTGTCCACCACAGAGCTTTTCTGTCGTTCATTGTATGTTTACTCAATGACTGGTCGCTGACCATAATTCCAACTGTTTAGTTCCTCACAACATGGCCCCCTAACCCCCTCCACCCACCGCCCCAAATATACACCCATCCCTCCTCCAAACCACTGTGTTTTTATGAAGTTGCTCCTTATTTAGTCTCTCTTGTCCGTTGAACTGACACTTGCATGAAGAAGGAGACTGGTGTTTTGTAAGAGACCCAGATTGCCAGCCTGAAAAGAAACTCAGACCTGAGATAAACATTTACCTTTCTCCTGTGATTCTATGCCCAGGGTTGACTGCTATCCCATTCCTCATACTCCTTTTTAACCAATTGCCTGGCTGAAATGCCCACTGAGTTCGTTTTGTGCGTGCCCCAGCTGTGTTCAGACTCTGGTCAATGGTCAGCCGTGGTTCGCCTTTTGTGCCACCTCCACAATCAAAACAGTTTGAGACTTGTGAGCTTGTTGGGCCCAAAACTTTACTTTAGGCCTACTTTCAGAACCCCTCTGCTCCTTCCTCCCCCTCTAACAGATTGAAAAGAGAGCGACAGAAAGAAAAGGAGAGAGTCAGATGATGACGATAACCAGTACAAGATGTTGAGCACCAGTGAGCTTCTGTGAAAAGCCCCTTTCTTATCTGTCCACACACAGATGCATTTGAAAACATGTTTATATGTCAGAGTTCCCTTAACACTGCTTTCACATAATGTTCGAAATGTCTGCCATCTACACACCAATGACCAAACAATCGTAAAATAGTTTAAGAGAAGGCACAAATTAGACACAACCCATTTTTCATAGCGAATGGCCAGATGTGTTCCCAGAGCAGCTCTGACAGCAAGCAGTTAACCCTGTCTTTAAGTGTGCTCATTTGAAATATGATTATGCATTTCTTGCCCGTCATAGGACACATCCTATGACTGAGGCTTAAATTCTCCACTGTAAGAAATAGGAGCAAAATCCACAGTCCTGATACTTTGCATAACTACATTATAATCATACTGTGTTGCACATGTTTTTATGGTTTCATAGAAATTACTTGCACTACCTGGACCCTCCTCATACTGTTTATACGTCATGCCACTTGCACTACCTGCACCCTCCTCATACTGTTTATACGTCATGCCACTTGCACTACTTACATGTAATTATATTTTTTGGATATTATGACTATTTGCACCTCTGGTTAGATGCTAAACTGCATTTCGTTGTCTCTGTGTTGCACTCTGACAATGACAATAAAGTTGAATCTATTTTAATCCAATATAAAGTGAGTCCAGTGAATGAACTGGGTACATCTGCAGTTGTGTGTAGGCTTATTGCTAGTGTTGTATTGCATACATGTACAAACATACTGAAAAAATATTTGTGCTCTAGAGCTGAAAGTGATATCTTTCTGTCTGTTGTCAGACAACTGCACAAATGACAAATGACACAAGTGACTTGACCTTGGATGATCACTCCTATTTGCGAACTGGTGCTTGTCATTTTAACTCTGCTTGGGCACTGTCTGATTGAAGGCTATAAAGTAGGTAGAAGAATGGTATATTTATCTAATAAATGATGTTATTGATAATAAAACGTATTAGGGGATTTATGGTGTTGATTCAATGCATATTAAAGCCAGCAATGCTGAAGGTTTCATGTCTAAAAATAGTTTCATTTACTATTTTATCACTCATGCAAAAAGAGGACATGTTAGTTACACTTGTAGTGTGTGTCGACCTATACTCGTATACAGAATGAAAGATCGTTCAGCTGGAGGTGACAGAAAGTTGGCTCCTTAATGTTGCTACTATGTGGAAGTACCCAATCATGTCTGTTTAAATTGACACCTAGACATTAGCATCCATGCTTCAACACAAAACCTGGGTTTTGAAACGTGTCCACCATGAACTGATGGTTGTGAAAAGGTTTTTGGGGTCAAAATGCCAGCTTAGTATGGATAGGAGGTCAGGGAGGAATGATGCACTTCCATCCATCCGTCCATCCATCCATCTTCTCCCGCTTCATCCGGGGCCGGGTCGCGGGGGCAGCAGTCTGAGCAGGGACGTCCAAGCTTCCCTCTCCCCGGACACTTCCTCTAGCTCTTCCGGGGGGATCCTGAGGCATTCCCAGGCCAGCAGAGCGACATAGATGAACTTATCAACATTATCTAGACTTGGCCTCGATATGACATCATCCACTGCAAAATGTGGAGCCTCATTAATCTCCTGTGTTTTCTGAGGGTCAGGCTTAGTCCTGCTGTTGGGTGACAAGGTGAGCATAGACCTTGGAGGGATGGGGGCCTGATAGTGTTTGTACTGAGATTGGGGTTGAGGGAGGGGCTCTCGACCTACTGTGTGAGTTACTATGGTAATTGGGTGTTGTCATCAATGGGCCCTCTCTGCTGAGCTAGTGAGTAGAACGAGAATAGGCCAGTGGTGTGCTCTGGAAAGCAGAGCAGGTAGGATTAGACAAGCCCTTTGTTCAAAGTGCATAATGTCTTGCAGTCAGATTTAAAGCTCCCCCACCCACAACAACCTTATCTGTATTTGTTTCCGTATATGTGTGTGTGTGTGTGTGCATAAGTGGGCTATGTGTGTATTCCAGTGTAAGCATGTGTGTTTGAAAGAAAGAAAAAGTAGTGTTGCTTTATATCACTCAGCGGCCTTCCTTCTCCTTCACAAGGAAGCATGTCACTTGGCATTAGTGTTGCCGCACCAGCAATCATCATTCCATGCCTCCTGCTAATTGCAGACACAGCTGGGTCTCAGCAGGACATGGTCTCTCTCTCTCTCTCTCTCTCTCTCTCTCTCTCTCTCTCTCTCACACACACACACACACACACACACACACACACACACACACACACACACACACACACACACACACACACACACTCTTCCTCTCTTTGTCTCTCTATGAAACACTCACACATGGCCTTAGTGTAGCAATGACAATACCGACTTTTAATCTCTTGTGCGTAGAGTAGAAGCTCAGACATCCACACCAAGTGGTCAGCTAAATGGCTAGAGGACCATGGAAAAGGAGATACCAATCAAAAGCCATCAGTTATGTTTGTAGTTACCAGCAATTGACCTGCAAAGGAGATAATGGCTTCATTTAGGATATGAGCCTCACTTTTCATTTTGCATTTACTTATCTTAAAGTTGTGGTCAGACACTTCACTGAGGCATTGAAGTGCTCTCTGGTGGGAGTCGGTCATACATGGAGGTGACGAGGCAATGGATTCTTGTCTTACATATCTTTCAACAACAAAAATGGTGAACAAACCTCCACTGACTTTGTGCAGGACCGCAGTCAAGAATGATTTTGTCAAGTCACAGTCAATTTCAAGACTCGTGGCTGAATGTATAAATTATATGTATGTACAAAAAATATGCATATGCCACCTCCCACATATAAACTGGTGTAGTGTCATGTTGGTGTTGTTTGGTTCAGTATGAAAAAGCAAAGTAGCTGTAATGACAGGTCTTGTTTACAGCAGTATTGTGTGTTCTCTGTGTAAAAAGGGCTAGTTTTAGCCTTGGGTAGCAGGTAGCAAAGCAGCCAAATCACTGTTTAACATTATTTCAGTGAAATACTAAATGAGTGGTCACAGAGGGTGTCAGGAAACAGAAAAGTGCTTTACCCTCACAAGGCCAAGTAAAGAAACCAGCCATGTTTGTCAAAACACTAATTATCCACCCACTTCTTTCCAGATGGTGGGCCCCACCCCAGTAATAAATACAGCTGCAATTATCTACTGTTTTTCAGCAAACTGGCTCATCCTCCTTCAATTTTAATCCCATCCTGAGCAATGTCCTGAGTTGAGGTCTCTGAGTTTTTCCCCCCATTTTTGTCAGCTCAGTGATGAATTCGACTTTCATATGAGTCAAAAATGCTAATCTGACGGGAGTCAAATTGACAACAGAAAAAGTCTTCGTATAAGTAAATGTGCTGTTGTAACGTCAGCTATAGGTGAGTGCTGCTATTCTCATTGGAGTCCAATGAGAATTCCAATTCTTAAGGCTGTTTGTTTACATTATGTCAAATTTGCACCTTTAATAGTATGCTGAATTTGTGGTTCCTGTTTGTAATGTACACATGAATGCAGAGGAAAACTACGACTGGATTACTTTAATACTGAAGGAAATTTCACAACCTGATAATTCTCAGGCAATTCCGAAGTTCCTTTTTTTTCTATGTTTTCTAAGTGGATCTAAGGAGAAAAAACAGGTGTTTGCATTTATCCTCATCATTGAGGGCATCACCTGAATCTTGGCTGATTCCTCAACTCATAGTAAAGTTAAGGATTAGTACTGCATATCCAGAGCATATCATTAGCATACGCGTAGGATAGTTCATCAGCCACTGCTTCTGAGCATGGAAGGTGATTTGGTCAACCAGGGAATCAACCCGTGGTTTCACTTCTAGATTTCTGAACATGTGAAAACCTGCTGGATTCATTTAACCTTGAACTGTAATATTAACCCTTTCAGCTAAACACCAAACCTGAACCTTTACCCAAACCAAAGCCACAATCCTTTTTAATTATAATTTTCATCCTAAATTAACATCAGATAAGCTCATTAAGTGTTGAGCAACAAAATGTCACCATGCTTTTTCATTGTAGGCACTGTTTCCCTCATATAAGTGATAAGTATAAACACAAACAGCAACATTTTTAATAAATTTAAATCATAATATATCTATAACGTAATAAACACAATTCACAACACAAGTGATTAATGTTGCCTCTATACAAACAGGTGAACAACAGTCAAGGAAAATACACAACAAAACAAAAGTTATAATTTAAATGACTAAGTATCTGATCAGACAACATATAAACAAGACTAGTATTTTTCAATATCCTCCTGACGAAATCTAGTCAATACTAATGAGGTACGGTTTTTCACTGTAAATTCAGAAGCATACACACTCCACCATGCATGCACACACAGGAGTAGCAGCAGAGGCAGAAAGAGGCAGAGTCCCTGCTTGCTTGTAATCCCAGTGTACCCCCTGTGGTGAGGCCCCTCCTCAGCTCCAACATTCCTTGCTCTCAGCAGCACAAAAGCTCCTGAGCGGCTCCACAAAAGAGGGCCTCTGACCTAACAAATCAGTTGGCTTTTTCTTTGTGTGTGTGTGTGTGTGTGTGTGTGTGTGCGTGCATGCTTGCATGTTTGTGTGTGTGTGTGTGTGTGTGTGCGTGCATGCATGCTTGCATGTGTGTGTGTGTGTGTGCGTGCGTGCGTGCGTGCATGTGTGTGTTGTGTTGTGTGTGTGTGTGTGTGTGTGTGTGTGTGTGTGTGTGTGTGTGTGTGTGTGTGTGTGTGTGTGTGTGTGTGTGTAAATATTCTTGTCTTATTTGCTCCTTTTACTCACATGCACTTTGATGTGATTGTCTTTTAACTTTAGAGCATGCAGAAGTACCCAAGAGTTTACATTTTTAAGGCTCCCCCTCAAAGCTCTGCTCTCACACTCATATATACCTTGCTCACTCAGATTTGATCTACTCGTGCTGAAAACTTGGTGATTGCACTCAGATAAGCTCTTGCTTGTGCAGATTTCCCATGCTCCTCCTCAAACCCTTCTACCCTCTCTGCACACTAAATCTCTGGTTTCTGTCTATTTCCTTGTAACTGTTGCAGGGCAGTTTTTGACCTCAGCATACCCCTTAGGGGTGGCTGTTCTTCCTTTAATTAGTTACATCCACCCACTGCCCAGGAATTTATTTCAAGGTACTCCACTTCCTTTTGTCATTTATTGGGATTAAAAATCAGTTGATTCCTGAATGAATGCCATATTTTTGCAGTATTAACCTGACCTGCATATTGTCAAACAAATTAGTTTGTAATGCTTCAATGAGCCACCTTTAGATGTGCGTCCACAAACGTGTCAGTACCGAGACCTTAAAATAGAATTGAGTTTTGTGAGTTGTTGGGTGAGGAAAAACTTTAGAAACTTTGTTAAACACTGTTCTTTCTGTACATTCCTCTTTTCAAGTCAAGTCAAGTCCACCTGTATAGCTCTCATTTTCCATGCAGTTCTTTTGAACATCACATCTATTGCTGCCTTCATGGCATAGCATAGACATGTAATCAGAAATAAGATGTGTGTCTCCTTCAGCTTCCTTGCTTGCTTGCTCTCTAAATTTGAACAGCTACATAAAATGTCATTTTATGTTACCAAAAACAAATACAGTATTTGTGTCAATGTAATGTTGTGTACATATGCAGCATATTGTACTGATTGCTTTTACAACTACCTGAGATCTGAACACAATGTGAGCCAGAGTCCTTTTAGATGTGGTCCAGTAAAGCAGATTCGGATCAGAATGCATTAACACCTTACAATAATATGCATTTTTCCTTATCTAGATCAGAGTCTGGATACAGATCACATTTTAATACCAGGTATAAATGGGGTCTTTGTCCCAGGAACTATATTTTGTTGTCTGTGTTTCTATGGCAGTCTAAAAACTTGCAAAGATTAGGAAAATTAGTATGTCAAATTATGAAAACATCACATACACATCATTTCACATTTCACACAATGATGGCGATGAAGGCCTGGACTTTGTCTTCAGTCTATCTATCATTTGCTTTCTTCTGTGACTCCATTTTGATGTGTCAAAGCACAGTGAACAAAAACAAACTGGTTTGCAGCTCACAGAAAATAGGTAATGTTCTAAAGCAGACATAAATAACCATCACATACAAAGAAAGTCAAAGCATTGTTGCACCATATTGAAAACAAGGAACACGTGAATAATTGTTTCCTTCTGAGGAGAAACCTCAAACACGGGCTCTCATTTTTTTTATCCATTACCAAACTGTTTTGTTGCAGTGGAAAACACTAACAGGAATGGGTGAAACGGACTTTCAGATTTAGTTCTCACTTGAGTTCCTGTGGCTCCTGAGTACCTTGAACTGTCCCAAACATGGGCATTTGTACAAAGTGTGCATGTAGGACTTTATTGTGCTCACACCCATGTCACATCATCAGTCCAGTTTAAAAGAAAGTACATACATGTATCTATCCTGATGCACGTTTCTGCTCATTCTTTACAGTGCTTTCAGAGTGAAGGGAAAGTAGTTTGCTGACAAAGGCACATTGCAGCTCCGGTGAAACTTGAAGCCAACAGCTTTATGTGTTGTTTCAAATGTAAACCCTTCAAATCTAAAATGGCCAGTTGCATCTCATTACACTTCACAGCAGGTAAATGCAAAAGGGACATGAAAGAGGTGAGTAGGTGGATGAGGAAGGAGGGAGGGAGAGGTGTGCCATTTTTTGCATCAAATCCTGCTGGTGGCAGGCCCCCCCACCAAGCGCCATGTGAAGACTTGGGTGTGAATGCTGGATTCAAGGCGAGGTTTGTGTGTGTGTATATGTGTGGTGGTGGGTGGGGGTTTTCAGCGGATGGGTGTATTGGTGTCAGATGGGGGCAGGAGGTCGTACCGTCTCCCTTCTCTCGCTTCAAGGGGGATGGACCAGCAGATGTATGTGTCTATGTGGGAGTGTGTGTATTGTGTTGTGCTGGGCGTGCATGTCGCCTGTGTATAGGTAGGAGTTCATCAGCATGTCATGAGGTGACAAAACACAAATGCACACACACAGATAACCCAGTTGAAGGAATGGAAAGCCTTCCTTCAGATGGAACTCGTTAGAATGTCACAGATTTGATCCCTGTCGGGTTATGGCATTATGTATTCAGAGCCATATTACGCTTGTTTTGGCTGTCAGCAAGTGCTAGCCCCCTGCTGATCCCCTTGCAGTCTAAAAAAGAGAGCTAGGGTGAATTTGTCTGTTCTGATGATTTTCTTTTGTTAGTTCCAGCCAAGAGGAACAAAGCAAGAGGGGCCATCCCTGTACATTTGACAAGCTCAACAAGCGTCAAAGCAGCTTTCAAGTTTATCAACATGTGGATGCCACATCTTAATCCTACCCTGAAGGACTGGCGCCTTGTCTAGGTGTTTAAAGTGAAACTGTAGCTTTTATATATGGCTATTTTCAAGAGTTGGTTTGAAGAGTTCAGATAGTTATGTGTCATAGAAGGTGAAAAAAATGTTCCAAAAAATGGTGTCAAGAAAACACCATTTGGAGGGCAAGAGGGATAATGTCAGAACAGAAGAAACAAGCAGCCTTTCTGTTTGGTCTGATAGCAGATCACAATAAAAACTTGGTAAAAGGCGCAGAACCCCAAAAAATGTTAAGTACAGATGGTGGTAAATAAAGGAAAATCATACAATATCTCATGAAAAGCTGATGGTAAGGTGGCAAATTAAATTTTGTGAAATATTTGAGAATAAATTTAATATTTAAGAAGAGAAAATGATTATTCCAGGTAAATGTAGTGAAAAGCAATAAGTTCTGTAACTTTCTGAAAATGACCCCAACAAGTATTGCATTTTAGAATCCATGTGAGGATATGAGCACATTCAGTCACCAAAGCCACCTTAAACTGTTGCTGTGCATTCATGATCAAAGGTTTCATGCAAAGCAGAAGTTGCCCCCCAATTCCCAAATTGGCATTCCTCCAGAATTTTTTTTCCTCTCAGGCTGCCGACAGTCTGCCCATAGTCATTGTCACCCAGTCCCATCCCCAACCACCTGATTGGTGAAGTGTGTTGGATGCTGAATTTAGTCTGGCAGGAAGCTGTGCATCCTATTCCTCATATGAGCAGTGGCGATCAACAAAGTCTGTGGAGACTGTGCATTGCAGAATGGACAAAAATGGACTGATATGAAACTGCTACTTTTGTAGAGTCTATAATGTTACTTTTACGTTCACAATGTTCACATCCTGGCTTTCACTTTTAATTTCTGGATCAATTTTGGATGAATTCAGCAACTATGGTGCTAATAGCTGAAAGATGCATCACATAAGTTGGAGTCTACAGCACAGGGCCTGATGAAACAGCTGGGGAAATGAACAGCTGTGTATCTGCTTGTCCATGAAATGTCAAGTACATATCCCATCTGCATGGAATCATCTCTATGATTACTTTCCTAAGAAGATGACTCTTTCCAAGACAACTTGAAAATAATGTTCTCCACAAGGACAAAGGTGTTAGCCTTGTATTCATGGATTGGATTATCACCCCTGATTACATCAGAGAATGTTGTCTTGCGACAGAATTCATGTAGTTTTCCATTGAATGGAAGGTGTTTTAAACTGTATATCAATTGTAATTTCAAACAGTAATCTCATAAAATGAAGAAAAAACTGATATGGGTTGTTATGAAAAGCAATGTCCAACATTCCATTTTGCTTAGTTTGGAAGACTTGTTGGAGACAAGTTAATTGTGACAGTATCCTAAAAGAGAAACGTTGCAGTGGTGTGATCTGGCCTGTCCCAGCTGATAGTGCTGCCCCTTTTTGCTAAAAGTCAAAAGCACGAATCACAAATTGCAAATGGCTTTGGCAGCTATACAGCATGAGACACCGTCTGCCCTTAGAATGGAAGAAGGAAAAGTATCTTGAACATGTTTTCTGTCTTCGGTACAGTTTGAGCAGTTTTTGTGTCCTGTTCTCTTGATGTGAATTTAAACTTGGCATGCAGATATCTTCTGATTGATCAACAGTCACTTCTGTTTTTTTTAATGAAACTGGTGTTCCTTTCAAAGTGGCATTGAAAATATCTTAAAGTTGATGAAAATCACACGCATTATGTGAGACACAAGATGTCCCCGACAGCCCTCCAAAATGCCAGTCATGGCAGCAAGAAGACCTGTGACATAACTGTCAAGCCTCTTTTTATATAAAACAAAGAGTAAATCAGAATTGAACACAAAATGGCTGCTGCAAAAATGGCTGCAGATGGGAGCTGTGTGGCACGGTGCAACGTCTAAAGAAAAGGGAGAAGTGAATGAGGAGTGGAAGATGGAAAGAGGGAGAGCAGCCAGTCAGTGGATCAGTCACTCCAGGCCTGGCCTCTCGGCAGGGGGTTGTGCTCGGGGCGAGATCACAGGCCTGCTGCCACGCCGAAGCCTTCACAGGCACACAGCGACAGATAGAAAGCTGCTGGCACCAGGTCGCCTCACTTATTCACCCCAGCACTGCCTCGGCACAGCCATCTTCTCTTTCACCCAAGTTCCAATGATTAATCTTGACCTACATGTAGACCTGCTCTCTCCTCTTCTTAGGGCCCCAACAGGTTTCAAACCAATAAAGGTGATTTTGGTGTCACACTGAGCAGCTTTTGGTCTTATGGTTTTGGTCTGGCAATTCAAAACTCCAAGTAATTTTGTTGCCATGTGATGATTTATTATTAGTGCAGGCAGACTAAGTAAGGTGTCAAAAATGTAATCCACAAGAGCACTGAAAAGCTCATAATCTAGATAAAAGCTGTTTTATGATGTTATGAGATTGAGTGCTAGGCTATAGCATGAGTTTTTCATCATTTCTTAAACCTAACTAGTGCAAATCTTATTGAGTGAATTATCAGAGCATTCATCATAGGCTGAGGTCGCTGTGATAGCAACAGCCAAGAAGAATGATAGGAACAGGTATTAGTACCCTGACAGTTAGTCAAACTCACTATCTTTTTGCCCAACCTAGATGAGCGCACACTATAATTTTTTTTCGTTTGTTAAGACACATCATCATTGCTACTAGGGCTTAATGACTAATACAAAAATGAAACACAAAGTTGTGTACAATTTGTACACAAATCTTTTGCATTGTCACCTGCTGGCTGGATGGATGAATAGATGGATGGGTTGGTGGAATTCAATTAAAAGAGTATTTTTAAGATGAAAATTTGATTCAGCACCAGTGATGAAGCACAGAGTTTAAAATAGATTATTTGTCTATGTCTTTGTTTCTTGAATATTTCCATACATCAACAATAACAACAATCACTATTCTAAATAGACACTATTATTGTGGCTGAAAAAGCTGTTCAGCTAATATTTTGCAATAACATTTTTCAACAGAATATGCTTTTGAATGTGTGCTTTGTCACAATTCGATGGACAATAGAGCTAATTTTCAATTATTATATAAAAAAAAGCTGTTTACATTAAAGAATAAAGTCTATGTGCTACAACTTAGAAAATACCCCCTGGCATCTCATTTCTCCTAAGCACACATACACACACTGCTACCCCCTTCCTCTTCCACTGTGACCCTGACTGTTGAAAGTCAGTCGGCTTCTATTAGTATCAGCCCGCACTCATCATTATCCATCAATTAGACTGGCAACAGCCAGGGCCCACAGAGAAACATCTGCAGCCTCTCGGCTCTGTTTCTGCATGGCTGCCGTGCTCTGAGCTCACTGTGCCTCACAGAGGTCACTGTTTACAGAAGGCTTGTCTAAATAGAGCAGTGGAGGAATTTCAAGGTTGAAGCTTATATCACCTGTGTAAATGGTAACAGGACAATGGCTGGCTATTCTGTTTCAGTACTCTATGAGCACTGACTGAACTGTGTCTATCAATTCTCAAGGCAAAAACTGGCAGGTACTGAAACTCATTGTCATGTTCTCTGGCTTGTCTAGTCTTATTCTTGGATAGTAACTAATCATGTATAAGTTGATACAAAATGAACCTGTGTAGCTTTTTAATTACAAAATGGGCACTTTCCAAGGTTAGAATTTATTTGACAAATAACGAAATACATTAAACTTCATACCACCGCAACAAGTCTTCCATGGTCAGATACGAGATTAATGTTAGCTAACTGTAGCTTCATATTGTTCTGTAATGAAATATCTTTAGAAGAGCAGGCGTTAAATGATAGGTCAAATTCATAGTCTTGGATTCTTATTTTTTTTAATGAGATATTTACTGATTGTACTAATTATTGAACCAATTTTCCTTCATTTATTTTTGCGCTGCTGCTTGTGTACAGACATCTAACATTTGAAAGTGTTGGCTTCTTTTGTTTTAAAAGAAAAAAAAATACAGAAAAAAGATGTCAATAAGACACATAGGCACCCATCCCTACCACTGTCACAGCCCTTTAAAATCAATGTTTGGAATGCTAAATATTGAATTTGAATTTTCAGCCTAGTTACTTTGCGACCAGACTATGCGACCAGTAAAATGCTGAGTGTCCAGTGCACTGGACTACATGACATGACATTATATGATGCCCATTTGATAGAAGTCTTTGTTCAAAGTGACTTGATAATAACTACATTCAACCGTCATAGGAAGAAGTGCTAGATGTCATCAAGAATTCTAAGGGGTATTTGAAGATGAAGTGCTTAATAACCAGGTCATGTAATAGAATTTATCACTTCACCTACTGCTGTAATGGTAAGTTGTTTTCAACAAAACATAAGATCTCAAGCAAGGTATCTGATATGACAAGCATTTCTGGAAACCAGCTAACTTTTCCAGTTGTTTCATTTCAACATTTCACCTGCCTGTCTCCTCTTGCTGTTTTACCAAATTTTCAACACAATACAAATAAACTCTCACAACCATAACCCTAACTGTAACAAATAAAGTCTGTGAAATACCAATAATAATGTAAATAACAAGGAAGTCCTGGATTTATACTGAAGCCTTCTTTTCCTGGAATTCCTCACTTTTCTGTCATAAAAACATGGAAGAGATATGTTCATCACCAGAGAGAGAGAGACTCTACAGTCAAAGACAATTCAGCTTGGAACATGCTGCTAAACTGACACCTAAAAGATTTGTATCGTGGACTTTGACAAGTGCCCATGGCAAAAAAAATGTTGCTGTGTGCCAAGAACATCATGAGCCATACTCTTTATTAGGATCCCCAGTAATTGACACCTCATTGGCTGCTGGATCTTCCCGGGGTCCATACTTCAGACTTAAATAGATCCTAAGCCTGTGGGAATATGTGATGGGGCTCCACATGACAAGAAGAGGAAGTGTTTCCTAAGCTTGCATCCCATGGAAGACTGTGTGGGCATTGCTAAACTGTACCAGAACAACCCCTTTCTCTAGAGGAGTGCTTGCTCTGTGATATGTGATATTTTCTAATGTTCAATGAGGCAATGCAACCAACGTGACATGAACATCTTCAGATTAGAGACATCTTTCTGCTGAGGGTTTGTTTGTCAGCTCATCCCTTCGGCATCTCTCTCAGTAATCGACAAGGAAACTCTGTCATGATGATACACTGCCAGGATGACATCATCTGCTTTATCTGCCAAATACACCATGAGCAAAGACAATGCATTACAGATACTCATTTCTAGGGTATAGGTTCGTTGTTTTGAATATTAAAATGCTGACTAAATGACTACATTAAGTTCATGGAGTACAAGATGATGTTTTGTACTGTGTGTTTGTCTGTTACAGCAATGGTACACTAGCACAATGAACCTTGTAGGAACATGGCTGACTGATCGTATGGACCTGCAGCTCCATGTTTATCAGCTGAAGATTCTTATCAGGATTGTCAAGGTGAGAATGGCTGCCTTTCATACTCTAAAATCTTAAAATGAAACAAAATGCTTCCATGAAGTTTTGTCATATGATTATTCAACGAAATAAGGAATTAAGTGACTTTTAATTTGTACCCTTCCAATATAACATTTCAATTCTGCCTCCCACAAAATTTGATGTTTATTATTAAAAATGTATTTGCATCCTCTACTAACACACAGTGTTTTGTTTCTTTTTTTCTTTTTTTTTTTTTAATCAGTTTCACTTGTTACACTTTTTTATTTGGCCTTTCTAGTAGAGTGGAGGCTAGTGAGTGTCAGCGACACTGATGTCATATCTCCCATGACATTGTATGCTACAGGAAATAAAACAAATAAGATGAGGATAATACAAATAAGATGGGGAGGTGGAAGCAAGTTTTGTAATGTCATTATTAAATACTGCATTTGCTTATTTGAACCAATATTTATTTATTTTCCTTTTATCACTACATCAACTTTTCTCAGGAAAGAGGAAAAATGTGTATTTTTCAAATGTTTCACATGGAAATGTCCTTTTTGCTTTTGATTATGTGGTATTTCCATTCTACTACAGATACTATTTACTATTTTACATCAACAACATAAGATCTAAAATATAAATAGATTCATATAATCATATATAAACATATGAAATGTAATGTATTGATCTATGTAGATTAGATTACATAATGCCAGCCAACCTTAAAATACTGGGCATGTGCTAATGAATCAGTAATAATAATCCCATATAATGTAATATACTGAGGCACTGAGAGGCTGAGAGCAAGTTTTTATCCTTATGTTGTATCACTTCTTCATGAAGATGTCCTGAACTAAAAGTAGGACATGATCCCTCACTGCATGCCCATCTCACAAAAACCACTGGTTCAGGTCAATGGATTGTCTGACTAGCATGGATTGAATTTTATGCCCATGTCCATGGCTGAAATCATTCAGTCATTAATTTTTCAAACCCACAACCTTCTTGCAACAATTGGATACTGCTAACCACTGATCCACTGTGCTGCCCACTTTAACAGCTGTCTACAGTATTATTACTGAAAGTAAAGGGAGAGATGACACCTAAATGAAAGCTGTAGAATAAAAAGGAAATGTTTTCCTCATTCAAGTAATTTCAGCCATACACACAAAGGAATGGGAAATATGACCGAGTTTATCCTAGCCGGATGTGATCCAGTTAGTGACGCAAAGTGACATGATAATATTATAACATGACGATGACAGCGTTGGAATCATGACGGGTTACCTCAAATCACTGTCACAGACTTGATTCACAGTCCTTCATTTATCAACTCCTAATCTCCCTAAAGACTGCTGCCAAGTATAAAACGTGTAGCATGGTATCAAAAAGGTGACAACCAAACGCCTTCGAGGCAAAATGTCTAGAAGGATCCATCTGACCCAAAATTGAATCTTTTGAAGTTGTAAGGTATGTATAATGTATAATGTATAATGTATAATGGATCAATGGCTATGTCATAATGAGTCAATGAGCCTGTCCCATTCTGAAACCAGCCAAAAAATACCATCTCATTCTGAGCAACATACCCACCATATTCTTCACTGCTTTTACTATTCAAAATTGTGAGTGTATGTGTCTGAAGTCAGGGGCAGGAGCTCATAATGATGTTGTGTGACGTGTCTGAGTAGGCGGTGCTCAGCCACACATTCACAGGCCACGTCCTTTCAAGGAGGTATTCCTTAAAATGAGACACTGTGTTTGTGAGATTTACACTCAGTTGAGAGACAAGACAGACTGTGTAGGCTAAACAGCTCCTTATTAATTAGCACTGATGTTTTTAACATATTACTGGACTTTATTTACACTGAGCTTCTGAAAATGGTAGCTTTGCAGCCACATTGGCATCAGTTGATGCTTTTGTTTGTCTTTTCTATCAAGTGGGGGATATCAAACAATACAAAATTGACTGGTATCCAAGTTGTAATTATAAGCAGAAGGTTAGCATGAGTTTTCTCATTCACCTGCTGAGATTTGTTTGATATGACATGACTGCAGCATGTTGTTGTTGAACACTAATTACTGCACTATCTTCTGGATAAGGTGTCCAAATTTGACATTGTACATATAAACCAACCAGTGAAATAAAGAGTAGCATGCATATTTCCCAAAATGTAGGAGTGCCTTTTGAATAAAGGCATTAACATAAGAACAAGACCTGTAAAATAATTTCTAGAATACCTTTCCAACTTTTTCTTGATTCTGTTACTTATCTGTAATAGAAAAAGTACCGCGACTTCCGCCTTCAAGGGGTGCTGGACTCCACATTAAACAGCAAGATGTATGAAACTGTGAGAAACCGGCTGACCTTGGAAGAAGCCACTGCGTCAGTGAGGGAAGGAGGGATGCAAGGCATTTCCATGAAGGACAGTGATGAAGAGGACAATGATAACTAGATCAAAGGGCCTGAAAACTCCAAGAATGTCACAGGTTTTTCGAGGGTGAGCATTATACTGCCTGAGAACCCATGCAGCCTTTCCATGAGGTCAGAACAGATAGGCCAATGATCCAACTTGTTCCCTCCACTTTGCTTTGTTTTTCATTCCTTTAATAATTCCACATTTCTGTCTGAATTAATACAAGAAGAATGTTTTTTGTGTCACATTTGCATGATGCAAGTCATGTCAAGTTTTGAAATTCCCTGTGTAGTTTCAATGAGCTTTAATTCCTCAAAACGAAAACTTCATAATAGCCAAGTACTGTAGGATAGTAGATTTAAACTACTATCCTTAAATCAATCAAACACTGACTGATTTCTCTTGGACTGTGTGTCAAATGAGTGTCCAGAATATCCAAAAGAGGCCAAAGCACAAATGACTGTGAGACAAGCACAGTTATGACCGCAAACACTCCCTATTATAAAGAAAGGCAGAAAATTGCATCTAACATATTTTGAAGGCATGAAAAATATTATGTTGTATCTTCATGTTGTGCAGCCTTAAATGTCTACAGTCTTTACATGAGAACTTTTGTCTTGTTTGTCAGGAAGATGTCTCTTTCACTTTTTGTAAAGTACACAATGTGTGGAGCACTCTCTTTACTTCAGGCAGTTGTGCAGGAAAAGAACTTCTGAAACACTCCAGTGATCCAGGCCACTATACTGTGGTTCCCAGTGACATAATGCTTTCTTTCAGCCTGTCAACTTATGCATGATCATCTTTTCACTGTTGAAGTCATCTTGTGATTGATCTAAATGGCATCAGAATTGATTGTTTCTTGTTGGTTTAAGGTCAGACTGTACAGTCTAAAACAACAGAGATAAGATTAAAACATTCATGAGATATTTCTAAAATGACTCTTGAATGTTATCTAGCAATATGGGTGACCATTCTGATCCTGTGTTTATGAACAAGGCTATGAATTTCTTTGTGTTGTGCTAAAAATGTGCAGTGAATGCAGCTACTTTATGTTGCAGTGTTGTAAAGGGTGTGAAAATGGTCTCATAATACTTTTTTAATAATGGGTCTGCATCACGTCTCAACCGTAAATCTAGAGAAAATGTTTACAATGATGTGCTGTGCCATGATGTGGCAGCAACAGCTTTCATCTCTTCTCAGCCAGCTTTTCAAAATATGCCTGATTTTCTCTCATGATCGCAACGACTGTCACACAGCAAATGAAAACCAAGGCTGCATCAACAAATTGTGATTTTAGTAGCATATTGACTAAAAAGACAACACCATTTAGCCTTCAACCATTTTCATCAGAAGGAGTCATTCTGTCCTTTTGAAACGACCCATTGTTTGCCCTCTTAGCTGGTGTCAAATGAGCCAGTCGTTTTCAGTCTAAATAGATCAAAGTTAGCATGTTTGGAGCACAGCTTCAAGTGTATGATTGTTTTGAAAGATATAGCTTGTGGTGCTGGTTAGCTATATTGCATTATACAGGTTTTTTTCTTCAGCCTACCCTCATTTATATAACTGGGTGGACAAACTAACAAAAATGTCTGTCAGCATAATGCAGCACAGATACCACATACTCCAAAATGATAAAATATAGTTGAATCAGCCCCTCTTTAAAACAGTGGCAATAAAACATTAGAACCTTCTCTTCATTTATGAATGATTTATATGAAGGGACCGTGGACAATTTTGAAACATTAACTCAAATGTTACCATTTGATGTATTGTACCAGAGTTAGCGTAAAGCTAATCTTCACCTGCAGTTCCTTCATGAAGGTAGCATTTATTGCAGGACTGTTGCATTAAGCTGCATTAGTTTTAGCTTGGTGTACCTAATGAACGTGCGAGTGTATTTGAATAAATAACACTAACAATCAATCATCCCTGACAGCACTGTTGGGCAGAACAAACAATATATTGACAATTTAGCAGTTGTTATGACCTTACCAATAGTTGTCTAAACATTTAAATCAAAATAAAAATAAAAAAATCCTCCTCTGGAGAGCCACACAGGAATACCCACAGCAGATGGATTGACAACTGACCAGCTGACATTGCCATCTCTAGGACTGACATTAGCAGGGCAAAACCTTGTTTACTTAACAAAACATAAGCATAATTAACCTCAATATGTGAGTAACATCAGATTAATCTGCCTAATTGTGACATGGAAGTCAGAAATCAGTTTGAAACTTGCACCAGGAGGAGCTAAATGGAGCTAAATGAAATGAATGCTCATCTTCGTAATCTTTAACCATATTGAGGCACAAGGCACAACTTTATCAAAAAGGAAAAAATGTGTAAAATATTTATGGGGGATAGTGTTTATGTTTTATGCAGTGAAATTGTAAGAGCGGAGTTTGAATCAAACAATATGTGAGGTCTGTCTCTTTTACAGTACCATCTAAAGGTATAGTCACTTATGGCAACATTGTGCTCTACCACAGCTTCTTCTATTATAAAGTGAGAGAGCTGCATTTATCCTGTACAAAGAAAGTGATACTGTGTTACTACTTCAAGAATCGTGTCAAGCTGCCTACTTAGAAATCTGCCGGTGACAATGCAAGTTGTATCGCTATTGAAATTTGGAATTTCCCCTCACTTCTTCAAACATTGGTACTTTGATTTCTACATCAACCTAACACCTCTGACATTATCCTTTCTTTATTTTGGTTAACAGATACTGTTGGTTAGCAAGGCAATACACATTAAGTTTTGTTTTATCACACTGATTAACCTGTTTTCAACTTTCATTTTCAATTTTAAAGCAAATGTTGTATTTTAGTAAAATATCATTCAAATAATAAAGTTCATTTGTCATCTATGATGTTCTTGTATGTGCTCTGTACTTCATTCCAGGATATATGACAGGGCGAATCCACAGTGTTCTAATAGATGATGGGAAGTGAAGTCTGCCTGTACTTTCCTGTGCCAGCTGTTTTCTATACTGTACTTTTAGGCTTGTGTTTCGCCCTGTGTGCAAGTACTGCATGTCCCCATTATTCACTCCTCTAAGTGTTTTTGCTCCATGTGTGATCTTACCGGTGGGTTCATCATGCTTCTGCCTTGTAGAAGAACCCACCAAAGCCAAGAACATTTAAATAAAGATGAATGGCAAATGTGAAAAGACCTTGACACTTCATTCATTTTTGTTGCCGTGAATTGACTGCTTGAATGTGAATTAAGGAGAGGTTTTCTTTGTGATTTGTTCCTTAAACAAGTCTAAAATCTTTGCATTTGCTATAGAAAGGTTTATGCATTTAGTTGAAGTCTAGTGCCAGTTACTTTGACTAGTACTATTTGGACAAAGAGATAACCACTCAGAGTCAACAGGGATGTTGTGTCAGCAGACTGCAAAAAATACATATTTCTTAATCCCCCCCACACACACACACACAACTGCATTTTCTTAAGAAAGACAGTCTGAGATTAATGCTGTGGATTAAACCATCATTCATCTTGAGAGTTGATATTACCGTCGAGAAGGAGATTGAAAGAATTGCCAGAGATCAAATCAGCAATGACCAAAATCAAATCAAGAGCCCAAGACGGAAGCTAAAACTGGAGGATTAGATATAATATAGTCTCAAATTAAAAGAAGAGAGGATATCTTTTAATTATGTTATAGAAGGGGGAGACAAATCCTTCTTAGAGGAACAGAGAAAAACAAGATTTTGGGGGAAATGAGGTGAATTAAACTACAAGTGAAATTCATTTTCTCCTTGAATGATACTAATGGTGGATTTACATGTATTATCCAGACATATGTAGTTGTTGCCTAAAATGTTTTGACTTTTTGCAATGGCATGAGTCATTCCAGATACGCTTATCCAGCACACAAATCAACACCGTTGTATTATTTATTTAACATTAGCACTTACGATCCAACGATAGTGCCTTTAGAGTTTTGCTTTTCCAGATCAAACAAGGGTTGCTCAAAACTTAGAGGAACACTGAGAATTTGAGGAAATATGCATGTGACACCTGATGACAGATCAGATTTGGATTTAATATTGATTAGTGACCTGCTGTTTCACATTCAAACAAATCGCATTCTGCCAGTGTCTGTGTCTGAAACTGCATCGTTGAGGCAGGATCGTTTTTTAACAATCACAGTGTCTAAATTTTCACACACACAGCCTGTAGTGAGTTGCTTACATTGCAGACCAGTGCTACAACACCAGCAGGCTGAATTTGACAAAAATCAGCCCTGATGCTTATCTTCAGGACTGGCTGGGGACTTCTCTATCAGGTCCATCTCTGTCTGAGCTTTAGCCAAAATCATTCTAGACTTCACTGAAATGGATGTACAGAGTTGCAACTGATATTAATCCTCTCATCACATTTGACTCAGAGACACATAACAAGAGAATTAACCAGAATTTTCAAATCATGCTTTAACATTGGAAAAGACGAGCATTTCATTAAGACCTGTTTGTGTTTTAAAGTCTAACGGATACATGCATCAACTGAGGGATGTTGCCACTTTGGAGTGAGATGGAGCTGGTGCTATTTTATGGAGGATGATGATATTTTACTGTAACAGCACAACTAATACAAAATGCCAAATGGGTTGGAACACCATGTTATAACACAAACAGCATTTATCATTTCATAAGACCTTTAAAGTCAAGATATTACAAGCTGGAGATTTATAAGGAAGGTGTAACAACATGCTAGAATGAATTTCAATGACATATTGAGGTCAAGGGTTTAAAATGTCATGTAAAATGATGTTAATGTGGGACAGGCCTTTCACACACCATAATTCAAGATTAACATAGCAATTACTTTCTTCTATATGAGACATCGTTCAAGTAAGTCCATCTACATTTGAGACATTTTTAATAAGTTTGTACTTTATGGGTAATGGAAATATGTAAAATGAAACTCCCCCACATTTCTTTGTTTATTATTCAGTCGACATCCTGATGAACTTTCATTCAACATCAAGTATCATATACCCAGTAATCAAGAGAAAACACACAAAACAGCCCACCTATTTCAACATCCAATCTGTAGTGTCAGTGAGCTGCCTCAGAATATCATTCATTTAATTTCCTCAGGAATATCCAGACATGATTGGGCAGTCTCTGCGAGACACGACACCGCAACGGATTAATGGGGCTGAAGATTTATGCCGGCACGATCTGAGCTGCTTTGGCTTTTAAGCTCCAATCAAGTGGGGAAATGGGAAACGATAACTGTATCAAAATAAAAAGAATCTCCAACTGACCATCACAATGAGAACTGACCCAGAGTCTTAGCACTGACAGGCTGCTGCTGTACTGTGGGGAGTCCTGCAGTGATAAGGATGTGAGAACAAGCCGTTCCGACACATTGAGTCCATCAAGCCGTCTCTGACATGATACGTGTGGATAATGACAACAGGAAAATGAAAAGATGAAGGGAGAAATCAGCCCATGTGTAGACATTCAAGTTGCCAAATAAATTGGTCTGTGATTTGTTGTGAAGAGGCATTTTATTTACAATGATTTTCACAGTGTTCTTTAAGGTAAACGGCATCAAAACAGAATAGGCCTACAGCCCAGGAGAAGTGTTTATTTTAGTACGGCTGCTTTGCATGCCAGAAGTGTCAAAATTGCCTGCCATTTGAGAGGGCAGGTAGATGTCAGATCCTTTTAATAAAAGCTGCCCCCAAAGCTTCTTATGTTTCCATCCCCATGCACCAAAACCTTCTTATCGTGGCCTTAAGAGGGGACAACAAGCCCACTGATTAATTTTAGATCTTTTCCATGAAAAGAGTAGCTTACAGTTTAAAGCAATCTCACTCGCTGTTCAGGCAAGACATGAGGGTAGATTGTTTTACAGTACCTCAGGGATGAACACTGCACAGGACTGTTTGTCCTGTTTCATGGTTGTATACCGTTAAAGTCCATATTGGGATCAACAGTATCACAGTCTTAAACTGGGACTGCTGAGGCCACTGTTATTATTAGATGGATGTCAGGAGTTAATCCTCCCCCTGCAGGCACATTTGATTGTACACACCTCTTTTTTTCTTTTCTTTTCTTTTCTTTCTTTTTTTTTTTTTTTACCAGATACTTTTCCCCTTCCGATGGTCTTTTTCTACAGCTGTAACTTCAATTGTGGTGAAGTGGTGAGACACTATAATTTATTTATTTATTTTTTAAAAGTCTAATTTTCAAGACAATGGAATGAAACAGAAAACAAATCATTTTGGATTATTTTTATTTGTTTTGTCTTGCACAATTCAGGTGTTTATTTAAGTATTTTGATTTCACAATACCCTTTAGTCGAGGCTCTGCTGATCAGACATACATTTTTTAAAGTTCAGAGTTTCTGTAAACATTTCATCATTTGAACTGCGATACATTATCCTACATCTTTGCACATTGTGAAGTACATTTCAGACTGATCAAACCGATTTGTTTTCTTTGTCATATATGACAACAAATTGAATATCTGAAGGTTTTTAACTATTAGTCGGACAAAACAAGCAAACTGAAGACATCACCATGGCCTCCAAGAAAGATTGACTTCCATTTTTTCCCTATATTTTAATATTTTATCAACAGCAGGGGTGACTCTGTACTGAGGACAGTGACGTGCATGTGCTCTGAAGCTACAGCATACACTATTCTGTAGCTGACAAGCACCTCAGGCGGTAATGGAGATACCATGTGGGAACTGCAAGAACTCTTATTGGCCAGCATGGGCTGCTGCTGTGTTCTACTGGTTCCTCATGCTGGTAGAAATTTTTAAGAGTGGTGAACAAGTTGAAAAAAATGGCTCTGTTACCTTCTTCTATTCAGTAACACAGCGAACAATGGCATTTTCACTGCAAACCTTCTGCTTACTGCAGCACCCACACACCATCACAGAGAAACAATGCAACTAGGGCACTTGCATGTAATAGTCTCACATTCACTCCCAGCTCAGTAATGAATAATGAAGCGAGGCAGACCTTCCCACAGTCACTGGAGTCACCAAGTTAATTACTGCCAGGTAGGGCTGGGTGATAAAACGATAGCGATATGTCTCGCGATAGACACGTCATCAATATCAATAAAAAATGCGTTCGAAAAAACATTCGATAATTTTTTTTCCTTCGTCGGAAGAAACCTGAGGTTGCGAAGCGAGTTTGGTTGCATGAACAAAGGCACTCGCTCTCACGTAACCGAACGTAGGGAGTAATCGCTGATCAGTGAGAGAGACACGCTAACACGCCAATCATGTAACAGTATCAAGTTCGGTTGCGCCATCTCGTTGTCACGTGTTTGATGCTCCGCGAGGAGTGAGATGAGAAATAGAAAGCGCTGCAGCGAACTAAGAAATTGTCGATAAAACAGGTAAACTCAGCTCGCCATTGTGGAGTTTTTTGGATTTTATAAGTCGGACCATAGTCAGACCAATGTGGTCTGTAACTTATGCAAGACTGTCGTCCCCACCAAGACCGGTAATACCACAAACTTATTTAACCACCTTAGCCGCGCTCACTCTTTGGAGCGCAGCCGTATTCGCCCAAATACATAATATACGTAGACGCCTCATTGACTGACGTTTCCTATTGGAGCTGACGTTCAGCGCGGCCGCCACCTGGGATAGGTCTCCCATGCATCCCCAGTGCATTTATTTCTACGGAGGAAGGTGTATGCCCAGCTACTATAATTATCATAACTCCTCTAATTTTTACCCGATTTTCACACGGTTTGGTTTGTTAAACGTCAGAGATGTAGTTATGATACAGGACGGTGTCACACATTAAAAACAAATGCTTTCATGCTGAAACACTTGATCTTTGTTAAAGAGCATAATACAGACATATGGTATGGCCCATTAATAAATGTATAAATGAATTAATTTTAGATTTTAATAAAGATACAGTTTGATTGTTCATTTGATCTCTCTCTCTCACACACACACAAACACACACACACCGTCTGGCCTGACATGTCTAAATTTAAACAACTGTTCACAGCTTTAGGATGACAAAGATTCCATAATAGCCTGGACTGAAACTGCTGATGTTTGTGAAATACACTGATTTTAACACATACAGTACATACATATAAAGCTCCCATATATATCTGCTCAGTACAGTTTTTCCTTCTTTCTTTTTTTTAAGGCCTGGAAAAGTTAGCTTTAAAAGTCCAGGTCATTCCAGCGTCTTACACTACCCTGTTAAGCTTGTAACTGGGGCTGGGAAGCTAAATAAAACAAAATAAATAAATAAAATAGGGGCATTGTTGCGCTCTTTACGTTGACTTTGGTTGGCTCTGGTGCTACCGGAGACCCACCCAATATGGCGGCGACGCTGGATTACGCTCCAGCACGTAATGAGGCGTCTTGTTAAGGGGCTGTAAAGCCTATGCAATAGGACCCAGAGATGCAGACCCGAATACAGAGGTTGTGTGAAAACAAAACAAATTTATTAATAAAAAGGGAAACAGAAAACACGCTCAACGAGCGGATAATACCAAACAAAAGACGCACTCAAAAGGAGTGGAAAACAAAAGGAGCACCGACGAAGCGGGTATGACAAGAGGCACGCGTGGAAGCGGCAGGCAGGCACTGAAACAAAGGAAAACACAGCTCACTTAGAGACTGGAGAAAATGTGGACAACAAACAAACGTAATTCTGACTTAGAGAGAGAGACTAAAGACATGTACTTACGAACCATACTACCAACAAAGACGAGGAGCTCAATGGAATAATCCGGCGACGAGGAGCTGGAAGTCCACGTCTTAAATACTCTCCCTGATGAGGGAGAGTGACTGCAGGTGAGTAGCAGTGGGAGGAGCTGGCAGCAGGTGAGGGGCTGCCCAGCCACGGATCCAGGGGTAGACAGACAGACACACACACAGGGATAAGGGAGAGGAGACACACAGGGAGAGACAAGAAGCCAGGATCGTAACACGTCTACGTATATTATGTCTATGTATTCACCAATGTCCGCCAACTGCAGCACCACCGCACAAGCAGCAGACCACCATGCAGAGGTATCTGCTTCAGTGCCTGATGACAAATCATCTAAAAGGCACAAAGACATAACGGAGGCAGCGGCATATCATATAGCTAAAGACATGCTTCCGCTGAGCACTGTGGAGAAGCCAGGTTATAAACATCTTTAAACATATTTAAACACACTTGCAATAAAAATATAATTGAATAGTTCATGTATGTTTAGAGTAAGAAGAGTGACTAAAGTTGTTCATATGTCTAGGCTGGTTTTATAGTTCAGTCAGTCTTACTCTGCTGTCTATCATGTTTGTTTGTTTGTTTGTTTGTATGTTACAGATGTCAAGTCTTCCTCAGTTTCTGCTATGCTAACACTGCACATATCTGAAAACATTTTATTCAGCAGAAGGTGAATCAGCTTGTGAACTTCCTGCACTAAACCTGCAGAAAAAAGTTCTCAGGTTCGCTACAACCTGTGACAGTCTCTGTTTACATTTTTACACTTTTTTTTTTTTTTTTTTAACATTTATTATTTGAGTGTTTTCCATGGTTGTGTTGACATTTCCTTTTCTTTCTGCTTTGATAGCTGAGGGGATCATAATCAGAGGAAGGTTAAATTTAAAATAAAAATGTTTAAATTGAATGTATTTTTCTCCTGGTCCTTATTTTAAATAGGTCATTAAAAATTATCAATAATTATCAATATCGACCGATATAAAACACTTTTTCGGCCATATTGCCCAGCCCTACTGCCAGGGTTCTAATGAAAGCATGATATGGTCCAATCATGTACAATACATCTGTTAAGTGCTACGGTGGTGATATCAGTGGGTGAAATCTGATGCTGAACATTGAGTCAAAATCTATGTCACAGACATGAATGTATTAGTCAATGTTCAGGAAACCTTCTTGCACTGTCATAACATTGTGTTGTGCATTATCCGACATTGCTGTGCCCTGTGAATCACAGCACTGTATAAAATATGATAATAAAACATAAATTAGTACGTTTTTCTATAACCAACTTTAGTGACTGTTAAATAGAGTGAAACATTTTTAAATTAGGTATTAATAGTATTAAGTGTATATAGCATAGTCAGCTGTGACTGAGTGGTGAACCAATTCATTTTAGTCAGTGATTTCAATTTAATTTTTTTGTATTTTGATTTTGTGAGGCTGTCTTACATTTGATTCTTAGCTTTCGAGCAGCCATGTAACTATAATTGTGTGGAAATTCCAATAATAGGCTAAACTTGAAGATTCATTTAATAATCAGGTAAACTGAATCTCTTACATAAAAACACATTAAAGAAACTAAACCCTAAAACCAAATAATGTCTCTAAATGTGTTGTTTTATCACCATCTGTGGTGTCTTCAACTACTGTGACATTAGGTAAGAGAACTGGCTCCTCTCCAAATGACTTTAATGCTTCATACAAACAGTGTTCGTGTCATTCCATGCTGCATTATACAATACAGCTCTCACTCTCCTTAGTTAATACAGTAGGCACTTACAAGCCATGACTGTCAACATTTCCATTTTTCCTGACATTCCCCTGTATTTTAACCTTCTCTGCCGCTGTCCTCTCGCTTAAATATTTGCAGTAAATCTCTCATATTTCTAACCTTTATAAAGGGGGTGGGCTGTAAAGTTGTTGGGAGCCTTGTAATAAAGTCCAAGATTGATTAGGCAACATGTTCCAGAACACAAGCCCACCGCTGAAACACATCATAATTTTGTGTACTGTACTGCTATGCCGTGTTATGGATAAATGAGTTAAAGCTCCATCCTGCCTCCTGTCTAGTGTGTTCTGACTGACGCTCCAGGACGAGAGCTATCCTAAATATTTCTCAACCATTTACCCCCTATTTTTCACACCTAAAACAAAAACAAGGACGAATTTGAGAGGGATGGAGTACCTGCCAAAAAGCTAAAAGTCTGTGCAAGTGTGTCACCAAATGTGAGGAGCCATCATGACAAATCTGCAAAGTTTAAATAGAGGCATAAAAACAATGACTGTATTTCTACTATCTCTGCCATCCATTTTCATCATCACCCTCTCCTCTTAACTGTCTGTTGTCAGAGGCCCCTCTCATAATCACAGCTGAAGCATAATGTATAAGTGATATGTACATACTCTTCAAGAAATATGTAAACAAAGTGCTGAAGTTATATGCCCTTTTCATTCATATAATGCAGGGAAGTTCACAGAATTTCACTTTCAATAGATATTTGTTTCTGACCAACCTCTCATATTATTTCACATGAAAAATAGTAGTAGTAGTAATAGTAGTAATAGTAATAGTAATTAATATATTAATTTAACAGCCACCTTCAAAGTCTTGGATAGTGCCATGTATCTTACCATTTTCATACAATCAATGGCGTTGAATGGCACTAACCTCTACAAAGCTGCAAAGTGTCTGTATGTAGATACAACTTTACGGAGAATAATTCCACCTTTAGAGCTCAATGGAGTCAATGGCCCTTAAGATTTTGAGAGATTCAAATGAACTTAGACAAGCATGCATCATCTGCATAGTCTCTGCCAAATATCATTAGGGCAAGTTATCATGTGTAAACTTAACAAGTACCAGTTATTTCTTTGAGCCTTTGGACTCAAATCCTCCAGAATTCATTTCAGTGAGTTCAAACGCTCTAACTGCAGGCCTCTGTTCCTCATGACTGAACAATGACACCTGAGCAAGACCAAGACTTGTCTTCACCTGACTCACTACAGAGCTAGAGGTTGTGCATGCACACACATACGTACGCACGCACACACACACACACACACACACACACACACACACACACACACACACACACACACACACACCTTTATCCTCACCGAAAAACCCTAAAAAAAAGTCCCCACCCTAAAATTTAAAGATTCACATTATGGCAGCTTGTGTGTTTGTCCCCATAAGGAAGGTGAGTCCCCACAGTGTGACTGTGTAAACAAATTTATATCCAAACAACATGAGTAATACACCCCCCCACCCCCCCCACCCCCCCACACACATACACACATCAGTGCTAATCTATTTGAATCATGCCAAACAGAGGAAATCATGTCACGCTGCTTCAATCCTCCATTGATGCAGAAATGGAAAAAATCATAAACAGTCTACAAAATGGCCTTTGGCATGAGATGTTCAATGGCCGAACTCTTATTTTTCATATCACAAACCACTATGTTAGAAAAGTTCATGTCAGTATGTTTTGTTATGTTGAAACATACTGGATGTGCATTGTGCTGTTGACTGCACTATAAAATGTGCTTTCACACATGTCAACAATAGACAAAGGAGGCAGCTATGAAAAAATCCATTGTCATGGAGCATTAGGTTGCCTTCGTTTCACTTCAAATCAGAGGATTAGATAATATGGTTACATTATAGACTTGTCTCAAATGTGTCTGATGGCTTGCAAGTCCAGACTCTCTGTTGTAAGTCTGTCCTCATGTCCCAATATCCAGCACTGAAGCACCGAGTATTAAAGTCTCTTATTTTGCTTCCATCCTTGAATGTCAGAGACATGGTCAGTACTTCAGTAAGTTATCTAACATGGAAACTGTGTGAGACTAAAGCCATCAGAAATTTGTTAACGTCTTTGTGGGCGTTCAGTGGTGCAAAGGATTCTATAAACAAGAGCTCGTCATGAACTGGTTGACTAAAGTACATGCAATCAAATGCTGATCACTTATTGACTGTACTTTACTCTGTGTTTTGTCCACCTCAGCTTGCAAAGTGCTCCTTTGTGACAGCATGCTGGGCTCCACAGTGACTGAAAATGAAAGTGTTAAATGTGAAAAATGATTTTGGTGATCAGCGGTGAGTCACACTGAGTTCTGATACCCAAATAGAAAAATTCACTTAGTTTTGATGCTCATCAATCTTTTACCAAATATGCTCTTTCTTCTTATCTGTCTCTTATCATTCATGCAACAGCTTCACTTCATTTCACCTGTCTGTAATTAACCGTGAGTAACTGGATGACAGGTTGAAATGAAACTTAAGGAAAAAAAGACATGTATATTTTAAATGTGCTGGTTGCATATAATGATCTTGACATGCAGAGATGTATTTAAGTTACATGTACTGATTACATTGCACTCATTTGCTTATATGTCATTGAACATCTATGGACAGTGATGGAGGTCCGACTGCTAGAACAGTTCAGATGTGAGCGCTATGTTTCACTCTGACACACTAATCACCACATTGCAAAGTTGTCAGGGCAGCTTTGGATGTTCAGTTCTTTATCTCTGGATTCCATTCATCTCAAACCCTCTTACACACACACACACACACACACACACACACACACACACACACACACACACACACACACACACACACACACACACACACACACACATAAACTCCCACAATCCCACCTCACTGGGCCATGGGCCAGTTCTACTTACTCCACAGAGGAAGAGGAAGGGTCACAAAAATAGATGTGAGCAGAAATATTTGGAGAGAATAATAAGGGGTTGGAGTGCAAAAGTGGCCAGGGGGTACAGGGGGTGTGGAGGGGGGTGACAATCTGATGAGGAGCTAGCAGGCTGAAGAGAACAGGGGCAGGTTGCTCAAGTGTTTGCTTTATTGAACCAACGTCTGTTTATCTCCACTCTCTCACACTGAGCACAAGACAGTGATTCTGCAGAATAAACCCCTGCAGTATGCCACCTGTGTGTGTGTGTGTGTGTGTGTGTGTGTGTGTGTGTGTGTGTGTGTGTGTGTGTGTGTGTGTGTGTGTGTGTGTGTGTGTGTGTGTGTGTGTGTGTGCGCGCACGCATGTTTTAGGACATTCTTGTGAAGTGAGGTCGTTGAGATGCTGCTTCCATCAGCAAGTGGATCACTCAGCAACGTTTTGGCCAATGATTAAGATTTGACTTAAATCAGTATTATTTTTTACTACATAAATATGAGGTACCGTATTGACAGGGGCATCATTAAAGAGTTTGTTCTGTGCTGTATCACCACAATTATGAGCCTTTTCACTGCTATGTTTACAAATTTAATTTCATATACAAGGCTTTAAAAGTATCAGTTAACTTTGCTAAGTTCTACATAAAGAGTGTTATGAGTTTTTGGAGAATGATGCACCTTGTTCCATTCTCCAGGTTAAATTGCCATTCATTGCATATCTTTAACTTAAGCAACTCAAATGCTTTGAAGTAGATCTTCCAATATTTGGATTAAGCCTTTCATGAAAAATGTGTTAGTAGACAACATCTGTTGTTTCATCAGCCATGAACATATTCATTTAATATATCTTATATCTTATCTCTGCAGCTGTGCTACTTTAGTAAATAGAAGTGTGGGAACAGACTCTATATCGATATCAACAGATGCCTGATTTTAACTGGGACATTCCTATAAAATACAATTGAAAGGAGTCATTTTGATTAAATTGCTGTGATAAGGTTAAGATTAGAGAAAGGAAACCATGGATGCTAGCTGAGAATGATAGTTCCTCACAATCATAGTAAATGTATGTGGTGGCTAAGGCAAGGCAGTGTGACAGGCCACATGGCAGGTGGTGGGTGGGGGGTTGGGGTGGTGTTCAGGAGGCCAGCTGAAGACATGACAGGCTGAAAAAAAAACCTCCACAGCGCTTCAGGACGAAAACTCAGGCTGACAAAAAGACTCACGCAAGAATCCAGTCAAACAGTCAGTTCTGTTGTTCCCCGCACAAACACGCCACATTGCCTTGGCACACCAGGTTTTCCTCTTTGTTGGCACCCGTCGCCAAAAACTTTCTGTCTCTCAGAACAGAAGAAGAAAGTAAGCTGACACTGAGCGCTGAACCTGAAGTCAGCACTTCCAGTTTGTGCGGCCACAAGAGTTCTGAGTTTGAGAGCAATATTATGTCTCTCTCTCTCTCTCTCTCTCTCTCTCTCTCTCTCTGTCTCTCTCTCTCTCTCTCTACACACACACACACACACACACACACACACACACACACACACACACATATATATGCTTAATCAGTTAGTCTAATTATCAGGCCTACTCTAATAGACATGTTTTGTTTTTCTAGTTGAATATTTGAGCTTCACTGTACTAAATGATGGATGGATGGATGGATGGATGTAAGTTTGACACCACAAGACTGTTTTCACATTCATCTGTCCAGTAAGTCCCGGGTCAGCACAGGCCAGATACTTCCTCTTTGCACATTTGTTCTCTTACACTCTTACACAAACTCACATTCAGTTCTGTCAGTGTCCACAAACCCAGGCCTCAGCTCTTTTTTTTTTTCCTTTTTATTTGGTTTGCTTTGGTTTATTGATAACATTCAAATATGAACTTCTTTCCATCTTTGTTCCCACTGTTTTAACAGCTATTGGTTTTAAATTCAAGTCACATACCAAAACTCTCATACTCAGCTCAATTGAACATTTACATAATGGCGCTTATGGTGGAAGTTCAATCAGAAATCATATCTCTCTCTCTCTCTCTCTCTCTCTCTCTCTCTCTCTCTCTCTCTCTCTCTCTCTCTCTCTCCCAACCAGCAGGACATTCACTCACATCTAAACAGCTGGATTTCACCCCCGCCTCTGTGTGTGATCCAACTGTCTTGTTGCTGTGAAACTTTAAAACAGTTCCTTTGTCAGCTGTCATTTGAGTATCAGATAGATGTAACCCTCCTCCACCCCTGTTCACCCTCCATTCTCATCACATCCAGCACCCATGGGTCCTTACACTGAGCATGTTAGAGATCCTGCTCCACATCACATGTATTCAGATCTTCAGGCATTGCCCTTCACCCCTTCACCACCACCACCACCACCAGTGGCTGGACTGCATTGGTTTGTTTTCATCTACAGCTCACTACCTCCTTAAAGTAATGACATCATGATAAGGTCTAATTGCCAAAGATCCTAATTTTTCTTCAACTTTCCTATTGTGCCCAATGTCAAATGAATTGTATTCATTACTTTAAGGCTCTCTTTCAATTAATTCTTTCAGAATTGAAATAATATCAATTTCCAAAGAGAACCTTGTTAACAGCTGTTAAAACAAGCATCAGCATACGTAAAAAGAAGAATGACTCAGCACCTGTATGGCCTGTTTCTCAACTCACACTTATTTATACACTTTTAATGGTGGAGGGTTTCATAGAAATCTAAAAACACTGCTATGATTTTCCAGCCTGAAAATCTCAATTAAGATAGATGACAGTCCATGATGCATTCAAATAGTCAAGTGTAGAATGGCTGGAGAGCCTACTTGAAATTATTATTATGTCTCCAGCTGATTCATTCACAGTCACAGCTAACAAGTAATGACTTTAAATGCAACACCAACACAGACTGCATCTTTCAAAAGGCCCACAACTTGAGGTGCTATAGGTCTTTTCCAAACACATATGCAAATATGATGAAGTAGCAACAAATTGCAGTATAAAAATGGCTGTTGTGTTTGATTTAATAAAAAAAAATTTAAGTTAAGTTAATTGTCAGTTGTAATTAATACAATTCATTGCTTGTTTGTGGTAGTGAATATCAAACAATATATATTGTTTTCAGATTTTTTTTCAAACTATCAAATATTGATATCAGCATCAACCTCAAAAATCCAGTGCAGAATATACAATACAGCAGAATATACTATTATTTCTAACTTGCTTCATACATCAATGAGATGATAGTTTTATAAACTTCAGAAAAAACATCAAAGACAAAAAAACTGCTTTCAGGCAATTTGGGATATCTAAAATGACTTTATTATAACAGTTTTCCCAGAGTATATAAAGCAGATACAATGTAACATCTAAACCCACAACAGTTTCCCCCTACAATAGTCTGAGCCTCAATGTTTAAGTGAAATCATATGTAACACTGGCAAGATGAAATGAGCACTTTCTGTGGGAGAATTCCCTCCCCAGTCACACGTTCCTGTCTCATTTCCTCAGGTTTAACGTCAGTGAAAGTTGTCACCATGGGTGGAAAGTGTGAGGACAACTGTCTGTGATTTCCTCTACTGAGATGTGTGAGGCTACAGTTGGGCACATTATCAGCATGTTATTTCATCAGCAGTAGCTTGACATGGAAGCTTGTACTTACTGGGGAATATATGATGGAGAGATTTGGTGTCTTGAGGTGAGTTTGATGCTGGAGACAGTCCCACTACAACAGCTCCAACGGAAATGACTCTGCTACATCAAAACTTCAGTGTAGGCGACACTCGGGCTAGGTATCATTTTAAATAGCTACTTTCTACTTTGGTACCAAAACAATTCTTTTTTTTAATCTATACTCTGTCAAATGTAAACTAATTTTCACAAAACCATTTTTTCATTTAACAAGATAAGCCAAAATTCTTACTTGTCAAATTCCATCCTAACACAAGTAGCCATACAAGAACATGACCAAAAAAAATCTATCTATCTATCTATCTATCTATCTATCTATCTATCTATCTATCTATCTATCTATCTATCTATCTATCTATCTATCTATCTATCCACAAATTTATTTAACCCACAAAAATACAATTACAAATTTTGTGATATTGATCTTAAGGATATTTATCGTTGCAATACCCTTAAAGTGGCCAGCATGCCTGCATAGATTGTACACCTGAGCAAGGACTTGCTAGCAAGAGAGCAAAGAAGTCAAAATAGATAGCTATGCATGTAAGTTTAATTTAGCTGACTGACATGAAGTCACAGCCAATGATGAAATTGTCAAGGGTTACATAATTAAGTCCTTCCACTTTGATCCTTGATGTATGCCAAAGAGTCCAGGATGCATAACATTTCTAACAAACCAAATCAAAAACACTTACATCATAATCAATAATATAACTGCAACAAAAATCACAAAATTAATGCTGAAAACTTACATACAAGTAAGTTGTGGATAAAAGGTTGAAACATCCAGTTTCTGTCATTTTTTTTGTGAGAACAGTTGGAATGAAGACTTGACTGATACTGGACAAATGCAAAAAGACACCAAGTGTCCCCACTGATGGCTCCAGCACCACTACGTCTTGCACAAAAAATAATTATTATAAGAATATTTACTTTCATAGTGAATAGTATTAAATATTCTGCAGATTCGTGTCCAGAGAATTCAAACAAACTCATTTATATGTATCATGGCTTTGGTGTTTAAGAGTAGTCTCTCAGCACAGAGAGTACTGCAAACCTGAAATGCAGCATATGACACTCTGATCCTCCAAGCATTCACTTACTGTTGGAAAGAGAGTCAGAGAGAGCTGAAAGTGATGAAACATTCCACCCACAGCAAACCCAATTTGAAGTCAGCATTTAGCACAAGCAGGAAGTGGTGGGATGTTTACATAGATCGTTGAAGAGGACAGCAGTGTCTGAAATCACTCCTTGTTTGCTGTCTAGTCTACTGTATTTACTTTACGATAGTTTAACTGTTTCCATTCCAAGAGTAAACTGTAAGCACCATTTGTGACTTTGTAAATGGCAGCTTGAAAAAAACTGGAACAAAGACAAAAAATATTCAACTCTGATTTACTGCAAGCTGTTATAACATGACCAACATCCATACTTAGATCACATGAAAACAAATGATCCATTTCCATGACAACTGACCAACTCCAAGAGGAAGAAGGTAAAAGGTAACGAGACAATGTTTTTGATATGCTTACTAGTAAAATAACTTCGACACTGTGATGAAAATTATTGTTTAGTTTCGTTCATTTTTTTCATTTTGAGACTTGATCAATTAGACTCACAGATCTAACAATGTCAAGAAGGACAAAATAAATGCCAGATTTATTTCTATTGAGGTCCTTGAAGAAGGCGCTTGATTCAAACTACTGTGATTCAAACTTGTGCATTTATCTGAAATTTATTTGTAAATTATCTGTTCAAGAACCTGAGCAAAATTTTACTGGGGCAATAATCTATACAATACAGTCTGCAAACACAATTTATAATTTTCATCTTGATAATTTATCTGTATCTGTACATAACAGTCTGCAAAAACAATTTCTAATTTAGAGACACTTATTTCTATCACACTTTTTTTTTATTTATACTTGTATATACTTACTGATTGTCTACCTCGTCTATTTTTTCTTACTGATGCTGCTGTAGTTTGGAATTTCCCCTTGTGGGACTAATAAAGGTATATTGAAACTACAAATTTAGAAAATCTGTCTATAAATGTGATATCTAGGGATGTTATTGCATAATTGTTTAAATAAACATGGAGCATTGAAAACAAAAAATGATAACAATGTGGAGAAAAGGTTTGCCATATCCAGCCAGTGTTTGTGACCCTTGCATGCCTGCAGGCAAGCAGCAAGAGTCCCTCAAATCAATGTGTGAGCTAATTGCTGCTGGAGCTGAATAGAGGGGTCTGGGTTGCAGCAATAGGATCAATGTTTATTGTGTGGATGAGCCAGCAATTGTGCCTGAATAAACTCAAATTAGTGTATATTTGCCTTATTTACATATGAGTAGCACCAAGACAACAGGCGTTAATCCTTCCATGTTGAGATGCAGGTGTGAAACACAACAGAGCAGGGATGTTTTTTAAGATTATTAACAGGAAAACTAGTGTTATAGGATGGCAACATGCTGGGCTAAGTATGGCACTAAGTCTATAGGGCTCGAGGAAAATCATCACCTTCCTCCACCTACAGTATAACATCAGTGATAAAAAACAGAGGAGGATTAATTCAGTTGAGCAGTGCTGGTTTGCATCAAAAACTCTGAAATCACCAACACAAAATCTGTTTCACTCAAAGCTTTTTCAATATCTCTCCTTATTGATTGCATAAAACATTCTACAGAAAGCCCTGAAAAATACAGATGGACAATGCATCAGCATGCATGTTGTCTTAAAACAAGAGAAGAACTTTTGTCAAGAAATAGTCAGTCATATATCATCACCTCGTGTAGAGTTTATGACTCATACAAAGTGACTGTGAGGGTGCACAAACAAGAGGGAACCCTTCTGCTACAACAATCAGATCACAGCACCCCATAAATGTGTGTATAAATGTGTATACAGTGTTAATGGACTGCTGCAGGAGCTACATCTTTTACCCAACGAACAGCACGGGCAATTCATTTTGAATTTAACCACGTGACGTTCATCTGACCTCAAATGAAGTCTTCCCAGAGCCTCCCTATCATGGATATTATTTTTAATACTGCTGTCTAATAAGACATCCTTCTAAGTTGTGAATAATGGTATTGTCAATGGTAAATAAATCATTCACTAATGTTTTAAAGATCAGTTAAAAGCCATTAATAAGACTGAATTTTGGGTTTCCAAACTGGGGAAATACACTTTTGCAGGTGTTATGCGATTATAGATATTAATTTAGGTGATTTTTTTAAGAAGACATGCAATCTGTGGTGGTAAAATGTTAATAATAGATAGATTCTGGTCCAGATGCTTGGCAGCACTTTGGTAGAAGGTCAGTGGTCAAATAGTCCATTTAGTAGTCTTCCTCATTAATTAAAGGCCATAAATCACCACTCACAAACCCTTTCCATATTGTATTAGAACGTGTTGACATTTTTGTTCAGTTGTTTGTGATGCTGTTTCACCCCTCAGATACAGGCTGTGCAGTGAGTCCAAACCTGGGACAATATTGTTTTTTGATGTAAATTAAATTTCTGACAAGGAAATATGAGAAAATGTTCATGTCTATATATATGTGTGTGTGTGTGTGCACACACACACACACACACAAACCAATTTTACGAACCAATTAAAAAAAGTTCGGCCTGCACCTTTGACTGTCTGAATATATCCTGACAGATCTAACGCTGTCAGGATATATTCAGGATGCTGATAACTGTAAGATTTTTATTTGGAGACATTTCGTCATATTGCGATGTATTTCCCCCCTCTCTCGCCCCACGCAGGCGTGTTGATTGAACCCTGTTCTCTCCCTCTAACTTGTTGGGAGTCCATCAGGTAAGAAGGCCCCGCAAACACATGAATTCAACACGGCCCTTGTAGCGAGTAGAAGAGGCTGCTGCTCTTTGTTATTCCCACACAACACTGTGGATTCCAGCAAACTTCTCGTGTGCCCTACAGAGAAAAAAGCCGCTCTTTTCATTTGTACTTGTATTCCTCTGTCCAAACTGAGGCTTTTCTTTTTCCTCTCTCTCTCTCTCTCTCTCTCTCTCTCTCTCTCTCTCTCTCTCTCTCTCTCTCTCTCTTTCTCTCTCTCTCTCTTTAATCCTTCCCCGTATTTCGGAGGAAAAAAAAACACAAAACCAGGTTCACGCAGTGCTTTAGTGGCTAAAAGTGAAAGAGCTTGTGTTTTTTCTTTCTTTTTTCCTCCCTGTGCTGAGTTGAATCGCTCTGGAAAATTGCTTCTTTTGAATAGAAGGTAGGAGGAACAACGTTTAATAGGATCCTGAGGGAGCCTGTGCTCTTAAACAGGTGGAAATTGGACGTCCTCGAATTTATACAAATAGTAAGTATATAAGCTGGCATGGAAGGGGTGTGGGTGTGTGGGTGTGTGGATGTGTGGGTGGGGGGGGGGGGCTATCTCAAAGGATTAGCAGCTTTCTCCTGGAAAAAAAAAATCTCAAACTGAAAAAGATTACTGTGTTGTTACACAAATGAAAGCAGGACACTTGTACAACTCTGGCAATGCGTGTTTAATGATGAAAACACAATTATAATAATATGTTCACCCATTTTCTTGAGGGAAATGAATTCATATATATGTCGCATTTGACATATGGCTGCCTATGTGACCCGTGCCAGCCCCTCTGTTTTTCTGAGGGCGGACAGGGCGTCTCCCTGTCACCCACTGAAGAGTTTGGGTGCCCGCTGATGTCAGGAGACAATGATCCGCGCTGAGGAGGGGCTGCCGCTGCCAACGTGTGACACAGAGCAGTAGCTCTTCCACACCCATCTGACCGCTAAAGAGGTAAACTGCGACACCGACTCAACTTCATACTCCTCATTCTCCAACAGCTGCGGCGTTCTTCTTCTTCTTCTTCGTCTTCTTCTTCTTCTTCTTCTTCTTCTTCTTCGACCTAACGAACTCTGTAATGCCCTGTTAATTTTAATTTTGTGTGCACTAGTTAATGAGCATTAATCCATCACCCCTGGATGCTATTGTTGCAGGGGGTGGCCATTTGAATGCAAATGCGTGACACTGTGACAGCAAGGTGCTTATTAAACTGATGTGCCCTCCTGTCTTTTCTGCTGGGAGCTCAGGAGAGTGAGAAGACTCGGGGCAACTGGAGGAGCGGTCGGACTATACCGGGAGTTGCTCACATCAAGTTCTGCTCTGCCGCAAACAAAACAAAAACAACAACAACAACAAAATGGCAAGTTCTGCCTCTTTGGAGACGGTGATGTCCTGCGGTCGGACCGGACCGTCCACGACTCCCAAGACCCTGGCCTTCTCCATAGACCGGATCATGTCTAAGAGCTCGGAGCCGAAGGGGAGCGCGGAGGAGCGGTCAGAGGGGAAGAAGCTGCTCGGGCTGTGCTCCCCAGTCCCCTGCATGATCCCGCTGCAACCTTTCAGCTACGACCTCCAAGCCAAGGCGCTGATGAACTACTCGGAGCTGTGGAGAGCCAGTTTCAGGGGGACTTTTTGCGGTTCCGCGGCCGCTCCGTGCAAAGGGAACTGCAGCATGTGTGGCAAAGCGGAGCCGAACTTGAAGCAACCGCTGCTGACGTCGGGGAGCAGGGTGGTGAAACCACAGGTCATCCACCAGACCGTGGCTGTGCCCAGCGGCGGCTCGCTCTACTATCTCAACTACCTGGACTCTGCGTACCAGCAGTCGGAGCTGCTGGCCGGACACTGGTTCTCCAGCCCGCAGGCCCAGGCCTCTCTGTCGGCGCATCACAGGCTCTTGCTGCTGGAGAACGCAAAGTTGGCCGGGGTGGGAGCCGACAAGCTGCCGACCCCTCAGTACCCGCACAAGGAACATTTACCAGGGCAGCTGGACCAGATAGTGAAGGACAACCACGTCCTGAGCACCGAGAAGAACGGCGTCAAGACAAACAGCAAACTGAGCAGCAGCGGCAGCAGCGGCGCTGCAGACGGAAAACCGAAAAACTTCACGTGTGAAGTGTGTGGAAAGGTATGGTTATTTTTTTCAAGTGTGTATTATAGTGCGTAAAAAGCAGACTGCTAGTAGATTTATTTTTAAAATGTTAATATAGTGTCTAAATTTTAGATTCAACATTAGAATTGAAAATTAACTTAAAATCAAAGGATCTAACAATGTCTTCCGTTAAAACGAACACCCCCAAATAAATAAATAAACAAATAAAATAAAAAGGAAAAGAAAAACAATTAAATAGATTTATCTTAAATAGATAAAACAATTTTAAGCAAGTAGCTTTCAGAGGCCCACTCATTGTCCAACTGATTATTTTTTTATAACGTCCTCGGTCTTCTTGTTTTCTTCGCAGGTCTTTAACGCGCATTACAACCTGACCAGACACATGCCGGTGCACACCGGGGCCCGGCCCTTCGTGTGTAAGGTGTGCGGGAAAGGCTTCCGTCAGGCCAGCACGCTGTGCAGACACAAAATTATCCACACACAGGTGAGCACGCAAGCCTCAGTTTTTCTTTAAATTGTACCTGACCTCTATACTTCCACTTTGGATTTCATTTTGCTTTGTTTTTCTGTTTAATTGTGCCTGTTCAGGAAAAGCCTCATAAATGCAACCAGTGTGGGAAAGCGTTCAACAGAAGCTCGACTCTCAACACGCACGTACGAATCCACGCCGGGTACAAACCTTTCGTCTGTGAGTTCTGCGGGAAAGGATTCCACCAGAAAGGTAATAATCCAGCCCGATGTCCGCGTTAAAAGCCTCGAATTACTATCATTATTTTTCAAAAACTTTTGCAGCTTCTGGAAAGAGTTATAGTGCTTGGTGTGCCAAGCAACACAAATCGATTCATTTTTTTTGTGTTTTGTTGCGTCGTAAAATGTATGAAATCGCGAATCTCCGCGTTTAATGAGAATACTTATAATCATAATCATTTCACTTCTTTTAATAAAATAAGGTTGCAGGTTTCAGTAAGAAACCTAACGGCCTTCTATGTTTCGTCATGATGAAACAACGTGCCTTGAATTTCGGTGTTGGATGGTATTTTGTTGATGATTTTGTCTTAATTTCTTCTCTTTTCTTGCATAGTTGGACTTCATAAAGTATTATGTGCAGTGATTTCACAGCATTAAATTTGGTATAAGGGAACAGGATTTTTCCCCCCAAACAATGACAGTTTATCCTCTACTCTCTTATTCCTGGGAGGGTGCAGCCATGCAATGACTGGGATTAAAGTCTCCAGTGAATGTGCAGGGAAATCACTGTTTTTCACTGTGAGGGAATCCTTAGAGTTTGGGATTGGTCGGCTGCTAAAATAAATATTAGCAGAAGTAAAAGCAGCACCAAATGCTGCTGCTCTGAGTTATCTGTGAGTGTAATGAAAGGGGAAATGATTGCACGCCCACCGATGAGCGTGAAGCGATCAGTGGAAATTGGACATGTCACTTTACACAGACTAATTCTCCCTTCAAGACACAGCATTTGCTCTGGGTCAGCTGCTAGACCCTGGCAAAGTTAGGAATCGGGGCTTTTTTGTTGAGTTGTTGCTGCACTTGATTGTGACAAAGTTTGACAACTTCTTGACTTCAATGCACAAAACCCTAATAAATGAAGGCTGGGCAGAGCAGAGGGACTGAGGAGGCTCTAACTTCACAATGAACTGCTGACCTTGGCAGGGAAAAGAAGAGAGAAGGGAAGGAGGCCTCTTTCATCCTCACTTTAGAAGATTCTCAGTAAACAGCACAGTGTCTCACTTTCCCCTCCTGCTTTTCTTCTACCCCCCTTTAAAATTAGCCCGCTTTTCATGTTATTTCAGCTGTGATCTTACAAAAAAAAGAAAAGTCTGCAACAAGGGGAGATAATTCCGTTCAATTTTTTTGCCTTTTTATTTGTTTTTCAGATTTTCGTGAATCAACTAGCTTCATTTACTTTGTTTGATGTATTTGGGTCTTAGATCGGTGGAATTAACTGTAAATAATCCAGATGCTTTGGTACAATAGCTTATTCCTTATCATCATGAGAATATTGGCTTTAGAATTTTTAGATGTTTCTGAGAAATGGTGTGTTTATTTTTCTTTGTGTCCCATGTAGGGATACACAGCTGCTGTTGTGCAGTGTTTATTTTTTATGAATTCACATACAGACATGATGTGCAGTTTTGATCCTGTGCATCAACTTACAGAGAACAACTAACATTTTTTTAAATGATTATTTTCCCTCAGGAAAATGTACATTATGAAATGTAATTTACACTTCACAGGAAATTTTGCCACTTTGATATTATATTATATTATATTATATTATATTATATTATATTATATTATATTATATTATATTATATTATATTATAGCTTGTTTCATCTGAAGACTTCCTGCTTTTTTCACCACCGAATCCTTTTTTTTGAACTGCTGATCAAACATGACTTTCTGCTCTGGGAATAAATGAGATGAGATTTCTTCATATTATGTCTTTCCACTATCAACCAATTCTTACTTCATATGTGTGTGTGTTAATTTTTCCTTTTGGAATTTTCCAGGAAACTACAAGAACCACAAGCTGACTCACAGTGGGGAGAAGCAGTACAAATGCTCCATCTGCAACAAGGCCTTCCATCAGATCTACAACCTGACCTTCCACATGCACACACACAATGACAAGAAGCCCTTCACCTGTGCCACCTGTGGCAAGGGTTTCTGCCGCAACTTTGACCTGAAGAAGCACATCAGGAAGCTACACGACAATGGCTTCTCTGCGGCCACAGAGGCCTCCAGAGAGTTGCAGAGCTGAGACACATAATGCGTTTTCATTTTCCACCTCGAACTGTGAGGCCTCCAAAAGACTGGCTTATGTCCTGCATTTGTAACTGTGTTGAACAATTTTTGAAAGTCCAGGGAGAAGGTGTAGTGTAATGAGGCTGGATACGATCCCTTAAAAAGAACTGTGGTAATCCTATAAGATTTAGGATCCTGCCCAAGTGTCCCAGCAGGGACACTGTGATACAGAACACACCAGATGGTACAACAACACTTTACACTCAGCACTGTAGGAATATTAGAGTTTTTTTTTCTGCCCATGAAATTTCTTCCTGATTGCCAGTTACAGGCATCAAACAGGAGAAATCATCTGTCTTCATGATGGAACTGTAAATAATAGGTTATGGAAATAAAGAATGTTATTTAAAATGTGAATCATTGCCATGTTGTGTATTTCACAGAAAAAATGTTAATGTGAATAAATAAGTTATAACTTATACTGAAGACTGAATGTGTGAGCCATGCTGTTTGTTTTTTGAAGACATTTGAAAATAAAGCTGAATAATTTGATGACAGTTGTATTAACTAAGTTTAGAAACATTTGTTTTAGCTATTGGTTTTTGCTGACTAATACAAGATGTGACAATTTTACAGTAGACATGAAAAAAATAATATTTTTAATATTGAATAATTAATTTAATATTTAGTTATTTAGATCTGTAGAAGTTTAGACAATGAACACGGAGACAATTTGCCAAACAGATGAATGAAACACAAAAGCCAGAAGAAAGATGAATCAACAAAACAGGAAACAACACTTTCCAAATTCAAAGAGATGTTCTTTTTTTATTGATTCAACTGTTGTGTCTGATGTCATATATATATATATATACATACATATATATACACACACACACACACACACACATATATATATATATACACACACATATATATATATATATGGCTGTCTTATTTTGAGGTATTGTTAGAAATCCACATAGACTCGATCTGCCTGTACTGTATGCTCTGCAGCCACTTTGCTTCACCATTTATTGACAGACACGATCTTAATAATGCAGCATTTACACTTGACTCCGGCGTAATGGTGCAAATGATCAGAGATAACATGGGCCCTTGAAAGCGAATTACATTAACCAGCTAAATGGCTTGGGGAGACTTGATTGGGGAAAGGGGGGTACTGTCGCATCCGGAGCCGCTCATCAGAACAGGAGATAATGGAGCACTCAGGCCGCAGCTCCTCATCTGGGCCTCTGCGTTAATAGACCACAAGTTATTCTCCTCACGGCTCCTGGAACAATATTATCCCTGCACACATTCTGTTGAGAGGCAGATCCGTGCTCCCAAATGGCGCTCTTTCTATTAACAGCCAATTAGCGCTCAGCCAGGCTGGCCAAGCCTGCTGAAGCCTGGCAGAGCTAATATTGCCAGATGAATGCCCTGCTCACCTATTTCATCAGTCTGCACCAGAGACACAGACGTTTGCAGGAAAATCCAACAAACTGTTAACTTGAATAAACCAGACTAAAGGGCTGGTGGACAGTCGGTTCAAATAGAGGAGTGTTGGGCACGGTGAAAACTTTTCTCAGCACAGGCCATGTTACAGTTCCACCAATAACATTCAGATTAAAATGGTATCATCATCTATAGTTAGCGAAAGAATAAAGCTGCAAAGCTGGTCAACTCAATTATTTGGAGAAAGTAGGTTGTCACTTGATGGAAGTGATAAGATCTGAATGAACAATGGGATGAAATGCATTCTCTGTTGTTGCTGTAGTCGGGATTTAAGAAACACTGGGTCAAGCGTTGTAACCCCCACCACCTGTCCTGTGTGTATCCACACTGTCACAAGAACGAAACAACGTCCAAAACACAATGGAAAAAAAATCAATTTGTGCTGTTTCATAGAAACTGTTCCAAATGTATTTGGTGGAGGAGCATAAAATATTGAATCCCAAGTCTGCTTTTAAAAACACGTGCAAGGCAGGCTACAGTGTAAAAGCTCCAAATTCACTCAAGCAACAGCAAAGACAGAACCCTACTGTACGTCCTGTCCACCTCCACACATTCCAATGGACCTGCATGTCCTCACTGAAGTCACAGTAACACACTTCCTCATGAGGTCTTAGTGTTTTAACGTGACACGAAGAGAACTATATGATCAACATTTGCTTTCATTTTTATCCAAAACAATGTGTGCACATGAGTCCACAGCCTGCAGGCTGCGCGACATGATCAACAGTGTCGGAGCAGTAAACAACCTGAAGGCAAGCAAGTTGCCCTTTTCTCTGCACTTTTTTCCCTGCACCTCTCCAACATCTGAGCAACCGCCTCAGCGTCCACAAACACGTTAATTGACGAACGGGAGCTTTAATTAAGGCGCGCCCACGCGGAGGAGATTAGAGGCGGGGGCCGGGAGGGAGCGCGCCCCAATCGGCTGTCAACAGCATGAGGACATCTTTCTTTTGCTCCCTCCGCCACCGGGGGATCACCGGGGATTCAGGCAATTTACGGGCCACAAAGGACCTCGTTTGAGACAGGAAGAGAAGAAAAGAGAGAGGCGGACTTTTTGTCTGGCCGATTGAATTGATTGTAAATGGGAGATTAGCGGGGAAGCTTCAGCAGTGCTCGTAAGTGGCCGATTGAGGAGGAGGGAGAGAAAGGGACCAATTAAGTCTACCAAATGTTAACTTACATCAGTTTCCCCTCAGTTTAGCCCACATGAAATTCCAATTAAAGCGTCCCTGCACTAGCACATTTATCTTCTCCAGAAGAGGGTGGACGGGTGACAGTTTGTGTCACTAACATCAGCCGACATCCAGGCTCGGGACAGGCCGTTTGGATACAGCATTTCATGTTGCTAATAATAATATTAACACCATATATAGGTAATGACGGCAACAAAATAAACAGAGAGCCTGTGAAACAGAGAGAGGGAGAGAGAGAGAGAGAGAGAGAGAGAGAGAGAGAGAGAGAGAGAGAGAGAGAGAGAGAGCAAAGCAGAGTGAGAGAAGAAAGTCTGTCCATCAGGCTTCTGAATCTGGAATCAGCCACACACATCAAGCTGTTGACGGACAATCAAGGTTTTTTCACCTTACAGCTGTATATAATATCAGTACATTAGAAAGAGAACCAGTCATAATGTTCAATGTTTTTATGTCTGATTATTAGCTACAATTGCCAGAACATGATTAAAATGAAATTACCTGCATGGTCACCATTGCCCATGAATGTTTGAGTAATGGTGACAGTGTCAGAGGTAAAGGCTTCAATGTCCATGGGATGTTTTGTGGCTGTTTAACACTGCTGCATTTGTCCAAATAAGGATATTTGAGGACATTCACAGATTGTGAATTTGAACTGAGAGAAAACATTTCTGAGAAAACACTGAGCAGAACACCCCTGCAATTTTCTGTTTGAGGTGGAATGTCCTGATTCTCCTTGTTAAAGCTCCAATTCTGTTGAATTGTTTTTTTAGCATAGTTTCAGATTGTCCAATGCTTGTCTTCATACATGATCGATCCATTTTTAGATTTGCACTTTGTAAGAAGTGCTAATAATGATAAAAAAGAAGAAAACATTAAGTTGAACTCTTTCTCCAGCAGTTTCATTGTATTTGCTTATTGTTCTGCCAAGCAGCAGACTGAAAACTTAACACTGGGATAATATTCTGCTTGGACTGGCCTGATGTTAGGGAAGCCCCCTCCGCACCTCGTTAGGGAAACACTGGCCCTTCCGCACAATGAGCCCCCAGGATTCATTGTAAAGTACTGAGGGGTTAATGAGCAGTGGCTTCTCATCACTCTTTGGCTCTATTCCTGCTTGAAATGAGAAGCTGCTGAAAGGATGGAGGATGGAACAAGCTGCAATTGAATTTAGAAATGCTGAGATGTTATGTTTAAAAACACATGTATGCTACATTTCTTAAGAGCAAGTTTGACAAAGTGTTTACTGAAGAAAATGCTGCCATTGACCCTGATTTAGCTTAAAAACATAACCAGAAAGCCCCAAATGTGCTGGGGCTCAGCACTGAGGAATCCTGGGCGTGATGCATGGAAATGAGCCACTCAAGAAGCAGCCGAACACACAGATTAAAATGGAACAACCACGGCATTCACTCGCACCTCATTTAGATTCTTTTACAAAGTCAACCCCAAGCCCCTCTTCACCAAAACCTAATCAGAATGTCTTAAAGACAGCAGAGAGCAGCTTGTGCCTGAGATGTGCCTGCCTGCCTGCCTTGGCATGTCAAGGGCATGGTGGGCTGGGCGGGGGTGCTTTGTGGCTGGGAGGGGAAGTGGTGGGCTGCTGGGAACTGAGCAGGGAGGGAGCTCTCATCGCTTATCTGTTGTCAGACACCACTCTCTGACCTCCATCCATCCATCCATCCATCCATCCATCCATCCATCCATCCATCCATCCATCTGTCTATCTGGTCTTTACCTCCAGGGGAGGAGCAGAGGGGGAACCTCCATCTCTTGCAGGTGGTGGAGGAGGTGGGTGATGCAGGCCTGACCACATCAGGTTTTGCTGTTTCTAAACAAACTTAAGAGAGCTGACAGTGAGGCACAGATATATATTTTTTAATCTATGTTTGACCCATTTTATACGCACAAAAGTTCCAAAATCTTTCAAATATTCACTGCTGCCACATTTCACTTATTCTTGTCATGTTGGAAGATCCTCTAAAACAATGTTTGGTCCACAACACATTAACACAAGGTTTAAACTGCATGCTAAAAGTGACCTGACTTGAAATGAAAAAATTTGTCAACAGTTTTGACAATCAATTAATTTGTTCTGTCATTGATTAAGCACCAATGTCAAGCATTTTCTTCCCTTGATTATCTTCGGGTTTTGCACCAAACAAAACAGGCAGATTGAATGACATCACCTCGACTCTTGGAAACTACTGATTTTCTTTTCTTTTCTTTTCTTTTTTTTATATATTTTTTTTATACACAACATAATTAATTGATCAATTGGAAAAAAATGACAGTACAATAATTGAACAGTAATGAAAAGAGAGTCATTAGTTGCAGTGTGACACACATTTAACATCATCATTCTTATTTATGATCATTAAAAGGTAGCCAGCATTAAAAATATGACACAAAAGAGGAATCTTTCCTACTTCCTAATACTTTGAAAACTGACAAGTCATCATCAGAACACAACAACGACAGGAAACAACAAATTGTATTCTTAAATTTGGCTATTTGTTTGTACATTTATGATAGAATTCAATACCAACTATGCATTTTATCACATTTCATTTACAGTATTTTTTGTGAATAGTCATTTATAGATGAAAGGATTTATGTAGTGTTTTCTACAGAATACATTTAATATAGCAGCCTTAGCAATTTTGCAGGACTGTATTTGCACATTTAGAGAGGGAATTCTGCTTCTCTAAAGAAGGATGTAAAAACCCTCTCTGTAGATATACACTGAGAAGGCCTTTATGGCTATCCATAGCAGAGCCATCGTCTTCCTGTTTTAGTCATTTTGATCCATTTTTTTTTTAGTTGTTTTTATTTATGGACCCTACTGACCCATTTTAATTAGTTTTTACTTAAAACATGTATTGGCTGTTTTGATGTGTCATGCTGTAAGCAGTACATTTCAAAATCAGGTAGAGCACAAAATTGAACAGCCATGCAAGCATCTTCAAATGACACATGCACATTTTCTGAGGTGGAGATGGAGAAGCCTTGTTCTGACATGATCTGCAGTGGAAACACTGTAGAAAACACAATATGAAGCTCAGGAAATAATGCATATGCATTAAATATGAAATCATAGCTACCATGTCAGAGGTGCATGGCACTGGCTGGGGCAGTCATTTTGGAACTGGGAGACAATCTTGTGTATACCTGGGTACAATCACAAAATCAGTAACTACTTTTGGATATGCTACCGGACACCACAGCAAAATGAAAAACTAATACTGTCTCATTTATCAGTAAAAACAAAAAACAAACCAACAAAAAAACCCCCAAACAAACCAGATGCATTAAATGTAGACAAATCAGTGCATAACACAATCTCTTGAAAAATGTATGTCTTTGTTCAGTTAATACAAGCAAATTAATTAGATACTCTGCTGCTGCAAACCAACGAGCCACTTTCTCCATCACGCTCTGACTGCACTCAGCTCTTTTCTAGTGGTATTAAAGCTGTGTGTCATTGTGAGGGAGGATCAGTTGATTTGGGGATGTCCGGTGCCATGGCTAATCCCTTTGACCTGACCTGGCCCTGCAGGGAAACGTCCTCTCCTCCTTCACTTAAGGCCACAGTGTTAATGATGTACCACTCTGTGAGCTCACACAATTAAAAGACCCCTCAGATTTAACAGAACTCTATAACTCAACAAGCTGCGACCACTACAGGATGAGCATTCCCTGTAAAATAAATCTATAAATAACAGTAAAAACATGTTGTTGTTTTTTTCTTTGAGACTGCATGTTTAAATAATGCTAGTGACTAAGTCATACAACTCATTTGTTAAACTTCAGACAATTAAACGTGAGGTTCTATGTTTCTAAAATGTGATCGAAGTGTAGATTTTTGAACTGTCTAATCTCTTGCAAAATGTCCACTCTGGATCATTTTCCTATGTGACTGGCAGTTTGTTACAAACTCCAGCTTTTCTTCTGAACACAGGCTCTTAGCTGTCTTGTAAAACTCAGGGATTAAAAATCTGTGTGAGACAAGACCCTGGCTAAAATGAACTTACCCACCGTCATAAACATAGGTTGATTTAGAAAGAGGAAAAAAGGAAAAGGGCAAACCAACATGCAAAATTCAGTGAGCTACAAGGACAAATGCACTTAGATAAACTTCTTCAGTGGAGTTTGGGTGGCCAACAAGCAACTTTCACAAGACCACATTCTGACAGAGTATTTGCAGGGAAGTTTTATGGTGAGCAAACAAATAGCTAGGAAGCTGAAACCTCATTTGGAAGGAGAATTTGTGAAGGAATGCCCTGTTCCTGCTACAGAGCTGCTAGCATCAGACAAAGTAAGATCATTCCAGTGTCACTTTGTCTGAATTAATTCATACAGATGAAGGAAAACCTGTCGTGAAAACTCAGTGATACCAAGTGTTTGTGTGATTTGGCCTCTCATGGTGGACATTACCAAGCACCTCTCAGAGCTGAACCTCAAACTCCAGCCAGCTTCTCAGCTCCCTGCTTTCAAATGCGAAATCATTTGAAGTGAAATTAAAGAAATTAAAGCTGTGGCAAATGCAACTGGAAAAAGGTAACACTGCATTTTCCAACTCTGCAAGAACAAAAGCCTGCTATGACATCCGAGTATGAAGATGTTTCAGAACAGGCAAAATAAACAAAAGGAACTGAACATATTTACTCTGTGGAGCCAGCTGATGTGCCTGACGACACACAACACAAATCACTGAGCTGCAAAGCAACAATCTATTACTGTGAGCAGTTCTTTTTAAAAAGGCTCTTGCAAAGACTCTGTCCTGCTCAAGACTGACTGACCCAAAGCTGGAAAACCAGCTGTGAGCATCATCATCATCATCATCATCATCATCATCATCATCATCACTACCTCTCACTAATTCCTCATAATCCCTAGTATTAGTAATATTATATTTCAAATTTAAATGAAAATACATGTATTTTAAGTAGTTTCCTATACACACTGCTGAAAATGCATCTAAATAAATCAAATTTGTAACTGCAATAATGAGTGTGGGAAGCCTCTACATGTTCATGAGTTCAAAAATACAATGTGACAACTTACCCAGTGGTAGGGCTACTGGTCACTGATCTCTCCTTAACCATTTAGAGCTCTAAAATAAGAATATACACTTGAATTACATTTAAACACTTTTTGAACAGGGACACAGAAAGATGCAGAAAAATCCAAACAGACAGAGTGATTACCCGTGTGCTTTTTCCTAAGTAAGAAACTATCACAATTTAAGTGTTTGCTTTGACTGGTGTGTGTGTGTGTGATAGTAAACTGATTAGAGTGTGATAAAGGAATCAAGCACTACACGCTGGTGCCATGCATGGATCCATGCCCAGGCAGAATCAATATCAACAAAAGGCGCAAGTACACAAACACAAAATTCATACGTGTCCTTTCAGCTGCCCACTTAATCCATCAGTCAATATGAATAGCACTGCACATTCTGACTTCTGACTACTGGGCAACGGCAGAAAGACATCTGTGGAAGCACAATCGATACAGTCACTGAAGTGGAATTCAGCAAGCACAATCCCCCACTGGGCTACTCTGTAAGAGCAATAATACAGCTCAAGTATATTCAAGTCTAGTAGGGGAAGAATTTCACATTAGCTCCAGCTCCAGAAAGCTGGTTCTGTTTAAGTACACAAAATTTGAAAAAAATCCTGTTGGAAGGAGTTATGAGAGCCAAGAGGTTTGTGATTACAGTGACAAGAGTAAAGTGAGGCTGTTAAAGAGGAAATGTTATACTTCTGCCTGTGCAGTCAACGAGGAGCTGGGCCAGGCTACCTTAAGGCCAGTGTTGCTTCCTCTTAGTGTACAGCATGAAGCCTTCTATTTAATGTGAGACAACATGACAACAATCAAGGCCTCTGTGAAGGAAAAGACAAAGAGCTGGCAGCTTTGGCTCTTAAGTAGAGGTGACGTGCCATGATCAAAGGAGAGACTTGGGACTTACGAGCTCGAACAGGGTCAGAGGGAAGCCTCAAACAGTGCCACCACGCACGACATTCAACAGACACCCTGATTGCCCCGTGAAAAGGAAATTCAGAAACTGAGAGAGAAAATAAAAAAAAAAGAACTCTTCAACAATAAAATGATGTAATTTGCAATTTAAATCGCATCAGCAGTTGATACAAATCTGTGATTTCTCCAGCCTTGAGATCCAAACAAATGCAACAGAGTCAAAGTGTGAAATAATAGGCTGCAGAAAAGCAGCACGCCAAAATATTTTCCCTCCTCCATTCTTTCCCTCCTCTTCACTTGCCCCTGCTACACCCACAGCATATCACTGAATGAAATGCAGCATGCAATTACCCATCATCCAGTCAACTGGCGTCGACACCTAACCATTTGTGCGGCTTTGGGCTCAGCCAATTATCTGCCAGGGCTCTCAGTGGGCTCTCAATAGCCAAACCACATTGCATAATTGTACAGCTCCAGAGTCACGCCATGCCACCAGAGAAGGAGCAGGGCTGGAGGAGAACCAGGCTGCTGTCTGAGGGGTCACTGTTGTTGTCAATGACTGCACAAGGTCTGGTCACTGACAACAGCGGCGACTTGGGCTCCAGCACCCTGGGGCTTCAGCCATTAGAATACATAATGCAGGGCTAGTCATTTGGAAGGGCTCCAGATCGTGCTCTTCAAAACCCTTTTAGATAATTTGCTACATGACATCTTCATCATCCCCGCTCTCACCCCCCCACCAACCGATCCTGTCACTCATGATTGGACACACAGTGCTAATATCTCCCCACCCCCATCTTCCTCTCATCTTCGTGGCCTTGACCTTACAGCACTTGCCCCCTATCCTGCCCCTTCACTAAACCAGCACCCCACCACCCAGCCCCTATCAGTCCAGACTGGTCCAGTCAGTGGTGGCCGGTGGCTAGTTTAACCCCGAGGGCCTGCAGTGCAAGGGCCCCAGCTGAGGAGCTTGGGCAGCTGCCAACCACCAGCCACTTCAACTAAGGCTGTCCGGATGATTGCGTTTGTCAAGCCGCCACTCCGCGTCAATCGGCTGCAGGTCTGATCACCGACAATTAGGGGTTAAAGAGAGGGAGGAGGTGCCATCTCTGGTGACGTAAAGAGAAGCGGTAAAAGTAAGGAGGTGGGGGGTCTTCATCCACCCTGGCAGTGGAGAAGCAGGTGCTGAGTTTTTTTTTTATGTTTTTTTACACCTCTGTTGTTGCAGCAATGTCTCTGTTCTTTACATCCTCACGCAACTCTGATTATATCAACCAGATAAAATGTGGGATGTGTTGTTTTTGTGACCTGCTGTGGCCCCCATAAGTGGAAGCAGTCATATTCAGCAGTCTCATTTTGCAAACAGCAGCTGACAAAACCAAAGCCTTGGAAAACATATCAGAATGCAGCTCATACAGCTGGAGGAGCACATCCTGAAGAATATACCAGTGCAGTACCTGAATTTGATACGGAAGTTATATTTATCTCAAGACCTTATTTTTTTAGACAGACAGATAGCAAGATAGCTAACTAGATAGCTAGTTCCAACAAAAAAGGTAAACTTTTTAAATGCATCAGAGTTTAATGTCTTCTTGTAATCGAATCCCGCTGTGGGCGCTAGTGGCGTGTCCTCCACCATGCCTTCAGTGCCTGCTGCTTGTTTGCATGTTCTCCCCGTGTTCACCCGGGGTTTCCTCCTTAATAACCCCCACTAAAAACAGTGGAACAATTAAGCTTCTTTTCTCCTCTGTCTCTCTTCTGAAATTGACAAATTTCTGATCTTCAAAATGATAAAGCAAAACCATTTGCCACAGTAATGAGCAAAAACAGATCTCTCTGATTTAAACATCGGTTTGGTAATTTTGCAGATATTTTACCAAATTGTCAAATACACCAATAACAGAAAATATCTTGATTCCTATTACAATGACTCAAAACATATTTCCTCAATGCCATTTTCTGCCACTAGTTTTTGAAACTGCTATGGTCTGCTATTATCTGGTGGATAATGAAAGTGTAATGATGTTGCAGAACTCTGAATCACCTCTGCTCACATCACAATTCAAACATACAATCAATAGAAGTGAAAACAAAATAGCAAATCTGTCTGATCATCAGCCTACTAGCTGAGCCCTAATTGTCTGAAAATAAAGATTCCAGCAGACTCTGAGGTTTGTGGACACAAAATAAAAGTGCTGTGCAAAAAGTGCAGTTTATTGTGGTCTTCACTAGAGACAGGACATTTATCTGTGACACTGGCTCCCTCTTGTGGTTCTGACACAACACTGCAAACATAAACACATAAAATCTGTATGGAAACAATATTAGGTTATTCTGTGTGATGTAACTGCTCCCACAAAATTGCAGTCACAATATCAACATTTTGCATTCCATACAAACACCATAACAGGGATTAACTGAGATCTTTAGAAGCAACAACAAAATGTTCTTTTGTAGAAAAGCTCTGGGAGTGATCTAAACTGATCATATTTGTGAGCTTGTGAGTTTCCGCTTCTCTCTTTGTACAGTCAACACCTCAGGTACTGCCAGAGCTAGTACAGGTGAATTTTCTCATGGTTCCATGTTTTTACAGGGTTTATTGAGCTAATCTGTGTTTACATCAGCAGCAATGCTGCCTCTGATTGAGGTTATTTTGTTAGTGATGAACAGTTCTTGTTCTTCACAGATTGATGTAGAGATGTGTGGATGGGTGGGGGTGGTGCTGCGTAGCTGGTCAGTAGTGGAGAATAATATTCTAGAGTTCCTAGTACTCTGTAATAATCTTGGAAAAAATAATCCTTTCTTTCCAGACATATTGCTTTGTTATATACAGTCATGGCTTCTTTATATATATTACAGTCACTGTGAGCCCAGTATTCCTCCATTTTCTGTCAGCTGCTCGACAAATTCTCTTCCTCTAAATGCCTCGCACTGCTATTGTTTAACCATGGGAAGATTCTGTCCGTCTGCAACAGCATTTAAAGCAAATGACATGGTATTGTTGAAATGTTCAGCCATGTCATTTAAAGAGCAGTCATAGCTGTGTGACTCAAATGATCTCATAATATTACAGAACTCTTCTTCAGCCATGTCATCAATGAACTGTCTTTGAACCAGAATTTCCCTTTTAGTCTTTGTTAACATTAGTCTTAATCAAAAAGCACACAGTGATGGTCAGAAATAGGTCACTGTAATACTGAAACACGGGAGCATCAAAATCACATCAGATTGTGCACAGACGCCCACACTGTAAGTTCTGAAATGTCCGATTTCCACGTAGCACTGTGAATGCCTCGTAGTGTCTGCTGGCAATGGCGTCCGGACCTGCTGGCTCACCTGCTGGCTCACCTGCTGGACCCAGCACACAGGTGAGAAAAGAAAGGTTGGAAAATCGTGATAAATATCAAAATGAGGTCATTTTGTAACAACATACTGTACAATGTTTCTGACATCTTTTAAGTGGTGAATTGTCATAGCTGGAGGTTAAGCATAGAGCTAACGTTAGCATCGAGTAGCTGCCAGCGCAATAGGTAGATAGTAACGTTAGCCTATGCACTGCGTGAAAAACACAGATAATACTGTTAATTTGAATAAAGGTGCTGTTGTTTTGTGGCTGCAGGAATGCATGGGGTGCTGAAAAAGACTGTAGTAGCCTGCGGTGGAAAAGTTTGAGCTTTCGCCATTTAATGTATTCATGTGTATTGTTACATTCTGTGTTTTCCACAGTGTCAACGATAACCCGGCAGTTGCAGCTGCACAAAGACTTTTAAATATGCTCACACAGAACCTCACACAGGGACAGCAAGAGCAGGAACGAAAGCAGGAATCCTCATCCGTAGATCAGGAGATGGCCAGGTTATAGATATGAATTTTATCTTGCATGTTAATTTTAAGGTCATTTCACTACTTAATGTTATATGAGCATTTATGATCATGGTTTGAACAATTATTATTTTTTATCATGCAGATCTTTTCCTGGGTTTTTCGCAAGAAGAACTTATCTTGGAAAGCGAAAGATGCCAAGTCAAAAGACCTGTGCCACCACATCTAAAAAAACCTGGAAGGCTTTTAGTTTCTATGCATACCTGTTAAATATTAATTCAGAGATGACCCCAACCTCATCTGAGGAGATGGAACTTGCCCAGGCAGGACTTGGAAAAAGACATCTCACCATGTCCTGGGAAATGAGCCATGAAGAAGTAATACACATTAAGAACATGTTTTCTTGTCTATATACAACATCTATTGCACGTCTGTCAGTCCTGGTTGATACTGGTTGAGGGTCTATAAAAATAAACTTGCCTTGCCTTAGTTAAGAACTCCACCCAAATGTCTATATTTAAAACATACCACTTTATGATAGGGTTAGGCTTTTCTACTGTTAGGCTTTTCTACAAGCATGTAGACATCAACTGGTCCCTGTGTTGCTGCTCTTTTAGTTCTTCAGACTACTAGAGAATGAGTATCCAAAGATGCAGGGGCTGACAGGTGGATGGCTTTTCAGAGTCTGGAGGAACCATGACCAGTTTTCTTTTTCCCTGACCACCTGTAATGAGACATTGTTTAGATAATTTCACTTGTTTCTGTGGGCAAGTATTATAAATAGCAGTGAATTACAACTGATGTTATATGTCATGTTTTCTATACCTGTAGCCTTGTATAAAAGCCTGCAAGATCTGAAACTGAAAAAGAAAGATCTGAAACTGAAAAAAAGATTTGAAAATGTAAAAAAATGATTTATTCAAAAGAATTACCAGAGTTGATCATAATTATGTTTAACCTGAAAAAACGTTTTATACATTCATTTTTATTTTGAATAAGTTGGTGTATTTTTCAAAATTCAAGATCAAAACTTGAAATTTCAGTTTCAAATTTTATTTTCAAGTACAAACATTTGACCCTGATTTAGCTCCATAGAATGACACATCTGTCAGACAGAGCTGCTGCCAGGCATCCTCTCTGCACATCCAAGTGATTGGAACATTATCATTCGTGTTGAATCTTTTGACATTCTGCAAAAGAAAACTGGCTCTGAGGTCCTGAAAAAAGACTTTTGCCTCCTACTGGAGAAACTGATCAACTGTTAGTCCAAACATGTATTCATATCATTTATGTTTATTCTTTATATCATTTATTTTTCATCACATTCTCCAGGGACCCAGCCTCCATAACAATTACCTGTCAAGGAGTTAGTGAAAGCTGCCACACTGAAGCTCAAACTGGTGAACTATTAAACAAGAGAAATCACAGACATCATCACTCAGATGTCCATCAGAAATGAGACAGACGCCATGCCCCTTCCCGAAACATACCAATGATCTTAAACAGCTGGTGGCATGGTCAAACACATCGTAGCAATCACAGACCATCTGGTACCATCTCAGTAATCTGTCAATGCTAAACCACAGTCAGTCTCCTCTCCTGTCAGAATCCTGACAGCTGAAACAAGCTCTTTTTAATGTTGGATCGTTGGCAAATCCTTTTGATTAATGATCTGATAACTGAAAAGAATTAGCATTTTATATTCTTAGTTGAGACCTGGCTAAACAGTACTAATGGTGTAGCTACACTAATAGAGGCTTGTTCTCCAAATTATACTGTCAGCCAGACAAAGCAGGAAAGGAGGAAGCATTGCAGCCATTTTTTTCTGATGAGTTTGTGTGTAGTGACATTGACCTGGATGAATTTCCATCACTTAAATATCTTGCCCTAGAGCTCAAAGCAGAATTATTAGTGCTCATCATTACATTTTATCAACCATCAAGATAGTTAATCAGATGTCATGATTCCACTCCCCTCTCAGTTAATGCCACGCCCCCCACGTTAGATCCAGGGTCAAAAGTCTGAAACTGAAAAAGCAAGATCTGAAACTGAAAAAGCAAGATCTGAAACTGAAAAAAAAGCATGTCAGATGGGGAGTTAGCATTATCCTGGCCTTGGGCCTCGCAGTGGTCGTGGGTCTATTTCTTCGGTTTTGGCTAGCTTACCGCTCAGGGTATGCTAAGTTTCCCTGGCCTCTACATTAGTGATTATCATCACATCTTTCGTCATTCAGAGTCAGTGGTTTGAACCTGTTTTGCAGCGAGAGTTCAAGTGGTGGAGTGACCGTTGGTGCCCTCTTATTTAATTTCTTGCTGGATTTGCCTTTGTGGCAGACGATGAGAGACCAAGACCTGGATGGAATGGATGCTCTCAGTCTGGCACCTGTGCTGTGCAACAAGTGTCATCAGGGAGGGCTAGTTTGGGAGCCTCAACAGCTGATCCAGTGGCGTCAGTACATGTCCAGGGCAGTGTGTCAGCAAAATCTGTGCTAGGATGCTCCACAGCTGTGTATAAGTAATCCTGTGTATAAAACTCTGTCCATTTTAAGCAGCATGTATAGAGGCTGCTATTTGATGCAGCATTTCAATCTAGTTTCAATCTAATCTCTTTTCAATCAAAGCAGGAGAAGCGTCTGCTCTGTAGGAGAAGTATGTTGAGATCAATGTATCAATGCATACATACTGTACATACATACAGTTGCACAAAAAAGGAGCATGCCTGGGCAAAATGTATGTCATTGTGAATAGCCAAGTGAGCACAAGTGAAATATGAGACATTCTCTTCAACATTAGTGTATTATTTTTGTTTTGTACAATTTTAGAGTGAACAGAGGGAAAGGAGCGCCATACAAAAGTTTGGGCACCCCAAGAGAATTGAGCTCTCAGGTAACTTTGATGAAATTCTCAGACCTTAATTAGCTTGTTAGGTCTGTAGCTTGATCACAGTCATCCTAAGGAAAGTTGATTTCAAATTTCAAAACTTTATAAATACTCACACTCCTCAAACCTCAAAACCAACAATCAGTAGCCATGGGCTCCTCTAAGCAGCTGCTTAGCACTCTGAAAATTACAATAATTGATGCTCACAAAGCAGGAGAAGGTTAAAAGAAGACAGTACAGCGTTTTCGGGTAGTTGTTTCCCCAGTTCATAAGGTAGTCGAGAAATGGCAGTTAACAGGAACACTGCAGGTCAAGCTGAGGTGTTGAAGACCAAGAAAGGTTTCTGAGAGAACTGGTCATAGGATTGCTAGAAACACAAATCAAACTCCTCATTTGACTGCAAAGAAAGTTTTGGAAAATTTAGTGCTGTGGAGTGATGGTGCACTGTTCTACTGTGCAGCAACACCTGCACAAATATGATCTTCATAGAAGAGTCATCGGAAGAAAACTTTTCCTGCATCCTTACCACAAAATTCAGTGTCAGAAGTTTGCAATGGAAACTAAGAAAAGGAAAAAATGAAAATAAGTCCTGTGGACTGAACTTTTTGGCCACAATAAGCAACAGTAGGTTTGGAGAAAAAAGGGTGCAGAATTTCACAAAAAGAACACCTTTCCATCTATTAAGCATGGTGGTTGATCAATCAGGCTTTGGTCTGGTGTTGCAGCCAGTGGCACAGGGACAAGTCACTGGTAGAGGGAAGAAAAGAGCTCGGCCTGTACCAGCTCTGTATGGAAAGTGTCCTGAGACAACTTCTGCTGTGATTTGACGCTATACAAATAAAACTGAATTGAATTGAATTGAAGAATGGATTGAATCAAATACAAGCAAATTCTGCAATCCAGCATCACACTGCCTGTAAAAAAGCTGAACAAGAAAGAGGATGGTTTCTACAACAGGACAATGATCCCAAACACTCCTCATAATCCACAATGGACTACCAAAAGAGGCAAAAGCTGAAGGTTTTGCCGTGGCCCTCACTGTCCCCCGACGTAAATGCGATCGGAAATCTGATAGACCTCAAAAGAGCAGTGCATGCAAGACAGCCTAGCAATCTCACAGAAAAGTTTGCACGGCTTCAGTCAACACAGTTGCAACACAACTCATGCAGGTCTGAAACACGTTGGTGTCTGAATCTTACAATGATTTCATTCAGATGTCACTGATTGTACTGCTGTTCTGTTTGTTGTCCACAGCTGGCTGTGAGTCAGATTCTTTCCTTTGAGCTTGTTAAACATTAACAGAAACACACTGAAACAGTGAAACACTGCACAGCAGCTGAAACAATAAGGCCATCTTTTGATTGCATTTACACACATGGCACAGCAGCTGTAGCTTTGATTAAGAAAATTATCATTCAAGTGCATGAAAAATGAAAGTGGGTGGGAAATTCATGATACAGTAAGAAACACAATCAGCTGCACTCATCAATCAGTTTAAACAACTATGCCAAATATATTTTAAGACCATGAGAGGCTAATCATCAACAAAATATTTCCCTAAATAATTTGTTTGTACTTACTTAAAATGAGTAATTATTGTTTCATCTGTTATGTTATGGGCCAACATTGGCTGTACGCTTTCCTATGAAAAAAGGGGGAAAGTCCATTTAATTTCCAAAAACACTTTATTTTGGTCAAGATTTACACTATTAACAACACTGAAATGAAAAGTCATTGTTATGGAGATGATACACTGTCTCATAGCTGCATTCACGTAAACTGGCAGGTTGTAGAATGTTACAGATCAAATCATGTTTACAGATACCATTACAAGTAACCAGCATGATGCTAGCAAAACAGAGACAGCATGCTTTCCACATAGCAGTAGTTAGTTTCAGTCAAATGTGTTCACGTCAAACTATAACCAACAACCTTATCATACTCCCAATTATGAATGAAGCTGTCATGTAAAGTTAACTTTCATTTAAATGTAAATTATCTCAGGTACACAATGACACTACCTTGCCATTCATGCAAAACCGTGATGTATGTACCCATGTGACTAGTAGAGGCTGCATAACCAAGTTATGCCAATAAGGATAGTTTGTCAAATGTCCTGCTGGCACCAATTGGCCAAACCAATTAATCAGTTAACCTCTGGTTAAAATATTAGATGAGAGAAGATTTAGTGGACTGCCCTTTTAATACCATATATACAGGTGAGATGTTGGATCCTTTCATATGAAACAAGTGTCGGTCTGGTTCTCTCTGTAAGCAGAGACGCCAGTCTTCTCAGGTCATATTATAGCTAGTCCTCTCAGTCTCCCCGTCCCATGAAAACTAGTCCACCTCTGTCTCCCACTTAGGGTTGGGAGACAAAAATGTATTGAGGGGTGTTTGTAAACATCGATGGTGTCCGTTTCATTACAGTCATGAAAAAATTCTGCTTATGCCTGAGGACTCTTAGGCCAGCACCACTGTCTGTGTTGTTGGTGATATTGTAAAAGTGATGACAGAATTAAACAATGTCATTTGTCAAGAAAAGTTGGACAAAAATGAAACTGCTTCATTTTGGCAGCATTTCTGACACTGTTTTGTAGCCATAGACAATTGGTCATTTGGTTGGTTGATGGACATCTGAGAATTAATGTCATGTCCTTGCCCTGTTCTTTATTTCCCTTAGGTTTCTGTCTGTATTTGCACTCAAGTTGTAGATTTGTTGTTGATATGTGTCGTCAATGTTAACATTTCCTATTCCATTTCTGTTGTTCAATAAAACTACAACATGTCTCACATTTTACCCTCTGGTAGGTGCTCCAGATCACTGAATGCCAAACCAACCAGACAAAGTTTCTTCCCACAGGCTGTTACACAGTTAGCCATCATGCAGTGTCACTAACCCTCTGACAACAGAACATCCAGTGACTGACCATTTCTCATCTATTAATGCAGTTTTTAACATGTGCATTCACCACTCACTGTCACTAATAACTCACATTGCAAATTTCATTGTATTTTTTATTGCCTCACCATTGTTTTCAAATGATGTTTTTTCATTATTTTGCACAATGTGTAAACTGGAGTCAAATTCCTTGTACTTGCACACATACTTGGCCACTAAAACTGATCCTGAATCTGAATCTTTTCAACTATAACTAAGAGTGCTCTGATCAATTGCCCGCCGATTGTCATGTATGCTGAATTCTTAGATGTAGATGGGGAACATGGTGCCATCGGCAACCCAACATCATCACAGGTGAACCTCTTTCTATCGGAGCCTGCCTCTGTGTGCCGTGCACAAGTGTGGTTAGCAAGCGTTTTTTCAACGCAGCAGGAAGTACTGTAGCAGAGAAGAGGAACAAGTTGGCTGCCACACATGCAGAGATGCTTATGTTTAGAAAGAGAAATACGACATTGATGCTTGAGAAGTGAGCATTTAGAGACATGAATCATACTGATCTCTATCCCCTCTCCCCTCTGTGCTGTGCACTTCATTGCGTAGTCTGTTAAATCCAGACAAAAATTGAGGGCTGACCGACTTGAAACAATATTCTGGCTATAGCCTTTTTTGTTGCAGTTTTTATATTATTTAAAGTCCTTGTGTTTTGAGTTTTGTTGCCTCAATATATATAATTTATTGTTCTAACTTTGTGAGTTGTGCACATTTAGCTGTTATTGTCATTTTCATTTTAGAATTTTTTATTGATTTAATTCCACAGGAAGGCTATATTTGTTAAGATCTAAGCTAAAAAGAGTAGGCTGCTATGGTTTAAGTTCTGGGGAAGAGAGTGGAATATGTTGCACATGTAGCCTGTCAATAAAGAAAGAATTGTCAATTCATGACACTTTCTCATCTCCTCATTTTAATACTTAATATAGAGAGTCCCAGTGCTGTGGAAGACGTCCTGCGTGGTTCCTGTTCCAAAGAGGAAATCTCCATCTGGCCCCCAGTAGCTAAGTCTAATATAAAAATAAAAATAAACAAATAAATAAATGAAGCTACTCGATAAAGAGGGCTTCAAATAGACCACATGATTGGTCATTGACATCAGCTGATACTGCTCCTGTGATCAGTCATCAGCCCAAAAATCCAGATTGGTGCACTATTAACTGTAACCAGTCCTCTCAGCCTCTGTCCCACTGTGACCAGTCCTCTCAGCCTCTGTCCCACTGTAACCAGTCCTCTCGGGCTCTCTGACCCACTGTAACCAGTCCTCTCAGGCTCTCTGTCCCACTGTTTTCCACAGAGTTTTCAAACATTTTGAGCTGAGACACGAGGCTCTACAGTTACAACTGTGCCAGAAATTGACAAAAACAGCAGAGAGGTCTGACACAATGTAGAGGTCACCACTGGAAGATCCATTGTGAGCATTTTGCCAAACACAGTGTGCACCTCTTGGTCTCACCACATCTTTAGTGTGCTTGATTTGTGTCACTTAGCACTCTTGCTGGGTGATGCATTAAATCATATTAATGCATATGCATTAATATGATTTAATGCATCACCCAGCAAGAGTGCTAAGTGACACAAAACTGCTCGATAATCCTGTGGGAATCCTATGGGTTTTTTATATAAAAACTGATGTAGACTATTGTGAGTCCCATCCTGCCCGCTCTGTTGGCTTTTTTTCTTACTGCATCTCTGTCACATGGTGAATAGTGAAGCTAACTCTCATCCCATAGGATTCTCACAGGATTATCGAGCAGTTTTGGGTTTTGGGCGAGGAAGCAGACCCCGGTCTTTAGCTGTGCTGGCTTTCTGTTTGGTTGTCCCGTGTGGTTTTCCTGGACCGTCAGTCGGATGTGGGCCTTTACCCAGGAGGAATTGCTCCCAGACTGGGATAGACTCTTCCACAGATGCCCAGTATCTTGTCTACAACAGAGGAACAATATAAAACCTTTCTGTTAAAAACTCCAAGTCACCACATCTGTGAAGTCACATCAGTCAGGTCTGAATGGAGATCTGGACTAGAAAAAGAAGACTGCTGTGGTGTTACTGTCAAATGCCTGTGAAGTACAGAGAGGAATGTGCTGATCTCCTGCCACCTTGTTGCCACCTACTGGTGACTTTTGGTATTAATGACTTCTTTAATTGAATTGAAAAAAAATTGAATTTAAGTTTCGTTTTCCTTAAGTTTCTGTTTCCCTTCTCCATGTGCTTAGTCTGAATCAAACGACCTGTGGTGTGCAGTGTTTTTCTTCACATCTGGCCTTGGAGTAGATTTGTCCGTAAGTACTGCTTGTTAACATTGATTATGTACATATTTCTTTGTTTGTTTGTTTCCAAGTAAAGTAAATTCTATTCTGTATTGTTCAGTTTTACAGAAACAGCTTCAGTAAAAAACCATACACCTGAAGACGGTTTGACTGAGTTTTTGTTCGCTATCTGTCTAGCTTTGCTCAGACACGCAAGAGTGAGGACAGAATAGTAAAAGGACAACTACACAGTGGGCTAAGATACAGGAATTAACACTGAGCAACCAGTTACGCCATGAGTCAACAACAGGATGATCAGACGCAGCAACGCTTGGAAGTCAGGTCAGAAGCCTGCAGCTCTAAGCCATTGCTCAGATCAAGCAGATCTTCATCCAGCACAGCCGCGACCAAGGCCAGGGCTAAGGCCGAAGCGGCTCGTGTACGGGTCTCATACGCTGAGAAGGAGGCGGCAATGATGAGGGAGAAAGCGCGAATGGAGGCTGAGCAACAGAAAATGTTGGCTGAAGCAACACAACGCAAAGCAGACTTAGAGGCCAGTCTGTATGTGCTGCAGAAAGAGAGGAGCGCCACAGCTGCCTCAGCCGAAGCAGCAGTCTACGAGGCAGCGGCTGAGAATGAACTCAAACCTCTTCAAGATTTAGACAAGGTTGCTATTGAACGCACAAGTGAGTATGTTCGGGCTCACTCCATGACACCACCCACGCAACGTGATCTCCTCTTGCAGCAAATGCCTATCACATCCTATCATGTTGAACAAAAGGCAGATAACGCTGTCCCACCTGCTAAATCAGAGAATCTTATCTCCAAGCTGGAGATCAAAGATGAAGATGTCAATGACAAACATAGAGGACACTTTTCACACCAGCCACCTTCCTCCAGGTCTCGTGCAGCTAGCCTACATGACCATTCAGGTAAAGCTCCATTAATGTCTGATTTGGCCAAATACCTCGCTAGAAGAGATATGGTCAGTTCTGGGCTGTTGAAATTTGACGACCGTCCAGAAAACTACTGCGCTTGGAAATCGTCCTTCCAGGATGTCATGATAGGACTCGACCTATCAGCCAGAGAAGAGCTTGACCTATTGATCAAGTGGCTTGGTCCACAGTCCGCTTCGCAAGCAATGAGGATTAGATCTGCACATGTCCACGATCCTGCTGAGGGAGTTTGGACGATCTGGCGGCGATTAGAGGATACGTATGGTGCTCCTGAGGTCATCGAGCATGCTCTACTACAGAAACTGGAGAACTTTCCAAGAATCTCTAACAAAGACAGCCAACACAGAGTTGGGAGACTTACTTGTTGAGGTTGAGTCAGCAAAGGCAGACAGCCGCCTGCCTGGTTTGGCTTATCTTGACACTTCACGAGGTGTGAATCCCATCATAGAAAAACTTCCATACGGCCTGCAAGAACGCTGGGTTGTACAAGGCTCCAAATACAAAGAGGACTATGGTGTCTCCTTTCCACCCTTCAGTTTCTTTGTAGATTTCATCTGTAACCAAGCGAAAATCAGAAATGATTTAAGTTTCACCTTTTCAACACCCAGCAGCTTCAAGACAGAGAAATTTGTTAAGTACAACAGTCAGAGAGCTGTTTCAGTGCGGAAAACTGAAGTGTCTTACCTTCCCGCAGCTGGCCAACAAAACACATCGGGGAAGACAACAGACGAACCTCATGATCGGTGTCCAATACACAATAAGCCCCATCCTTTAGCAAAATGTCGTGGATTTAGAGGCAAACATCTAGATGAAAGGAGAGCTTACCTAAAGGAAAAGTCCATCTGTTTCCGGTGCTGCGCATCCACGAGACATATGGCTAAGGACTGCAAGATTGCCGTGAAGTGTAAAGAATGTAACAGTGATCGACACATTTCTGCATTACATCCAGGTCCAGCTCCTTGGTCACAGGAGGCTCAGGAGGAGGAGCAAGAGCATGGCGGGGAGCGAGAAAGTGATTCACTTCTTGAAGTCACGTCAAAGTGTACGGAAATCTGTGGGAATACTCCTGGTCCAAGATCATGTTCCAAAATCTGTTTGGTTCACATCCATCCTGCAAATCATCAGGAAAAAGCTCAGAGACTATATGCAGTCTTGGATGACCAAAGTAATCGGTCGCTGGTTGAATCTGACTTTTTCAATCTCTTTGGTATCAGTGGAGTCCCATCCAGCTACACCCTGAAGACCTGATCAAGCACAATGGAAACAGCAGGGAGAAAGGCTACCAACTCTTGATGGAAAAGTGCAGGTACCACTACCTCCTCTTCTTGAGTGTAATATGATCCCAGACAATAGATCCGAAATCCCCACCCCTGACATTGCTCAGTACTTCCCACATCTTGCACCTATTGCTGACAAAATCCCATCAGCCGACTCCAGTGCTTCTATTTTGTTGTTGCTAGGGCGGGACGTTCTGAGTGTGCATTAAGTGCGAGAACAGCGCAATGGCCCACACAATATTCCATACGCGCAGCGCCTGTACTTAGGGTGGGTGATTGTTGGTGAGGTGTGTTTGGGAGGAGCCCACAGCCGAACAGATGTGAACGTCTACAAAGCAAATGTGTTACAGAATGGACGTGCCTCTTTTTTTGTGCCATGCACCAGAGCTATCTGTGTGAAGGAGAAATACAGTCCAACACAACCATCTCAGTTCTGCCTGGCTGAAGCAGTCAACATTACTAAGACAGACAATCTGGGAGACACTGTTTTTCAAAAAACTCCACAAGATGATAAACCTGCACTATCAGTGGAGGATACAGTCTTCCTACAAATCAAGCACAGAGAGGTCTACATTGATGAAGATAACCACTGGGTGGCACCACTGCCTTTCAGAACGCCACAGCAGTTTCTTCCAAACAATAGAGACCAGGCCCTGAAGTGTCTCGCTAACCTGCGCCACACGCTTCAGAGGAAGACAGAAATGAGAGAACAGTACATTGACTTCATGAAGAGAATGTTTGAAAAGGATCAAGCAGAAGCAGTCCCACCTCTGATACCTGGCGAGGAGGTCTGGTATCTCCCCAGTTTTGGAGTTTATCACCCCCAGAAACCGGGTAAGATTCGGGTTGTCTTCGATTCAAGTGCACAACAGGAGGGGATTTCCCTGAATGATGTGCTCTTGAGCGGACCAGGTTTTAACAACACGCTGATTGGTATTTTGCTGTGCTTCCGCCGGGAGCATGTCGCAATCACCGTCGATGTTGAGCAAATGTTTTACTGTTTTCGGGTCAAGGAGGACCACAGAAACTATCTCAGGTTTTTTTGGTTCCAGAATGACGACATCAATAGTGAAGTTGCTGAGTTCCGCATGAAGGTGCATGTTTTTGGCAACAGCCCTTCACCAGCCGTAGCCATTTATGGGCTGAGACGAGCAGCTGAACTAGGTGAAGAAGAACACGGATCAGACGCCAAGCAGTTCATCTTCCGAAATTTTTATGTGGACGATGGACTAGCTTCTGTGCCCAGTGAAGAGGAAGCCATCAACCTCCTGAAGAACACAAGAAATATGACAGCAGAGTCAAATATCAGGCTTCATAAAATAGCCTCCAACCGTCCACAGGTCATGAATGCATTCCCGTCTGAGGAAAGAGCCAACGACTTGAAGAACTTAGACCTGAGTGTTGACCCATTGCCACTGCAGAGAAGCCTTGGGCTAAGTTGGAACTTACAGACTGACAGCTTCACGTTTCAGGTCATTTCAGATGACAAGCCCTTCACACGGAGAGGAATTCTTTCTGTGGTCAACAGTTTGTATGATCCCCTCGGGTTTGTCGCCCCTATCGTGATTCAAGGGAAATCATTATACAGGGAACTTACCATGGAGCAGCAAGCATGGGACGAACCTCTACCTGCTGACAGAGAAGTGCAGTGGAGGAAGTGGATTGATTCACTCAGTGAACTTGAACATCTGCAGATCCTCAGAACCTATGTTCCAGTGTCGCTGTCCTGCACGCAGAAGAGATAGATCTGTATTTTTTCAGATGCATCTACTATGGCTATAGCAGCCATAGCATACCTCAGGGTCACAGACATTGATGGCCAGTGTCATGTCGGCTTCATCATGGGCAAGGCTAAGCTAGCACCATCTTCTGCTCACACAGTTCCACGCTTGGAACTATGCGCAGCTGTCTTAGCTGTAGAACTGGCCGAACTGATTGTAGAAGAGAGCGACATGGATCTACACAAAGTCACATTCTACACAGATAGTAGAATCGTCCTGGGATACATTCACAACAGCACTCGCCGCTTCTATGTGTATGTAGCGAATAGGATGACCAGGATAAGAAAATCCTCAACACCAGACCAGTGGCATCATGTCAGTACAGATCAAAATCCAGCAGGGATGAGGTGCATTCCGGAAGCTCACCTTCAGCGCAGCACATGGCTCTCAGGCCCAGACTTTCTGAAGCAGGCTGATTTCGAGGTGTGCGAGCCTACAGAATTCTTTGGGCTTGTGGAACCAACGCTGGATACTGAGATTCGTCCCCAGGTCACATCTCTTGTCACCAGTGTTGCAGAGCAGACATTGGGGTCTCATAGGTTTGAACGTTTCTCAAGCTGGAAATCTCTTGTGAGAGCGATGAAAATGCTCATTCACATTGCAAAGTCATTCTCCAAGACTTCTCACACAGAAAAGTGCACAGGCTGGCACTGTTACAACAGTCTGCTGTCCGCAGACCTTTCACAAGCAAAAACAGTGATCATTCAATGTGTACAGAAGGAAGGAAGCGGAGCGTGAAAGTCTTTCAAAGCAGAAAGAGGTTCATTCACAAAGTCCTCTTCACAAACTGGACCCCTTTATGGACCAGCAGGGGTTGCTACAAATCGGAGGCCGGTTGCAGCCAGCTGATCTATTAGAAGTGGAGAAACATTCCCTGATAATCCCAGCCGGGTCACCACGTTGCTGTTCTGCTAGTCAGACATTACCATGAGCAAGTAGCTCACCAGGGCCGTCAGTTCACAGAGGGGGCTCTGCGCACGGCAGGACTGTGGATTGTCGAAGCAAAGAGGCTCATTGCCAGCGTGGTGCATAAGTGTGTTTCTTGTAGAAGGTTGAGAGGGAGGATGGAAATACAAAAAATGGCTAACTTACCTGCAGACAGAGTCACAGTGGACCCACCCTTCACACACATTGGCGTGGACTTGTTTGGGCCATGGAACATCACATTCTGTCGCAAGAGGTCACAGTCCTGAAACTAAAAGATGGGCAGTAATGTTTACGTGCCTGAGCACCAGAGAAGTGCATCTGGAGGTTGTGGAGTCAATGTCTACCTCCAGCTTTATCAATGCCTTGCGCCGATTCTTGTCTATCAGAGGACCAGTGAAACACCTGCGGTCAGACCAAGGTACAAATTTCGTTGGGGAGGAGGAGCTAAAGATCAACATCAGCGACCCAGAGGTCAGAGAGTTTTTTCAGGATCAAGGCTGTACCTGGACGTTCAACACACCACATTCATCTCAAATGGGTGGTGTGTGGGAACGGTTGATTGGAGTCGTGCGACGCATACTTGATGGTCTGCTGTTGAAATCCTCAACCACTCGCCTCACACATGAGGTCTTGACCACTTTAATGGCTGAAGTCATGGCCATAATGAATGCCAGACCATTGGTGCCTGTTTCAACCGACCCAGAGAACCCAGAAGTTCTCTCACCTGCAATGCTGTTGACCCAGAAGGCCAGCGTTGTGTCAGCGCCTTCTGGAGACTTCGAACTCAAAGACCTCTATAAAAAGCAATGGGGACAGGTTCAAGGTCTTGCAGACTGTTTCTGGAAAAAATGGAAGCAAGAGTACCTCGCAACGCTGCAAACGAGAAGAAAATGGCAGGGCAAGAAGCGAAACGTGCAGGAGGCGATATCGTCCTGCTCAAGGATGGTCAAGTCAAACGCAGCGAATGGCCTGTTGGACTTATAGTGAAAACTTTACCAAGTGCCGACAACCAGGTACGGAAAGTGGAAGTCAAGGTCATGAGGCAAGGAGTTGCTAAAACATATCTCAGGCCTGTCACAGAGCTAATTGTACTCTTACCGGACGAGGAACAGAAGAACTAATGGATGGTGGTATATTTGTAAATATACCAGGCGGGGAGTGTGCTGATCTCCTGCCACCTTGTTGCCACCTACTGGTGACTTTTGGTATTAATGACTTCTTTAAGTTTCGTTTTCCTTAAGTTTCTGTTTCCCTTCTCCAGGTGCTTAGTCTGAATCAAACGACCTGTGGTGTGCAGTGTTTTTCTTTACATCTGGCCTTGGAGTAGATTTGTCCGTAAGTACTGCTTGTTAACATTGATTATGTACATATTTCTTTGTTTGTTTGTTTCCAAGTAAAGTAAATTCTATTCTGTATTGTTTAGTTTTACAGAAACAGCTTCAGTAAAAAACCATACACCTGAAGACAGTTTGGCTGAGTTTTTGCTCGCTATCTGTCTAGCTTTGCTCAGACACGCAAGAGTGAGGACAGAATAGGAATGATATATTCTAGTGTCATTCTTTACAATGAAAACCACTTCCCCATGCAGTATGTAGGTTAGCAGGACTCATTTAAAAATTGAATGCAAAAAGCTATAAAATGTTTTGTTTTTTTGTTTTTTTTCCCCCAAGACTCCCACATTCACTTAAGCCAAGTTTCCATGAAGCAGTCAGTTCTGTTCAGTTCATTTTGTTACATATTAAAACAGTTACTTTCATGTTGCCATTGGTTGTGGTTGCTACCAACAGAACCACTCCACGCTGTCCTGAGGTACTTAGCACACCGGTAATTAAAGGTGGAGCTAGACACACTGCAGATCACTGATTGGTCAGAGAGAATCAGAGCAACCAGTCATCTCATCGTGATGAGATGACTGGCAGTGGCCAGTGACAGTGGCTGAATCTGGATTGTGGATTTCAGCTGCATCTCCTGCCTTGGCCCTGCCTGACATCCACTGCAACTGCTACTGCTGTTATTACATCCACTGTCACTGTTACTGTGACTGCATGTCTGTCTCTCTGTCTCTGTCTCTGTCTCTCTCTCTCTCTCTGACTGCATTTCTGTCTGTCTGTCTGTCTGTCTGTCTGTCTGTCTGTCTGTCTGTCTGTCTGTCTGTCTGTCTCACTCTCCCTCTCTTGCTCTTCCTCTCTCACCCAACCGGTCGAGGCAGATGGCCGCCCACCCAGAGTCTGGTTCTGCTTGAGGTTTCTGCCTGTTAAAAGGAAGTTTTTCCTCGCCACTGTCGCCAAGTGCTTTCTCATGGGGGAATTGTTGGTTTCTTTGTAGATAAAAGAGCTTGGTCTGTACCAGCTCTATATGGAAAGTGTCCTGAGACAACTTCTGTTGTGATTTGGCGCTATACAAATAAAACTGAATTGAAATTGAATTGAATGAGATGACTGGTTGCTCTGATTCTGATTCCTAACTTTCTTGTTCATTTGTCTTTTGTCTTGCTGCTTGCAGGCTTCTCTTAAACATAGCTTGTCTCTTCCTTGTAATAAACATTCACATACAGAGAAGAAAGAACCCCCAAAATGCAACGTCCTCCATCGAGCTCTTGTTACACAAGATTAACTCTGTGTGTAATGTGTGTGCGTAGCGACTGTGTGGTTGAGAGAGTGAGAAAGTGAATGAATGAATGTGAGCGAGCAGAAGAAGAAAAGGCAGAGGAAACGTTTAGCAGCACTACTTTACTCATTATCAATTACATTTAAAACACAGTGTAGGTCTGTAAGGTCTGAATATCTCTTATGAAGAAATCTACAAATATCTTGGCATTTGGGGCTTTATTGGATTTAACAGGGCAATACTACAAGGCTAGCAACATTCAGAACCTTCTCCCAGCCACGGTGTCAACAACTTGTTACCTCCAGAGCCAGTAGATACGGGCGAGGCAGGTGTTTTCCACTGAGACGATCCTCTATCTTCTGTAGATCCTGTAGAAACAGAGTTGATGTGGTGATCCACACACTGTTTAAACTTTATGCAGCTCCAAGGCCTAACATTTAGTCAGTTAACCTCAACATTTATCTAAACGTTTCTTCAGGTTATGAACGCACTGAATAAACCAGCCACCATTTTCAGACAGCAAAAGCAAGTTTACATTGTTAACTTCCAAAGATGACATGAAAACTCATTTGGATGAGTTGTTCAAAGACTCCCAAACAGGTAACTTACTCCCCCTCCATTTCTCTCTTTTAATCTGAGGCAACTCCTACACAAACTCACAATAGCAGATAAATCTGAAACTGCATTTTACAAGCAGAAACACCAAAGCAAGAACAATAGAGGTGTAATGTGTTCAACAGAAGCCGCCAATGATGATGCCATTTTCAGTTAATCTACTGATTTTTTTTGTCAGTAAAAATGGAAAAAACAGACTGTGCTTCTGGGAAAAAAAATTATATTGTTTTATTTTTTCACCTTTTTAATAGCTTCTTTTTAATAGATGTGTCATGCATCAACCTCACCATAGCAAATTCCTTGTATGTGTAAAATTGTACTTGGCAATAAAGCTTTTTCTGATTCTAATTCTGATTTCTGATTTTGATGGCAAATAATGAAATTTTCTCAGAGCCCCAATGGTGTCTTTAAATGTCTTCACGTGTCAGACAAACTTAAAACACCGAAAAACAGCACACCTTCATGTGATAGAAGCTGTAGCTGATGTCGGGGCTTCAACACAACCAGCATCACACCATGGCCATGGCTCTACTGGCGCATGAAGCCTCAGGCCCCTCTACCTGCAGCAGTGCGCTGTTCCTCTGGCGGGCGGCCTCAGACTGCGTGGCCTGCTGTCTCCTCTCGATCTTCAGCTGCTCTCTGCGACTCTCCATCTCCTCCAGCAGCTCTGCTCTCCTTCCTAAACTGACGTCACATACAGTGGAGGAAGCAGCTGTGTCAGGACAGAGGTAACCTTCCCCTCATTCCACTCTTACGCTGACTGGAGGCTGTTTCTGTTACTGCACAAGCACTTCTGCCATTGTTTAGATAAACGAATGATATTCATTTCATGTACAAACTGAAAGAGTAAATGGAATGAAATTAAATTTGTCTAGTCCAATTCGACATTAACGTTGAAACAGAGAAATTAAAATCGAATCATTGGTAATGAAGGAAAATGTAGGATTGCCAAGAAGTCACTAGCAAAAACATTTTTTTCAAATTCAACCATCTGGTGCACAGTCACTGTGTATGGGTCTCAGCTTCCATTCAAACAAACCTGAACACCACACAGCATGGTTTCTACTGACTTACCAGAGAAACAGCACACGATTCATCAATTTGTCAATCAATAAACAATTAATTGACAACAGTTTTGATTTCTTTCTTATTCTTTTTTTTTTTTCTTTGAGCATAAATGTCATTCTCTGGTTGCAGCTTGATAGTTCCGAATGTTTCCTTAATGAAGATGATAAAATATTTGTCCCAGCCTAAATCATATTTGACTGGTCAAACAGTGGTGAACTCTTAAACTGAAACACTCATGCAGTTTAGTAACATATAATGAAATATGGGGACAAGGCGATAAAACAAAAGGAGAAATTAGAAATGAAACAAGAAACCTACACACGTAAAATGTACAAGAACTTCACGAAAGTTCAGTAAATTAACAGGTGCTGGAATACAGCCGCACGTGCCTTTATTATGAGCTGACATCAAGGTTGTTTGCACATGACGTCACATGAACAGACAGTTGTTTTATTTACTGCCTCAGTAGCAGCAGACCTTCAGTTTAGTTGAAACTTCTTCATAAATTAAGGGACATATATTCTGATTTTCTGTTTGCATCTTTCTCGTAATTTCATCCAAACTAGCCCACCAAGGACTTTCCTTCATCTCGTCCACCCCCCGGTTTATTTAACAGCGCTTCGAGTGAAATTAAGAATTAATAATGTTAAGTCAAAAGCTAGCTAACTGTGTGGACGAGAGCCTTACGGTTTATGGAAGATTCACAGAACTCATTGACAATGTTAACAGTTGAAATGGATCAGCACTAGTTCATGTTAATGATGACACACTCACATCTCCTCGTGTTTCTCTATTAATTCCATTTCTTCAGGTAAAGAAGTAAACATGGCTAGCGGACATTCCTTTCTTGTCCCTCCGAAGTGTAGCACAAAGCTAACGCAGATTATATATGTATGTATATATATATTGCGTAGTACAACTGGAATGGAAGCTGGTTTGTACTTCAAAATAAAAGCGCGATTTGTTTGAGGAGCAATTCACACCATTGCCTTTAGAGTTTGTATTTACTGAAAACGGCTGACTGAAGTTGTTGGCCTTATACTGTAATAATGCACAATGTATCACAATTTGACTTAAGGTTTATCACTGTGAATTAAAAGTGATCTGATTATTTGATCAAATAATATGTTAATATGTTGAAACTTCTGTCCGGAAATTGTAATGCTTATCTTGGAAAACTTCACGGCTTCTCTTACTGAGGCGTTCAGTGATCATTGAAATCAGCTACCTGCTGCCCCCTTTTGGTTATAGTTCAGAAAGCAGTTGATGACTAAAAAGCAAATAGTTTTCCCTTGTGTGTGCCTTTTAGACACAGTGGAGTTTAACAGTAATAGTTGCAGTAGTTTACGATGTATGGAGGGTATCTTATTCTGAATTTGATGCCAACAACACATTTCAAAGCAGTTATAACTGAGGCAACAAAAGACTGGGAATGTTATGGAAGGCTTATTCATTCACAAGCAAGGATGAGGTGAGGTTCCCCACTTTGATTGACATGATTGTGTAAAATATGCGCACAATTGTATGAAATATATTAATTCACAGGCTTGGGAACACTTGTAAAACTGTCATCAGTAAACACAGTTTGTTTGTTTGTTAATGATTGCATTCTGTTGTTATTTACATTTTACATACAGTTTCCCAACTTTTTTGGAATGGGGTACTCTGTACACTATTTCAGTGCTCTTTGTCATGGATTGTTTAAGTTAATTCTTGAAGGAAATCCATGACAGTTACTTAACTCATTGACAACACTGCCTTTGAGACTTAGGCTGACATGATTTTGTGAGATAGAAAGTGTTTGTTACACTATGACAAAACAGCATCACTTCCCTCTATACACACCCAGGTCTATTTGATTCTGCTGAGTCATGTTGGTCAGAAATGACTGCTGTTTGCTCAGGCAGCAACATTGTCAGTTGCTGAGTCTTCAAGCCTTTTAGCTTTTAGCTAAAGCTTTATACTGTGTGCTAACTTTACCTTATTCTCTCTTCTGATTCTGTGTTGAAGCTGGCATTTCAATTCACTAAGGTATTCTAACCACAATTTTTTGGTTTCTGTACTAACTCTATGACAGCTCCTGTAATGACTCTCACAACTCTGTTTGCTTTAACCATTTTAACACTAACCTTCTTTTGGAATCTGCCACGTGTTAAGCTGTCTGAAAACCTGTTGTTTAGCTCCACAACTACTCAACACATTGGTGACACCAATTGACATTGGTGTCAGTACTTAAATGTCCTAATAGGAAGCGGTAATGTGAAATCATTTCAACATGTTTTACTTGAATTGCATTTAAAATAGTGAATACTAATTTAGCTTTAATCTTACTTCATTTCATTATTGAAATATGATGCAGGTCCCAGATCTGATGCAACAACTAAGACATTCACTCTAAATCCTTTTGCCCAGCTGAAGTCTTAGTTGTCCCCAATGTATAGCAATGTTTTCTTTCATTGAAAAGCTCCATGTTGTGTTTGTGGCATTTTTTACATTCAAACCACTCACAATTTAATACAGAGGACTGGTTTCATTGTTTAGCATAATCTGGATATTATTTCAGTTAAAAAAAAAAAAAACTGAATTAAGACAAATAATTACACAATTTGTTACTCAATAAAATTCAGAGTATAACCACAGTAATTCAAAATGTCTGTCAAAGCAAGACTTTTAAAATGTTTTAAGGTGTCTTGTTTTAAAAATACATGGAAACAAAATGTGAATCAGATTCTGCTGAGCGTTGGGAATATGATGAATGATCATTTGCTGCATTTGATGAAAATACAACTACTGTGTTGGAACTGGAGCTTGGCCTGCTGGAGAAACTGAAGCTTTGGCTGTATTTCATGACAGTAGATGCATGACATCTTGTCCTTTGAAGCACAAAATCCCATTTCCCTTTTTGGAGACACAATTTCAATCTCATTCACACTGCCAGTAAGCCATGATCAGAACAGAACATATTTTAAATAGTCATCAAAATCATATTTTAGAATGTGGGATTTTGTTTGCACAACATGTACAGGAATAGATATTTCAGATAAATCAAGCAAAGAAAAGTATGTTTAAGTGTTTAACAGCAGCAGTAGCATACTGCAATAAGAACTTTTATTGATATTTGTAGTTGTGGTCTAGCACAGATCTACATTACAGATTGATCCAACAAATGATCCAAAATGAAACTGGCCAGGTTTGATTTGGAATGCCTAATTAAAAAAATGATGTTGTCTGTGATATCAGCAATGACACAGTGACACCACAGCAATCTTCTTCAGACAATTCTTTTTAAATTAATTAATTAATTAATTAATATTGATCTCGCTCTGCAAAACTTGCAAAACTTAATGGAATTTTAAATCAGGTTCAGGTCATGAATTAATATTGCAGCAGTTTATTAGTATTTCAAAAAACAATTATTTTTGTTAGTCTACAATCTTTATGAAATGAGGCTACTAATAACCAGTTTATCATAACTCTATGAATCAGTGTGAGGAAAGAATGGAGGGAACCCCTGTCTCTAAAACCACTTTGTGTGGGGAGCATGAAAGCCAGACAAGACCAGCTAAGAGCTGAGATGAGGATCTGTAACTGTTCAAGAGTATTTTCTATGTACACTACTGCTCAAAAGTTTGGGATCACTTGCAAATCTCTTTGTTTTCCAAAGAAAAACACATTTTCATGCATTTCACAAACATTTTTTTCCATTTCACAAACATTTTTATCCATTTCACAAACAATTAAAATTAATCAGATGATTTTCAAAGAATGATCTACATTTTTGCATAGAGGCCTACTATCAACAACTGTCAGTCCTCTGCATCAATCTCCTGGTATGGCTGCTAATCCAAGTTAATCATTTTATAAGGCTAATTGATTATTAGAAAACCCTTTTGCAATTGTGTTGCACAGCTGAAAACGGTTGAACTAATAAGGGAGCACAAAAGGGAGCATGGCATTCTTTAGGTTAGTTTATTGTCTGAAGCATCAGCAGTTGTTTGTTTGTTTACAGGCTCGAAATGGCCAGGAAGAAAGAACTTTCTTTAGAGACCCGTCAGTCTATTGTTGTGCTTAGAAAGGAAGGCTATTCAATACGAGAAATTGCAAAAAAACTTAAAATCTCTTACCATGCTGTTAACTACTCCCTTTAGAGAGCAGCACAAACTGGGTCTAACAAGGACAGAAAAAGGAGTGGGAGGCCCCGATGCACAACTGTGCAAGAAGACAAATATCTGAGAGTGTGTAGTTTAAGACAAAGACGCCTCACAGGTCGTCAACTGGCAGCTGCACTAAATAGTACCCGTCAAACACCAGTGTCAGTATCAACAGTGAAGCAGTGACTTCAGGATGCTGGACTTCATGGCAGGATTGCCAAGAAAAAGCCATATCTCAGACTGGCCAATAAAAAGAAAAGACTGAGATGGGCAAAAGAGCACAGGCATTGGACACTGGAAGAGTGGAAGAAGGTGTTGTGGACAGATGAGTCCAAGTTTGTGGTCTTTGGATCAAACAGAAGAACATTTGTGAGATGCAGAACAAATGAAAAGATGCAAGAACAGTGCTTAATACCATCGGTCAAGCATGGTGGAGGCAGTGTGATGGTGTGGGGGTGCTTTGGAGGTGGTAAAATAGGAGATTTGTACAGGGTGGAAGGGACCTTGAGGAAGGAAAGCTATCACAAGATTTTGCAAAGCCATGCCATACCCTGTGGACAGCACTTGATTGGGGCCAATTTCATCCTACAACAGGATAATGACCCAAAACACACCTCCAAAATGTGTCAGCAATATTTAAAGAATAAGCAGTCAGCCAGAATTCTGACTGTAATGGAGTGGCCAGCACAGTCTCCAGATCTGAACCCTATTGAGCTGTTGTGGGAGCAGCTTTGAACGTAAGATTCGGATGAAGACCCCATCAAGCCAATCCATCTTGTGGGAGATGCTCCAGGAAGCATGGGGTGAAATCTCATCAGATTACCTTGAAAAATTGACAGCTAGAATGCCCAAGGTCTGCCAGGCCGTAATTGCAGCAAAAGGTGTTTTTTTTTGATGAAAGCAAAGTCTGAAGTACATATTCATCATTTACATTAAAATCATTATTTCTAACTCTGACAATGTCATCATGTCCCGTTCATTTGTTATATTTCCTATTCAGACTAATCTCATGTAGGTTTCCATGGAAAACAAGAAAATTTCCAAGTGATCCCAAACTTTTGAGCTGTAGTGTATGTCTCTGTTGAAATGTCATTGTTCATTCTGCATCTAATATTTCTCACTGATATATATCAGTTCTTACTGACATATGCTGCTGTAGATTATTAGATTTTTTTCTTGATCTGCACAACACATCTGGATGACAGGGCGAGGACTCAAAAGCAGTCAAAAATTCAGTTGCTGGGATGAAGACAGTGTGCTAAATCAAAATTCATGCTCATGGTGGAAAGAGAGAATCTGAGAATGAAGAATGCAAAGAGGGAGATGGTGTAGGATTTACTATTAAACCCGCATCACAAGCATCTACCTTGGCAACATTTTGGATTAAAACCTTAATGTTTTATGAATAACTAGTTTTCCAACAGCCTTTGAAGTCACTTGCTCATCTGATCGAGTTGTGATGATTATTGATCTCTTAGCAGAAACTGGGTCATATTACAGTTGCTCCATTCTAGAGTAGAAATATGTAACACCTTATGAAAATGGCAACAATAGAAAATAGAGATTAAGAAAAACAAGAGTAAGTAAAAAATATTTGCATTACACTACAATATATAACAACAATATAAATAATAATCAAATAATATTGAAATAGATAATGGAAATATACAGTACAAATACAAAGTAACTGAGCAGTTGCATAATTGCTTGTGTGAATAATTCAATAATTGCACACAGCTTCAACAGCAATTCAATAATTGCACAATGAATTAAATGTAATAATAAGACAATTGCAAAATGTGATGGGTAATTCTTGGCAGTTGTATGGTCTGAAATGTAAAGTAGCCTGCAATTCAACTAATTTTGGAGTCAAGATTTTTTTCTGCACATGCACAAAAATTGCCAAAAAGAAAAAAAAGCCAGTAGCAAATCCACTGGATTGTTAGGATTGTTAGTGCATGAGTTACCATCACATAAATACGCTTCATCAGCCTCTTGACTTCTTAGTAATCTTAATTTTGTTTCCTTTTTTGGGTGGCAGGGGTTATCCTTGTGAAAAGATATAGGAGCCTGGACAATTAAAAAGGGGCTTGCTGCAGGCAATCAATTCTACTCTAGAGAAAAGAAAGCTTACAGGAGATACATATAGTAGCAAATACAGCACTTACCTCAGCTATTCAACGGATGAAGACAATCTTTGGTCTGCTGATGAAGAACCACTTACTGATTAATTACCAATTTTCACATTTATTCATCGCGCCATGCCTGTCATTCCCCCCATTTGACACTCAGGTGAAGGCACACGTCACTGTTTGCCTGGCTGAGATTTTGGAGTGGATGTCAAGGCACCAGCTCAAGCTCAACCTGGACAAGACTGAGCTTGTGCATCTCCAGGGGAAATGGTTCAGGGGAAAACACTGTGCTGGTGCTAACGGTGAGTAACATGGAAGTGACCCTGGGTGATGGTTCATTTGTGGCAAATGTAGCAGTGGGAGCATTCTCTTGTTGATTCCTCTTTTACAACATCAGGAGGATTCAACCCTTCCTCACCAGGGATTTGGCCCAGGTGCCCCTCCAGGCACTTGACAACAATGATTTGACCTAGGATGCATCTCCCACCTGGACCATCATACCTTTGCAGCTAATACAGAATGCTACTGCCTACTTGGTATTAAACCTTCCTAAGTTTTCCCACACCACTGCTCTTCTCTGCTACGCTATATTTCTTCCCTCTTGTTGCTCTCATTCAATTCCAAACTCTGGTACTGGCCTACAGGGCTGTGAAGGGAACTGCTCCTTCCTTCCTACAAGCCTTGGCCAAACCCTACAGCCCAGCAATCCACTGCCTCTGAAAGTGTTTAGCATTCCTTCATTCAGAGGACCATGTCTATTACGGGCTATCTTAAACCAGTCAGATCAATGAACCATACTGTATGTTGTGAAGTTTTGCCGAAAAAGTCAGGAGAAAAGTAGAAACATCTTTTCCATGGAGACACGCCTTCAGTGTTGTTCTTTGCATTTCTTTCAATGGAGAAAAATCCTCCAGTTCTGACATAACTGATGCTATAGACGCATCAATGCTCTTTAGGAGCTGCTATTATTCTTTTTGAATGAAAACAATTGTAACAGGCCAGTGGAGGACCCAATTGCAGTGCCGACCAATGTATGGGGAACCGGGACAACACTGTGCCGTACTGGACAGAGAGCTGGCTCAGACGGAGTTAGTGTGAGGAGAGCGGATCGAACGCAGAAATCACTGACAGATTTCAGTGTGGTCAAAACCACTCTCGGAGGAGGAATATGCTCTTTGAAACCACAGAGGTGGTAAGGTCTGCACAGCCACAGACACAGAGCTTGGATGGAAGGAGTCAGGAACAGGCGAGGTCGGACACTGGAGATCAGTCTAGTAAAGAATGCTGGAGAGTCTGGCATGATGCAAAGACAATCTGGCAACCAGGAAGAATGACAGCGTGGCTTAAATACCCTCCTGATGAGCCTAATAGGCTAGGTGTGCAGATGGGCAGGTATGAAGCGTGGCTGAAGAGCTGCAGCACAGGTAAGTGCTATGCTGGACTGTGACAACAATGCCTGCCCTTAGTTGCCATTGTATTGTAATAACAATACATAATCACTCACTGCTCACAGGCACCTTTCCTATAGCTTTTAAAACTGCTTTAAGTAAACCACTGCTTAAAAAAGACAATTGAGATTGGTCTGTCATCTCTAACCTTATCTGAATAAGTTTTTAGAAAATGAATGTTTTTAAACAGCTGAATGATTTCTCTGCGTGTTTGAAAAATTCCAGTCTGGTCTTTAGGCCTAGCACAGTACAAAAACAGTGCTTGTCTGTGCTGGTGCTGTCAGATCTCAGTGCTGCATCTGTTGCTGTAGATCATAATATTCTACTAGGCCAATTGAACATTAGGTGGCATGGGGGGCAGGTGGCCTCACAGCTAGAATGTCCCGGTTCGAATCCCGCTGTGGGCACTGGGGGCATGTCCTCCACCATGCCTTTGGTGCCTGCTGCTCGAGGAAAAAGAGGCCTTTCTGTGTGGAGTTTGCATGTTCACCCCATGCTCACCTGGGGTATCCTCCATAAAATACCCCCACTAAAAACATACAAGAAGATCACCACCTGATCAATGGTGACAACAAGGAACTGGTCTCCGGGCGCCAGTCGGCTGGCAGCCCACCGCTCCTGGTCCGCCGCGGAGGAAGGACGGACCAAGGATGGGTTAAAGGCGGAGAAGAATTTCACATATGCATGGTGTGTGCAGTTTCCCTCCCTAACTTCGCATGGTGTGTGTGTTAATGTGACTAATAAATTGATTTCTTCTCCTTCTTCTTCTTCTTCTTCTTCTTCTTCTTCTTCTTCTTCTTCTTCTTCTTCTTAGGTTGGTCTAACAGGTCAACAGTTCTATGAGGCCATTGATGACCACTCCTCCAATAAAATATACCTGACACATGGTATCCCCCAGAGCTCTATCTTGGACCCAGTTCTTTTCAGTCTCTGTTATGTTACCACTTGGCAATATTATTAGAAATTGTAACATCAATTTCTATAATTATGCAGACAATATCCAGCTATATACATCTGTAAGCTCAAATGAATACAGTTCTATCAATAACTTAATTACATGCATCTAAGACATCAGCTTGTGGATGACTCTGAAGCTCTTCAAGACAAAACAGAGATCCTTGATAATGGAGCAAAAGCTAAGAAAGATCACTTTCTGTTTTATATTATGTTATCCTGTTGTTTTAATTCTACTTTATTTTACAAGTAGTTTGTGTTGCATTTTATGCATGAATTCCACTATATGACTAACATGCATTATTATTATTATTATTATTATTATTAATAACAATAATATATATATATATATATATATATATATATATATATATATATAATCAATAATCTAAATAAATAATATATATACACTATTTATATCTGTATATTGTATTTTCAATTGTATTAAGGATAAATCCCTTGGTTAAAGCTCCATCCCATCCTGCCTCCTGTCTAGTGTTTTCTCACCAACACCCGAGGACGAGTGCTATCCTAAATATTTCTCAACCAGTTTTTCACGCTGATGTGTTTGCAGCATTTCTTTTTCTTATACAGCACATTGGTTTATATAGAACACTTACTGTAACATCTACTGACAATGAATCATTTATTCAAACAGCACCAGGTCAATAAAACAAGAAAATGAAGAAGACGAATATGAGAGGGATGGTGTACCTGCTAAAAAGAATAAAAGTCTCTGCAGGTATCTTATCAAACAGGAAGAGGCCTAACCGTACTTCATGAAGAACAACTTTGGTCTAGGTCATGCTATTTGTGATATACAGTGCCTATCATAAGTATTCACCCCCTTGGATGTTTTACACTTTTATTGCTTTCATAAATCAATCATGGTCAATAAAATTTGGCTTTTTTAACACAAAAATTTATTGGAAAAAGCTCTTTAATGTCACAGTGGAAACAGATTTCTACAAAGTAATGTTAATGAAAGAAAATTATATAAATGAAAATAATTGTTTGCATAATTATTCACCCCCTTCAAGTCAGTATTTCTTAGATGCACCTTTGGCTGCAATCACAGCAGTGAGCCTGTGTGGATAAGTCTCAATCAGTCTTGTACATCTGCCCACTGCAATTTTGCTCCATTCTTCTTTGCAAAACTGCTCAAGCTCTGTCAGGTTGCGCGGGTATCGGGCATGAACAGCCCTTTTCAAGTCCAGCCACAAATTCTCTATAGGATTGAGGTCTGGGCTTTGACTCGGCCACTCCAGAACATTTACCTGGTTCTTTTTTAACCATTCCTGTGTAGCTTTTTGCAGGATGCTTTGGATCATTGTCTTGCTGGAAAATAAATCTTCTCCCAAGCCGTAGTTCTCTTGCAGACTGAAGAAGATTGTCCCCCAGGATTCGGTGTATTTTGCAGCATTCATTTGCCCTCTATCTTTACAAGCCTCCCAGGCCAGAAAATCTCCATCCCCACAGCATGATGCTGCCACCACCATGCATCACAGTGGGGATGGTGTGTTTTTGGTGATGTGCAGTGTTTGGTTTCCACCAAACATAACGTCTTGTCTGATGGCCAAAAAGCTCAATTTTGGTCTCATCAGACCAAAGAATCTTCTTCCACTTGACCATGGAGTCTTCCACATGCTTTTGGGCAAACTCTAGTCGAGATCTAATATGACTTCTCTTCAACAGTGGCTTTCTCATTGCCACTGTCCCATAAAGCTTTGACCGGTGAAGAACCCGGGCAACAGTTGCTATATGCACAGTCTCTCCCATCTCAGCAGCTGAAGCTTGTAACTCCTTCAGAATAGTCGTAGGGGTCTTGGTGGCTTCTCTCACTAGTCTCCTACTTGCACGGTCACTCAGTTTACGAGGGCAGCCTGATCTAGGCAGATTCACACAAGTGCCATATTCACTATAATATATTTCATATTTCACTGAACTCCGGGGGATGTTCAATGCCTTGGAAATTTTTTTGTATCCATCCCCTGAATTATACTTCTCAATAACCCTTTCCCTGAGTTGCTTGGAGTGTTCTTCTGTCTTCATGGTGTAGTGGTAGCCAGGAATACTGATCAACCAGTCTCTGGACCCTTCAGACACAGGTGTTTCATACCTCAATCACTTGAAACACACCCACACCACTCAGATCACACAGGTGATCTTCATTTCACTAATTGTGAGACTATTGGCAACAATTTGATGGACCTCTATTGAATTAGACCATTAAATTAAAAAGGAAGTGAATAATTATGCAAATAATCATATTTCTTTATATATTTTTATTTCATTGACATTACTTTGTAGAAGTCTGTTTTCACTTTGACATTAAAGAGTTTTTTCCAATAAATTTTTGTGTTAAAAAAGCCAAATTGTTTTGACCATGATTGATTTATGAATGCAATAAAAGGGGAAAACATCCAAGGGGGTGATAGGCACTGTATACTGCATGGATTTTAACGTATCACACAGATGGAACGGTAACAAATTTGCAAAGTAAAAGAGGCAACAGGTGCAGAAACATTCTCCACCAATGGCTGCAAACCAGGAGGGGTCACGGCTTTTATCAGTAAACATTGACTTGACAGTCCGGTCCTGCAACACAATCACCTCCTGACTCACTACACCCATACACACGCCCTCTGCACCTCACCCACACTCACACTCACCTTCACCCACCCCCACCTACATCATACACGCCCCTCCCTCACTTTACACAATCAAAACCATAATTTCACACAGACATAGGAGACCCAGGACTACTTTTAGATCAAAATGGGTTTTTAACATTCCACTGGAAAAATGTGATGAGCGCAAGTTCAGCACAGATGTTAAAATGGCTGTGCTGAATGTGCGCTCTCTTTTAAACAAATCTTTTATTATAAATGACATAATTTTAGATAATAACCTGGACAGCATTCTCCTTACGGAGACGTGGCTTGGCACTGACGCACCTGTTGTTCTCACCGAGGCTTCCCCACCCAATTTTAACTTTTTATTTTCAACCAGGGGGTGCAAAAGAGGGGGCGGTACTGCTTCACTCACAATAACCAACATGCACATGAACGAAGTCAATTTTAACAGCTACTCATCATTTGAATACCATGCCTTCGTTTTTAGCAGCCCACCGATCCTCTGTATAACTGTGTACCGACCACCCCAGTATTCTACTTCTTTTATTAGTGGGTTTTCTGAGCTCTTATCAATTATTCATACCTCTTTTAACAGAATTTTAATATCCGGTGATTTTCATCTACACATGGACTTTCCCTCAGACTCAATGTCCAGAGAATTTTTAAACCTTTTACACTGCCTTGATTTTAAGCAACACGTGACGCAGCCGACCCACATCAGGGGGCGCACCTTGGACCTCGTTATATCTTATGGTCTGTCGGTTGGTGCGCCCTCTGTTGTGGACCTGGCTGTGTCTGATCACTTCTGTGTGTTTTTTACAATCACCAGTTTTAATCAGCGGGAGGCCCCTGTGAGAACAGTGAGGAAACGCTACCTAACTTCTGAAGTGGCTGCAAATTTTATCCAGATCTTACAGAGCACTCCTGCCGAAATTTTACCAGCACCCTGCGATTTTATCACTGACAACTTTAACAATAAAATAAAGTCAGCATTGGACTCAGTGGCTCCACTTGTAATTAAAACAATCAAAACAAGACCCACACCTCCATGGAGAACTGAGGAAATTAAAAAACTCAAAAGGGAATGCAGGAGTGCTGAAAGGAGATGGAGGAAATCAAAGTTGACAGTTCACTATGAAATACTACGTCAACACCTCAAAATCTACAATAACACAGTCAAACAAGCAAGAATCTCTCACTTCCAAAACCTAATCCATGACCATAAAAATAATCCCAAATTTTTATTCTCCACAATTGATCTTTTAACAAACAAAAATTTTAAAAGATCCTCCAAGACACCAGATAACGCCCTTTGCGAGGATTTTGCAGACCATTTCAGAAGGAAAATCAATGACATAAGATCCAGTCTTTTATCTCAACAGCTTTTAACACCTGGATCATTGCTTGGACCTGTGGAAACACTGGAGAGTTTTGCCCTGGTTGATGCAAGGACACTGAGTCGAGTTTTCTCCCAGGTAAAGCCCACAACCTGCCTTTTAGACCCAATTCCCACACCGTTTTTTAAAACACTCTATGGATTCTTTGAGGAACAACTGCTGTATTTGGTCAATTGCTCTCTCCAGACGGGTGTCTTCCCCACCTCTTTTAAAACGGCGGGGGTGAGGCCCCTTCTGAAGAAGAGTGATTTAGACCCCAATGTTTTAAATAACTACTATCCAACCTGCCATTTTTAAGTAAAATTTTAGAAAAACTTGTTTTTCATCAAGTAAATGAATTTTTACTCTCGAAACATATTTTAGAGACTCATCAGTCTGGTTTTAGGATGAACCACAGAACAGAGACAGCACTTTTAAAGATTTTAAACGACATCAGGTGTAATTTAGATAATCATAAACTCACAGTCTTGGTTCTACTGGATCTAACCGCCGCCTTCGATACAGTAGACCATCACATTTTATTAAATAGACTGAGGAACCTGGTGGGCCTCTCTGGTACTGTTTTTAACTGGTTCACATCCTACCTCACTGATCGAAGTTTCTTTGTAAGTATGGATACATGTTCCTCAGGAACCCGTAAGATAAAGTGTGGGGTTCCCCAAGGTTCAATTTTAGGTCCAACTCTTTTTAATCTTTACATGCTGCCCCTTGGGGACGTCATCAGGAGGCATGGCATCAACTTCCATAGTTATGCTGATGATACGCAACTGTACATCGCCGTGTCTCCTGATGACCCAGGGCCAATTGATGCCCTTTTTAACTGTATTTTAGACATCAAGTCATGGATGGCAGCAAACTTCCTACAGCTCAACCAGGACAAAACTGAGGTTTTAGTCATTGGTCCTGAAGGCCAGAGAGAGAAACTTTTACCAAAGGTACAGGATTTTAAACCCTCAAAATCAGTAAAAAATCTGGGCGTGATTTTTGACTCTGAGCTCAATTTTATTCCACACATCAAAAACATAATAAAGATAGGTTTTTACCATCTTAAGAATATAGCCAGAGTCCGCCCATTCCTCTCTCAGGCCAGTACGGAGGTGCTGATGCATGCTTTTATCACTTGTCGTTTAGATTACTGTAATGCCCTGCTCTCTGGTCTTCCCAAAAAGAGCATGTATAACTTACAATTATTACAAAACTCAGCCGCACGAGTGCTGACGAGGACCAGAGGGCGGGAGCATATAACACCTGTTTTAAAATTGCTGCATTGGCTCCCCGTGCGTTTCAGGATCGATTTTAAGGTTCTTTTACTAGTTTTTAAGGGTCTTAACGATCTTGGGCCTTCTTATTTATCTGCATTACTTTTACCGTATCAACCCTCGCGGACCCTGAGGTCCTCCGGTGCAGGCCTTTTAACGATACCACAAATTAGAACTAGAACACACGGGGAGGCGGCATTCAGTTATTATGGCCCCCGATTGTGGAACAGCCTGCCGGAGAGCCTCAGGGCCGCAGAGAATGTTGATGTTTTTAAAAAGAGGCTCAAGACCCATCTTTTTAATCAGGCTTTTAACTGACTCATTTAGCTATTTATAATTTCTTAAGCTGACTTTTATTCTTACATTTTCTAATATTATATATATTTTTATTTATTTATTTATTTATTTATTTATTTATTTATTTATTTATTTATTTATTTATTTATTTTATTGTGTTACCTCAATGTTTTATTTCAATTGTTTTAGTCATTACTTATGGTCTATTTTATACATTTTACTGTTTTATTCTCAGTTTTAGCTTCTATACCTTTTATCTTATTTTACTGTTCTAGCCCCTCATTTTCCAGTGTTTCCTCCTGGGGGCCTACCACACCGGGATTTGATTCTTGTTCACCGATGGGGGTGCTGTTCCGTGGATGGCCCTGGCCCAGGTAGCTAGAGAGCTTTACACCTTGGTGTGGAGCCTCGTGTCTGCCTGGGCTGGGGTGGTCCCTGTGTCAGCGCCCCCGCAGTCATGGACCATGATTCCTCTCGGTGTGCATGGCCCCCAAAGGTAGCTTCTTCCTCACCTCGGTTCTCGGTGCCCAGCCATGTCTCCTCAGCGACAGTTAGTGTATGTATGTGGGTGTGTGTAAGTTTGTGTGTGTGGGTATGTATGTCTGTCCATGTATGTGCGTGACTGTATGTAATTGTGTATCTCTGTGTATATTTGGGGGGGTGGGAGGTTTGGGGTCACAGTGTTCTATAATGTTGTTGTTTTTAACCCCTGTGAGGCACTTTGTACTACTATAAGGTATGAAAAGTGCCATATAAATAAAGTTGATTTGATTTGATTTGATTTGATTTATACTATTTCTGCCATCCATTTCAATCATTTCCCTCTCCTACCAATTGTCTTTCTTGCCAGAAGCTTCTTCACAAATGAAGCATTACAGGTGCTGGTCATAAAATTAGAATATCATGGAAAAGTTGATTTATTTCAGTAATTCCATTCAAAAAGTGAAACTTGTATATTATATTCATTCATTACACACAGACTGATATATTTCAAATGTTTAGTTCTTTAATTTTGATGATTTTAAACTAACAACTAATGAAAATCTAAATTTCAGTATCTCAGAAAACTAGAATATCACTTAAGACTGATACAAAAAAGGATTTCTAAAAATGTTGTCCAACTGAAAAGTATAAACATGAAAAGTATGAGCATGTACAGCACTCAATACTTAGTTGGGGCTCTTTTTGCCTGAATTACTGCAGCAATGCGGCATGGCATGGAGTAGATCAGGCTGTGGCACTGCTCAGGTGTTATGAGAGCCCAGGTTGCTTTGATGGTGGCCTTCAGCTCTTCTGTGTTGTTGAGTCTGGCATCTCGCATCTTCCTCTTCACAATACCCCATAGATTTTCTATGGGGTTAAGGTCAGGGGAGTTTGCTGGCCAATCAAGAACAGGGATACCATGGTCCTTAAACCAGGTACTGGTAGCTTTGGCACTGTGAGCAGGTGCCAAGTCCTGTTGAAAAATGAAATCTGCATCTCCATAAAGTTGGTCAGCAGCAGGAAGCAAGAAGTGCTCCAAAACTTCCTAATAGACAGCTGCATTGACCTTGGACCTAAGGAAACACAGTGGACCTACACCAGCAGATGACATGGCACCCCAAACCATCACTGACTGTGGAAACTTGACACTCGACCTCAGGCAACGTGGATTCTGTGCCTCTCCTCTCTTCCTCCAGACTCTGGGACCTTGATTACCAAAGGACATGCAAAATTTACTTTCATCCGAGAACATGACTTTGGACCACTCAGTAGCAGTCCAGTCCTTTTTGTCTTTAGCCCAGGCGAGACGCTTCTGACGTTGTCTCTTGTTCAAGAGTGGCTTGACACAAGGAATGCGACAGCTGAAACCCATGTCTTGCATACGTCTGTGAGTGGTGGTTCTTGAAGCACTGACTCCAGCTGCAGTCCACTCTTTGTGAATCTCCCCCGCAGTTTTGAATGGGTTTTGTCTCACTATCCTCTCCAGGGTGCGGTTATCCCTATTGCTTGTACACTTTTTTCTACCACATCTTTTCCTTCCATTTGCCTTTCTACCAATGTGCTTGGACACAGAGCTCTGTGAACATCCAGCCTCTTTAGCAATGACCTTCTGGGACTTGCCCTCCTTGTGCAAGGTGTCAATAATCGTCTTTTGGACAACTGTCAGGTCAGCAGTCTTCCCCATGATTGTGTAGCTTACAGAACTAGACTGAGAGACCATTTAAAGGCCTTTGCAGGTGTTTTGAGTTAATTAGCTGATTAGAGTGTGGCACCAGATATCTTCAATATTGACCTTTTCCACAATATTCTAATTTTCTGAGATACTCAATTGGGGGTTTTCATTAGTTGTCAGGTATAATCATCAATATTAAAAGAAGTAAATACTTGAAATATGTCGGTCTGTATGAAATGAATGTGTACATTATACAAGTTTCACTTTTTGAATGGAATTACTGAAAAAAATCAACTTTTCCATGATATTCTAATTTTATGACCAGCACCTGTATGTGTAAGTGTTGTGTACATACCCTTCAAGTAATACATAAATAAAGTGCTCAATTTATATGCCCTTTTGTGTTTTCACTTATTCAATGGAGGGATTTTCACAGCATTTCACTTTCAACAGGTATCTGATTCTGAACACCTAACTGTAGTCATTTAATGTAGGACTTAATTAACTCGGTCCTTGTTGCTCTGATATTTTAAAGCAAGTGGGTGCCTAGTGGTGATTTCAGGATTTCCTGTGTGTAGCTGTGTCTAAATGGAAGGGGTATGTGGATAGCTGTAAGGGTGGTGGAACAGTCTAGGAAGGGTGCTGGAAAATTCCCCTTCTTTTCAAATCCCTGAGTGGAAAAGTGTGTAAATGTACTTTTGGAAATGCAGCTTTCAGGACAGCAGAACCTGCACATAGTCAGCTACAATCACCCTATTCTGAGTTAGGTGATTTTGCATTCAGGTATTGTTCATTATTTCCAAGAATGTATTGTAGAATCATTCCAAAATATGATTTTCTGCCTCTGTACTGCAGCCAGATCTACTCGGCGACCACTGGTGTTGTTTTTAGGGCTGGGCGATATGGCTGAAAACTCTATCACGATATAAGTGTTTTATATCGGTCGAGATTGATAAGTATTGATATTTTTTATGACCTATTTAAAATAAGGACCAGGAGAAAAATACATTCAATTTAAACATTTTTATTTTAAATTTAACCTTCCTCTGATTATAATCCCCTCAGCTATCAAGGCAGAAAGGAAAGGAAATGTCAACACAACCATGGAAAACACTCAAATAATAAATGTGAAAAAAAAAAAAAAAAAAAAAGTGTAAAAATGTAAACAGAGAGAAACCTGAGAACTTTTTTTCTGCAGGTTTAGTGCAGAAAGTTCATGAGCTGATTGACCTTCTGGTGAATAAAATGTTTTCAGATATGTGCAGTGTTTTGGAAACATAGCAGAAACTGAGGTGGACTTGACATCTGTAACATACAAACAAACAAACATGATAACTTCAGTCACTCTTCTTACTATAAACATACATGAACTATTCAGTTGAGTGGAGGGGATTAACTGCCAGAGTGGAGAGAAGCACTGAAAATTGTGTGAAACTTTTGTCTTTCCACGCTCCCCCAAAGCACAAATTTCGCTCTACGTGTGCGAAACTTTCCAAGGTTGTAGTGCCGGTTGCGCTGATTCTCACGATGTGCCTGGCTAAGCGACAGGACTTACGCTTTTTGAGTTGTGAGCCTCTGAGCGAGGAGAGCGCCTCTGACCTCGCCCATAAGGTCCAATACAAATGAAAAATGGGAGAGACAGAAACCAGCCGTTTTTTAACTCGCTCTAAAATCCGCATTTTTCAGCCCAGAGAAAAAAGAAAGTGATCAGAGTGTACAGCAAAGCCTTGTGGCTCTCACGGTGAAGAAATTTCGGCAATAGGAGTTTCGGTGTCGGCGTGAGAAGCGTTTGTTCGGAGGGTGCGCAGAGGCCAAATTCAGACGTTTCTCAGAGTCTCGCAGACCCGCAGGTGGCCTGATCTCAAGTTGCCATGGCAACCTCTGAGCCTGAGTGCCTCTCCCACACACACACATATGTGGCTTTAGCTGCAGCTGTGCAGCTCAGTCAAATGATCAATTCTCCATTAAGCTCTATAGTGACATGCTAACCAACCACAGCCAAGCTACCTACTGGTGAGTTGTATGTGTTAGTAATGTAATGAGTGATGTTGGCCTGTTAGCATTAGCCACAATGCTAAAATGCTAATGTTAACATGAGGTCCTATGAATTTGTTGGTGCCTGGAGATATACCTGTTGATGTCGGGTTGGTGTGCTAACATGCTAATGTTAGCATGCTAATGCTAATATGCTAACATACGTTAAAATGAATGTTCATTGCGTTGTAATGGGGGTTCAGAGGTTTTTAATGTGATATTTGACATGCTAATGTTAGCATGCTAATGCTAACATGCTAACATGCGTTAAAATGATGGGGAAAGGCATTCTAATGGTGGTTCAGAGGTTTTTAATGTGTTATTTGACATGCTAATGTCAGCTTAGCATTGTTGCTGATGCTGAACACTAGGCACACGCACGGCCCAGCGATTGCGCACTGTATCACTCTCCAAATTTCCCGCCGAGGGGAATTTGTCTAGTATTTTTATTGCAAGTGTGTTTAAAAAAAAAAAAAAAGCATGTGTAAGAGATGTTTGTAACCTGGCTTCTCCACAGTGCTCAGTGAAGCATGTCTTTAGCTATATGATATGCCGCTGCCTCCGTTACGTCTTCGTGCCTTTTAGATGATTTGTCATCAGGCACTGAAGCAGATACCTCTGCATGGTGGTCTGCTGCTTGTGCGGTGGAGCTGCGGTTGGCGAATACGGCTGCGCTCCAAAGAGTGAGCGCGGCTAAGGTGGTTAAACAAGTTTGTGGTGTTACCGGTCTTGGTGGGGACGACAGTCTTGCATAAGTTACAGACCACATTGGTCTGACTACGGTCCGACTTATAAAATCCAAAAAACTGCCATACTGGCGAGCTGACTTTCCCTGTTTTATCGACATTTTCTTCGCTCGCTGCAGCGCTTTCTATTTCTCATCTCACTCCTCGCGGAGCATCAAACACGAGACAACGAGATGGTGCGACTGAACTTGATACTGTTACATGATTGGCGTGTTAGCGTGTCTCTCTCACTGATCAGCGATTACTCCCTACGTTGCTCGGTTACCTGAGAGCGAGTGCCTTTGTTCATGCAACCAACCTCGCTTCGCAACCTCAGGTTTCTTCTGATGAAGAAAAAAGAAAATTATCGAATATTTTATCGAACGCATTTTTTATTGATATTGATGACGTGTCTATTGCGAGACATATTGCTATCGTTCTATCGCCCAGCCCTAGTTGTTTTAAAAGTTGCTCTCTTAAATCTAAAAGCATTTTTAAGTCAAAACTAATTAAAGTAAAAGTAAATTTTCTGAATAGCTTTTATTGATGTTTTGGGGAAATAAATATATTTGTGTTTCACTTTTATCAGGCTGATAAACAGCTGGGAACAAAATGGAAACATTTTGAACACTAAAGACAGTACAATTTTCTCCAGTAAATTCAACACTTTTGGAACCTGGAGAAAAAACTACAGGGTATAGAAAAGCACATATTATCACACAAATGATTTCATAAAATTACATCAAAACCCATATTTTATTTTATGTATAGCAATACCATTTACATATTAAATAACACTATAATAGAATGCTTTGATATAGCTTTCAATGAAACAAACAAAAAAAAATCCATCATCTTGTCTTATTTCATGTTACAAAAGAGGAACAAACAGCCTTCTTTCCCAAATGGATCAATTGAAAGGAAACTGTTTAGTGACTTACAAGAGAGGTATTCCCTTCTATTGGTCACGTCTGACAACAGAATCATAGCCTCTAGAGGACTGATACCAAAAACATCAAAAGAAGCGGGAATTGTGAATTGTAATATCACAATCACTGCCTGAATGTTAATGGGGGGTGTGAAGGTGGAAACTGGATGCTGATGCTGACCACACAAGCTGGATGCTCAGACACCTGGCTTCCATGATACCCGTGACAGATAGCAATGCCATGAGTGAGTTCAAATGAGAGCGAACAGACTGAAAATGTTCATGACTATAATCCATGTGACACGTGTGTCAGATTGGAAACCGTCTGAGAGATTTGTGGTACATATAAAGTCAAAAAATGGTAAAAGTAAGTAAGTTTGATTTACAAAATCATGTTAGGACAAAGAGAAAATACTGTAAACTTGAATTACAGAATTTAAAAATGTGATGATACATTTTTCTCCGATACAGTCAATACATACACAGTTTCCAAAAAAGGTCTGGATCACAGAAGCAACAAAAATATATGTACATATATTATTGATGGTACAGCTGTGTGTGTGTGCTTCCAAGGCAACATAAAACACTGTTCATTCCAAATGATCACAATGATCAAACTCACTTGAAAATGAAAAATGGTAGAGCTACCATCTTAAGGGCCCAGTCACACCAGCATTTATAACAGCAGAATTTCAGAAATCAGTTCACTGATTTCACTCCATCAGTACATTCAACTGCAAACTATCCTGACAGTGACTGGAACTTTGATTGGAAATCCAGACAGTTCAAAATGCCAGCAGTTATCATATTAGCTGTGAAACACCATTCAATTTGATATCACCCTGCTCTGTTGAGAATGAACTGCTCCACAAAAGATGCACAGCACAGTCTGCAGTCGGCTGTGATACACACATGGACAGTGGATGGTATTCCCTTGAATGAGCCATTATTTATTGTATTGTCCTGTTAGTGACTGGAGCAACTAACTAGCACTAGCATGTTAAAAGTTAGCTCAGCACCAACAGTAACTCACCGGTTGTTCAAGGATTATGCTCTCTGGTGTGACCTGGCACTTAGGCAAAGTGTATGCTTCATAAAAAAAAATGACAGAAAATGTTTTTGAATCTCTCCCTTAAAATTGGAGAATCATTCAGCTCATCTGGTCCCCATTTCAAATGGAGATGCAGATGATCTGCATTGTTAATGTTAATCTTTTGATGCATCTCTTTATCTCAAATGATGGTGTATAACAGTAACTGCAAGTCAGGACTTTGATGTTGAAGTTAAAGCAAACAGATACCAAAATGAGACTTTGAAGTAAACCTTCTGAAGGACACAGATACAAATAGAGATGTAGTGTGAGGGGGAGAGATGGGTTTTGGGCATCCAGTCAGGAGACAGAAATCAGCAAATGAGAGAGAGAAAAGCTTAAACAACATGTTTTTCTGCACGGGAAGAATTCAGGTCTTTGGTAAAGGTTTTTAGAAAATCAAACTACATTTGTCCCCCTCACATTCGACATGTTATGAGTGCTGTGTGAAAGGAAAAAAAAAACAAAAACTTCCACATTTTCATTCAAAACGCTAAACTACAAGTGTTCATTCCAGGCCATCGATCACAGGCGTACAGAATGTAATCCAAATCAGTGGCTAAATTAGAACACCCTTATGCCAAGGAAATGTGGAAATGTGTGTTCTTGTGTGTAAGGGCTTACTCCAGCTAAAGCAGCAAACATTTCAGACTATGCTCATTGCTTGCAGCCCAAAAAAGCACATAAAAATACATCTTGGAAGAAAAAGGGAGTGGAAAGTGGAAACTATGTACACAAGGCCTTGGGAGGTTGGAGCAAGTAATCACACCTCTGTCAACGAGCACGGATTTGGTACAGGCCTCCACCTCTTTTATTTTCTCCAAATGCAGTTTTTGCTTATCAGTCACCAGTTTGTGTCTCTCAGCTCTGTGTACTATGGAGGTTAAATCAGATGTGGTCAAAGCCCTGAATTGCAATGACATGAGCACTTTTGTTTAGAAATTGGGGGGGGGGGGAAACCCTGTGTAATGTCACTGTGACAGCTCAGTGTTTCTGTGTGTTTATGCCTGGTTTAATGAAACTGGCAGCAGACTGTCAGGCTATGTGGTCAATGGGTGATGTATAACTTCGAGACAGTTGCTAATTTGTTTTTATTCAAAGGATTAGGCTGAAAGTATTCTATAAATGTTATATTGTCAGCAAATCCAAATAAAATATCAAAATCAGTGATGAATAGATGCTGCTTATGAGTACTGTCTGTGAAGCCACACCCTGATAGGTCTTAGTGTGTATTAGTCCACAGCTTGAAATAAATTGCTTTTTAATGAAACTATTAGAAGATTAATGTCTTGAGATGGAACCAGTGGGCTCAGAGCTGAGTGGCACAGGCAGGGTCGAAAAAATATCAAAAGACAGACAAACACCTTCTTAATTTAGATGTTTTAAATATGGAAATATGGATAGTTTGAGACAGGAAAAGTGTTGGATACTGCTAGAAATTAAAATGAATGATCTGCTTATTGTTTCCATTTCTTAACAAATTAATTTCCAGATTTGTGTCATCTTATTTGAGTAAGAACAGAAAGTAAAATATCTTGAAGCAAGAACCACCTTGACTTTCAGGACATTTATGCTGCCACTAACAGTCATGTAACATGAACGATGAGGCATTTTATGGTTCTTTGTCATTAAAATGAAGAAAAAAACGTAAATATTCTTGCGAAGCACAACTTCAGTGTTTGAATATTGAATGTTTTCCACTTTTATTGACACATTAGCATAAGTTGGAGCTGCAGTAGGTAACTTGTATAAAAGCATTTTTTTGTTGTATTTGCTAAAACTGTCCCTATGTCCAGACAGCAGCACATGAAACATGTAATCTGTGAAAAAAAAATAAAAAATAATAATTGGTCCCCATTGGTCCCACCTACTGCTGCTACTGCTATTTGCAAGAATCCACCATGCCCGACACAAAACAGCCAATCAGATCCAGAGGAGCATCTGAGGGAGTGTCTGACATCTGTCAATCACACACGCTGCAAACCGCCCCCTCCCACCACTCATGCTACCAGCTGCCACTCAGTGCTCTCTTTTCGATCTTACCTACTGCAGCTTTAATTCTGGGACATCATGACAATGAGTGTGACAGTAATGATGCGACTACATGCTACAGGAACAGCTTTGTAATGTTAAACACACAGGTGTATCATTCCTGTCTTTTGTGAAATTTAGCCAGCACTAGCTCTCACCTGCCATATTGTAAACACTATTTGGTACAAGTGGTGTGGATGAAAGATAGGCAGTTCCAAATTTCACTAAAGTTTGGAATCAGTTAGTGGAATCAAAAAGCATGTTTCTTGAACACACTCCAGCTGTTCCTACCTGACCCTACAAAGGTCTGATGGAAAATACAACTTGTTGTGATTCATCAGAAAATAAATTACAAACACAGATCATGCGTCAGGCTTCCAATTTTCAGTTTGCATTAAGGGATATAACCGAGGAGAAACATTTTTGGTCTGATTTTCCACTCTTACACCACATACGTTTATCAAAGACATACTATAAATCATGTTAAGCATCTGAAGACTTTTCAGCAGAGGATGGTTATGAAGCAGTTTTTACTCCATCCAGATCACATAAACTCATATAAAAGGAGTAGATTAAAACATTTTAAAACTCTGCACCTACTGTGGTGAGACTGGTCAAAAGTGAACTGGACTATCACAAAGAACTTAAACCCATTTCAGATTTCTAAAACCTAGCCAACATGTTGCATAGAGCTTGTTTTTGAGTCTGCTGTTCCCCTGTAGATAATACTCATTCAACCCTGTAATGACAAACACTGGTGCATGTGAGTAAATAAGGGCTTCACACACAGGCCTGTGTTCTTAATCCGTGCTTGTCTGTTAGAATGAATTTATGACTGAAAAAATCCTAAAAAAAACGTGATTTTTCAGAAAGGTGGGAAATGTCATGTTGTTGCATCATCTGTTGTATTTGCGTCAACTATTGCAAATGTAAAATCATTCAATACTGGTGGTATTTGTTCGTGTGTATTTGTGTGTGCATGAGTTCAGATGACATAGCAGCATACCAGAACATGGAGGACTCAGGGAGTCCGCTTCAGGATGGCTGGGAATCAGCTGTGAACACTTGAGTGGACATGGTGGAAATCAACCGGCCTGAGGCAGGAGGCCACAAAGGACATGTACAAAAATCACAAAGTTATTATGATAAGGATATATTTATATATGTATACATACAATATTTCCATATATTAAAAAGCATAATATGAATTATACAAAGAAATAATAATAAAATTTCACAGTAGCAGTTGTTACACCACCTTAGGTATTCTAACTTGGGTGTGATTCGCTAGTAAGAAAGAGAGTGACAAGAAACAAGGCAAAAGAACAAAAAAAAGTGAAAAAGAAACAGATTTTAGAAAACAAGTGCTACTTGTCTGTGGCAATATGCTCCAAGATCGCTGTTCTTGTGATAAATGAGTGGTAATATGAGTACAATAGTTGAGCAGGGCAGAGAAGGTCACACTGAGCTTAAGTCGAACAGCTTTTTGTTACTGAGGCGGAGAGTTCGTGCCTTCCTCCGCCCACTGTCTTAAATCAACTGGTAGGTGGTAGGAAGAACTATGTCCATACAGAGCCAGTTGGTTTAATAAGGGCCAAAGCAGTGTAATGTCAAAAAAATCTGAGCTTGAGTGGAGAAAAGCCATGTGTCAGCTTTAGTATAGGCAGTAACACTGACATTATATAGTGCAAACAAGAAAAAACAAGTGTTTATCGTTGCTTACCGATGCCGTCCTGAAACTTAAAAATGCAGGTGCAAACCCTTCAGTAGGAGAACATTAAGACATAAAATAGCGAAAGAAAAAATAAATATCAAAAACTTTATATCAGTGTAAAAAAGTAATTAGGTTATTCATTTTAACCAAGAGTCTGGCAAAAAAGGCCTCAAAAGTCTTGTCCACAATAGTTCCTTGACGCTTAACAAAGTTAAGTGCCTCCTTTGTGGGCTCAGGGACCCTGCAGGGAATTTGGACCCATAGGACGCCCTCAGCTCAGCTCCAGGCCCCCAAAGGGCCTCCCTCAGACCAGCGACTCCATGCTCACTGCCTGGTCAGACTGGTCAGACATGGATGCTATGGTCCCATTAATGTCTCTGGCCAGAAGACTTGAACCGTTCTCCTTGATGCTGACGAGACTGAGCAGAGCTTTGTACAGGTACTGGTATTGGTCCTGTGGACCGATCAGAGACAGACAGAGAAAAGACAGAGAGGAAAGAGATGAGAACAATATATCGTATCACCCCCATGCTTTTCCTTCCAGGACCTACATCCTGTGGTTATACTGTGGCTTAATCACTGTGCCGGATGTGGATGCACAGCTGCCATGATGTGCCTTGATACCGTCTTATCATAGATGCTGTTTTCTTCTCAAACTCTTAGCACAACCCTTTGCAAAACCGGTCGAGGCAGATGGCCGCCCACCCAGAGTCTGGTTCTGCCTGTTAAAAGGAAGTTTTTCCTCGCCACTGTCGCCAAGTGCTTGCTCATGGGGGAATTGTTGGTTCTCTGTAGATAAAATAGCTTGGTTTCTACCAGCTCTATATGGAAAGTGTCCTGAGACAACTTCTGTTGTGATTTGGCGCTATACAAATAAAATTGAATTGAATTGAAAAGAGTATGTGGACTTCATACAAAGTGCTGTTAGGGTGCACCAGTTCCTTGTGTTTTTCCCTGTGTTTTCCCTACCCTTTTATGTCTTGTCTGTCACCCCTTGTCAGTCCAGGCCCGTGCTGCGAATCCACCTGTCTATCAGCTCCTCCAGCTCCGCCTCCTCTCACACCTGCAAACCATCAACTCATTCACCGGCAATCAGCAGTTGTATTTAAACCCGGCTGAGCCTCCCAGTATTCGTTGGATTGTCTGCTTCCCAGAGTGGTACTCCGTCCGTTCTTCTGCCTGAATCGGTCTTTTGGCCTTGCCGTGCCTGCCACTTACCTGTGCGTTGTTTGTCTTTCTCCAGGAATCTTACTGGCCTGTAAGCCCTCTGCCCAGCCCAGCCTGTCTGTGAGAGGAGTTGGAGCTTGAACTGTTCAGAGTGTTTTCTACTCCCGCTTTCTGTTATTCCCGTTTTGGAGGACACCTTTAGTTATTATCATTCAGAGTGTTTTTACTCTCGCTTTTTGTTGATCCTGTTTTGGTGGACACCTTTTGTTATTAAAACTTTTGTGTTCCAACCCGGCCTGCTCTCCTGTGATCTTTGTAGCCGTCACTCTGAGTTTCACCTGTTCTGGTCCGGTGTGCTCACGCACACAACAAGTACATGGCATAAAATCTCAGACACAAGAAATTGTATCATCACTGTCTCAGCAAATTTTCTTACAATTTGATGCTCAGGTCGTTTATTATGAACACTAGCAAGCAGCCACGGTAGAGTATCAGCATGATAATCCACTGTAACCTGAGAGGTTGTGAAAATAACAGACACTAGTCTTTTCACCATGCATTGTTTATTGTTTACTGCATAGCTTGTCATGTAATCTTTTGTCATAGGACTGTTTTGTGCTTGAGAGATGCTACCAAACTCTTCTCAAGTTTACTATATTGATGATATATTTACACTCAATTTGAGCAAGAAGCATTATCCTATAATCAGGGAATACTACGGAAAACAGTATATCTGGAAGTACTATTTCAGCTGTCAGACTCACAGTGTTTGTGAAGACCCCTGGCCTCATGAGGTTGATCATCTTGGCCACTTGATAGACGTCAACGACGCCTTCACTTTCCAGCTGCTGAGACAGAGTAGTGAGTGCACATAGCATGCCGGCTGACACTGCTCCCAACCTGACAGACAGACGCGCACGCGCGTGCGCACACACACACACACACACACACACACACACACACACACACACACACACACACACACACACACAATTATATCAGGAAAGTTCTTACAGCATATTTCTTTATTATGTGGATTTTAATGAGCGAAAAACTGAATGTCTGTCTTGAAGATGGCAAGAAGAAAGGTCCTGGGAGTATCTGGGTAAGATTTTGGCACTATATAGAAAGATCACAGATAATTACCAAAACAGTCCTTTGTTTTGGGCACATTTGTGATGGAAGTCATAGTCTGATGGATTCATTAACAGTGGCATCCTGTCATTTAACTGCTTTTTTACACCTGCTAGTTTACATCAGCATCAACATGTGGTGCCTTCAAATATGGCTGTGCTTGCCATGTTTACTAGAAGACTCCATAGTCTATATAAAAACTCCTGCCATATTTAAACCATCTATAGTGTGTGGTCTAAAGTGCATGGCACAAGTGTCCAACTCCACTTTTCTAAATTAAAAAGCACTCTATCTGTGTGCAATGTATGATACAAGACACCAGGAGGGTATTTAGTCTCGTAATTAATCACAGCTGTGTTTTCTGTCTCTTCTTATCTCTCAAAAGTCCTGATTTGGGAAGCTGCGAGGACCTTTTCAAATCAGTGTTTGAGATGCATTTGACAGCAGCTCAACCAAGGAGTGAAGACTCTCACAGATCAAGAATGTCACCTCTGAGATTAAACATTTATTAGCAAGTGAATCCACCCTGAGGATGACAGGTCAGCCCTGTGAGGCTCCCTGGAGAATGATGGGACGCCTTCACAATGAAAATGGCCTCTTCTTCCATTTGCAGCCCTGTCAGGAACTCAGCAAAAACCACTGCTAACAACCCATGCCTGGCTGAACAACGAGCGTGCAGACAATTAGGATGAGACTCTAACTGACAATCTCTTAGGTACTGCAAGCTGGTTGCACCATAGCAACCAGATGAAGTGCTCAATTAGTCACTTTTCTTCTTGAGGATAAGACAAGCAATCTTCATTATTCTAATGAATAAACATAAGCAGAGCGTCTGGATTACAGTGTCATTCAAGAACACTAATGTGTGTCAATACTAAAGATACTTTCATTATGTTTAATTGGGCAGTTTTCTGGGGTGCTTGTGGCAGGATAGTCAGGCTGCTGGTGTCTCTATATGCCTGTTGGCGCGAGTAAGAGTTTTGTTGTGAAAGAAATGTAAAAGAACAGTTCATTTGAAATTTCATTGTATGACTCTGCCAAAGGCTTATCAATATGCCATAAGACAAGAAGGCATAAAAGAGCCACAGCAAGTGGTATTATTTCCATCTCTGATTTCAAATGTAACTTGAAGTACAGTGTTATTTACTGTAATACCGTATTTTCACTTAGGTTTTCTACTTTGACACATTATAATCACTTCAAATCAGCCACAAATCAGCCTATCAAGAGATTTTGCAAGAAAATACAAGATGAAATAAAATGTCACACTGACTCATCATGGACAATGGTTGGTCCATCGTGGGTGGCTGCTTCCTCTTTAATGATATTGATGAGTTCGAAAGTGCTGCTGATGGGTGCGTTGGGGTTCGGCCACTTGGGGCACTGAAAGTGACGAACCTCTAATACGTAGTCATCCTGGCAGACAAAGAGAGGGCAAGACAGGCAGAAAGACAGCAAGAGAAAGAGACACAAAGGTTCGGTGATGGATGTTAGGTTTGCAGCAGTTAGATTCAACTCATCCAAGTTCCAAGGTGGTGACCTTTACATAGCATGCATACAAAACCAAAACCTGAGAGACAGCAGCTTTCGGGATAGCGAGCAGACAGAGCTGTGTTTCTACAGACCCAGTTCCCAGGCCCTACGGAGGCTTACACTACATTTATTAATCTGAATTAGGTATGTTCACATTCAAATCTTACATTTCAGGCTTACTGTTGTTTAAATTTGTGTTGCTTTCTGTTGTTAATCCACTACTCTAGCCATAATTAATTGTGTTTGTGGGCAGTGGATGGAGACATCATATGATGTGTAGTATGATGCCCCTCTATTGTTCTCCTTGATGAGTGTATTAATGTGTCACAGTTCAATCAATTTGAAAATATTTTAGATCTATCTGTCTCGCTGTCACACACACACACACACACACACTGAGTAACCTGTGTAGCTTCCAGGATGAAGTCATGAATGCTGATCTGTTCCTCATTGGACAGACAGAGTCGGTCTTTACTGATGAGGGTGACAGTGAATGCCTCACAGTTCATGGCTTCCTCCCGACTGGGCCAGTATGCAAACTCATCCTCTGCCTGCAAAAGAGCACAGAGACTGTTTCACTGTTGTTTCACTACTGTCTTTATTCATTCTATTTTTACTCATTTGTATATATTTAACAGTGTATCACAGTGTATTGCTGTAGTAGTAATTTTTGCGGCGATCTGCCTGGAGGTGTGGCTGTGCGCACTGCACCTGACGGCAGTGGACAGCAGAGTAAACGTGTCGGCAGGCGCACGCTGTGCGCTCACCTCCATGCCGCCCCTCAACAGGTGAGAACAATTGAGGTAATCAGCAGCACGCGCCAGGAACTTGAGCAGTATCAGTGGCAAACCAAACGGCTCAGCAGCGGCAGCAGCAGCAAAAAATAATCCAAGACAAAGAAAGAACGTGCAGACGAAAACGGCTCAGCAGCAGCAGGAAAACAAGGAAAAAGAAGGAACCTACGGATGAGAAACGCATGGGAAAGGGACTGGAAGAAAAAAAAGAGGCTACCGGTAAGCTCATACATCTCACTGGACTCTTAAGTGTGTTTTTTGACTGCGCTGCTGAAGACACGTTTGAATTGTCGGACACTGCTGCTGAGAACGTATAAATTGTACTGCCTGCTTGATTAAGTTAGTATTATTATTATTATTTGTGTGAGTAAAAGAAAAAATGCAGCTTAAGTGCAATTTGTGTTATTTTTGATTACCTGTTTATTTGAAATCAGGGGAAGAAAGCTAAAAAATTGTTAAAACTGTTAAAAAATAACAAAATCTGTTTAATTTGTGTAAAATCCATATAAAATAATTTGGGTAAAATGAGTTAATTTAAAACATTGTTTAAAAATGTAGGGCTAAATTTCTGTTTACTTAAAACCTGATTAAGTTTGTGTTTAATTAATGATTATATTGATATAAAACATGCTTACTTTACTCAGTTGTAAAATATATGTATTTATATTTGTTTGTTTTTTTAAAGGTTTTTCACCTTGCCTCTTCTTCACTACTTAAATAAAAAATAAAGAAGAAAATGAGTGAAATCCTGTTGCACATCCAGTCCTTCCTTTTCAAGTGTGGCATAGCGTTAAAGACACTTGACAGTAATACTACAGTAGTGGTGTAGTGTATTCTCTGTTATAGTATATATAGTATGTACTTGTGGGGAGCAACATTTGGGCTCTTGGGCATTTGGAAATTTCCACTTTGACTCTTAAAAAAAAAAAGACGAAAAGAACACATTTGAACAAGTTTTATTGTGGCCCCTGTTTTGCGAAATGACGTCTTGCTGCTTATATACATAAAACTGAGTTTCTAAACTTGTTGGATAGGTCATGATTCGTTTGGAATTTGTGTGTTTCAATACCATGTTCACGATGAGCAGAATTCATTGGAAAATCTCAAGCTTTGTGATGACCTAAGCTTTCTATTACAGACTTGTTACAGGAAACCCAATTAGGCAATGTTCCAATTAGTTACAGTGCACATATTGACCCACTGTATGGCTGGCTATTTGCAAAGCCTCATTGCACAGGCTGTATTGCTGATCTAAAACTAATGAAAGCTTCTTACAAAAGTAATATCTTTTTACAACAGTGTCCTTATTGTAGATTTGAAAACACTGAGGTTATATTATTAACACAATATTTACTTTGAGAGATTTTATGGCGTGTATCACGCAGCATGTACACATATGTTTTTGCATATGTGTACATGCTGCCGGGTGAGACAAGAGTCTCAATTTATTTCTTTCAGTTCCACCGTGTCACTACTGTGGTTGCCAGTTCTGCCACTCTGATCATGTCACTTTCACTCTCAATCCAGTGTCACCTGTGACAGGCAACAATTTGAATGTTACAAGAGTAATGCATCAATTTTGTATTCCACTCCTATAACATTGTCTGACTCATGATGAGCTATTTATTAAAATGGATTAAAACTGATGCATCTGTTTTGTTCTATGCATTCTACCTTGTCAAAACCCAAAATGCAATGTGACTGTTGACAAATTGGTTGGAGATTTGTGTTTTACTAAGAATGTACATTGTAGCCTCAAGCAGAGATGAACAGTATCACTTGAGCTAAATTATCATAGGCCATAAAAGTATCTCATAACTGGTTGAGTTAGGAGAAACCCCAGTCCTGCTTTTGAGCCTCCTTAGTTTTTGGTTTAAGAGGCTTGTGGCTTCTCAGTTAGAGAGAAGTTAGACTCACCACCAACACTCACAATCATGCAGGTAATGTACCTTGTCGCACCAGTGTTTTGCTATAATCCAATGATTAATAATTTTTAAAAGATAAAATTGGTGCCATGAGAGACAAACAGATTTGTAACATCAGCACAGCTCTACTTTAAAGGGTTATATAGAAGTCATCTTGAGCAAAGGTCATCATTATACCATGCTTAAATGATAGTGGCACATAAAACCACTGTGGGATAACAGTTTTATATGGAACTCCTGCAGAACCCACAGGACATAGGATCAATGAGCAGGGATTAGCCTGTATGAGACTCACACACGTATGATTCATAATAATAATAATAATAAAAATAATAATAACAAATTTAGGCTTAGGAGGTGGAAAATGCACATACTTGTCCATGTGGCATGTGGCACTAATCATCTTCCACAATATACAGTATATGTATATTTGTGTGTGTTTCCTACCAGTCCATGGTTGGCAGGCAGCATAACAATAATTTGTGCATTGTGGTCCCAGATCATTCTCCAGAAGTCTTTTGTGGTGTGGGGCAGAGGATGCTGGGTAATGATGAACTCATTACTCCGATAGTAACCCTGGGAAAAAACAAAAAACAAAAACAGCAATAGCAGAGGAAGGGGAGACTTACTCCATTAGTTTACACCACATTCATTTGGATTTCGGTTACACTTAAAACACATATTTTTTACAATCCTGTCTAAATTTCCAGCTTGTTGTCAGATAGTTATCTGCATGGTTTGGATGTTGGTTAATTTTACAGGAGTAAACAGAGCTTTGAGTGTAAAATCAAATCTATGTGAAACCTGGCATCTGCTGGCAGAAGGATAATGCTGAACTGCTGTTAGCTGAGTTATTTATTTCACTCTTTCCTGTAGATCTAATCTAACAACAAAGACCAGTCAACAGCACATGCATCTTAACTGTATGCTCCTTACAGGCTTTTGGATCAAGGTTTATTCTTAATTTCAACTTTTGGTGTTTTTTGTTTTTTTTCCAACTCTAAAAAATGCCATAGTGAAATCTATCTAAAGCTATCTCTGCCGAGCTTCAGAGTGTGTGTTACATGAAGCAGAGGTCTTCACAGTTACAATAAACTGAAACCTGAATTATATTAATTTTATCTAGGTCTAAGTAGAGTCCTATTTATTGCTGTGGGTGTCAGATCTGTCTGTTAATATCTCTAATACAGTGGATTTGCAGTCATGGTGAGTCACAATCATGACTCAGCTTTTTGAAGTGGGACAAACTGCTGGTGTATCCCATTAAAGGTATAGTAATTATAGGTATAGTTGATTTTGTTATAGCAGCCCTATATCTTCAGATTCTTCTCACTTTACATGATGTTGTGAAATGTGGGGAGGAGAAAATTTTGAGACGTGGACATCATAAAATCAGGGACTGTATATTAACAGTTATTGTATATTAACAAATAGCCACTGGTCATGGATTTTGACATTTTGCAACCTGCTGTGAGTCAAAACATGAAAGAAATAGTGGAAAGATCAATGATTGATAGAAGAAGTGGAAATACTGACCATGATGTAGGAGGCATTAATGTAATCGGTGCCTTTGATGCCGGGCAAAGGTGCAAGGCCGACCCTCGCTCGCTCTGCTGCTCAAAGATAGACGGGGGGTTACCATTTATCAGTGTATTTGAACAGACTGAAAGGTCACTCTGTGTGCCTTCATTCATCCTTTTGCTGTTATTTGTTGAGTGTCGACAGTTCTTGGTAATTCTCAGCTGCAGATTCAGAGAACTGTGGAACAGCCAGTGACAGTCAACAGATTGTGTAACAGCTGCAGAATACAGAGAGTGACTAAGTCATGTTAGTGAGGCCAACAAGCCTGTAAACAAAAGAGTAGTCCATTATGGTTTAGCTAATGAGTTTTGGAAGGCTTGTATGAAAATTACATTCTTATGCCGATGTTACAAACAGAGTTGTTTGTACTCACACTTTCAAATAAAGGTTGCTGCTAGTTTAGGTCTCGAAGCTGCGTTGTTTGAAGAGGACTGGTGTGTTGCAATACCCATTTTTCTGACTACCTTTACTTTTTAAATCTTGGTAATTTTTAACTAACTTTTAACCAGGTGAAGGGTTTTTGTCATTGGACATCTGAATCTAAAGTAATCAGAAAAGAAAAACACAGTGAGCACCCAGAAACAAGTTGAACTAACGCTAACGGCAGCTCGGCTCACAGCCCCTCTTGTCCTGTGTCTGCTGAATAGTGTTAGAGGAATGGTATTGGTAATTTAAGGTGAAACGACTGGAGGAGGAGATTTCTATGGATAATTTGACAAAATGGCAATGCCGCTCATTTAACAATGAAGACAACAACTCCCATGATCACATGCTAGTTCATGACATCATCACATTGCATCTTTGGTTATTGTTTTGATTAAGAGACCACTAGCAGCAGAAAATCACATATTGCATATTGAAGTCTTCAAAATCTGTAAAGCCCACATATTTCTATTTCACCTGTTTTGCTCTGAGATAAGTCCTCTTTTTCTGACTGAACCAAGGTATAGCAGTCCTAGATTTGATTTACATTTGGTTGACATAACAGGTACTTGTGATTCAAAAGTGCAAGCAATGCAGGCAAATCACCTCGAACCATCTAGAAATGCACTCGAAATTATCCATGCACTGTGCAGTCTATAATTGAAAGAGAGAAAACAACCCTCATTACATTGAAAATCACAGTACATAAGCAGGGATGTAATAACATCCACAGTTTGTAAGCTAGGCCTTGTAGTCTGATCAGGTGTGAAGTAGATTATTATTTCCTGTTATTGTATGGGAATGACAATAAGAGTGTTGATCAAAATCAAATGCTGATGTAGTCCCATATCAGTGTGGAACAGTACAGAAATACTCTCCATGATTCTACCATTCTTGTATACTGCAGATGCTATAAACCCACAGGTAATTGACTCATCAAATATCATTTCACTTGAAATTTAATATGTAGTACTTACATGGCACCACAGAGGAATTTGGATTTTTCTCTTTGTTGCACTCCTTCTGAGCGTTGAAGCATTCCACGAATCTGGCATTACACTGTGTTACTAACTAAAACACAAAAGGAGAGAGAGAGGTTGGGTTGTTGTGTAACATGTTGTCAAACTTCGAATGACAGACCAACTTATCACAGCTAAGAAGCTGTTTCACTTCTGCGATGGCCGAAACTATGCATAAGCTGACTGCTCACTCTATAGTGTGTCATCATGTATGTCTAAATGTGTTAAACACACATACAAAAAATAAATAAATAAAAAGACTTTGCTAGGTGTTTACCTCTGCTTATAATATTTGTGCTAAGATAGGCTAAACATGTCTGGAACGATCTGTTACTGATGTCAGTTTTCTTATCAAAGTGAACTCCCAGTAAGTAAACTAGCAACTTGCCAAAATGTTGTGCCCTTGACTTCAGTAATTGCACATTAAATCCAGAACAAAGTTGTATGTCATATATATCAACAAATATGTATCTGGATGAGGGCCTATTACTGTACAGTATGTGACGTGAAAATGTAGGCTACTACAAAGTTTACGTGTCAGTACGAAAATGCACCTCTCCCGTTCTGCTATTTTTGAAACTTAAGTGTGCAGTGTCTGTGTGTCAGTAACTCTTTCACTGAACAGTATCAGTAAACATAGTTACACCAGATTCTTCAAAACACTTCAACAATTCCAGAGGAATTCTGTAATAAAACCTGAAGGTAAAACAGAAAGCACCTCACAATAGAAAATCCCATCTAAGAACAGAAAAGCAAACAGCTTCCAAGAAGTTGGGAAAGACCAGAGGAAAAACAAAAGAGCTACAAACAATGACCAAATTCAGCAGCAAACAATGACTACATTCCAATCCTGTCATGACGGTACAAAAGCATTACAATAACAATGAAAGCAATTGTTCAGTACATGCACTCCATCCAGTTCAGACCTTGGACTTGTGGCATGTTGTCATGAAATAACAGGTTGTACCTTGCTGTTGTCAAGACTTCCAACCAACCCTCATCTAACCCATAACCAACACAAACCAGGGCTGGATGCTAAAAAATCTGAGAAGTTAACCAGGAATAAATGTCAAGAAATAAGATGTAGGCCAAATAATAGCATAGATAATATTATCATTATTTAAATGATACCCTCATTTCCAATTGCACCAGAGAAGAGCAGGTCAGCACTAGTCTTGATGGTATCTCTAGAAACAATATCTTTTTAGAATGAAAATTAATAAATGCATTTAAAGCTGCATTAATTCATAACTTAGAGGAGAAATTCTTAGATTTGTTTTTGTTGGAGGAGTTTCCTACACAATCTAGGCATGCCCTTAATCTGACACCTTGGATACTGAGTGTATTTTGATCCAAATTCTAATCCAATTTTTAGTTAAACTGATAATAACATGTATTTCAATAATAAATTCCAATATATTATTAACTAGATCGGTACTGTATAACAACATACAGTATGCTAAAAGTAAAAAGCTAATAACAGTGAGTTAACACAACTATTAAGATAATAATTATCTTGTAATCTAATCAGATAAGACTGATGAGAAGACTCGTTGTTTTATGTGGCAATATAAAACGTTAAGGTAAATGTAGAATGAATAGTAAATATCATTGGTCCATTCACCTTAAACTGTTTCTCCATACGTGTCCTGCCACTGTGTCCTGGTGTTATGATGCTGTTAAAGTAGCTGTGAAGTTGGCTGGCCACCACTTCCGTCTCCTTCCCCAAAATGGCTTCGATCAAGGCATCATGGATGAAGATGTACTGCTCCTGGATCAGCCAAATGGTGACAAAGCCAAAATACGTGTTTAGCAGCTAGTATGGCAGATCAGTGCAGGTGGTCTTACACACACACACACACACACACACACACACACACACACACACACACACACACACACACACACGTACAAATGTATAGTTTATATTTGGCATGCCTAAACCATAGTTTTGCATATGTCTGCAATGAGATCATGGATCAGTTAAAGCCACAGTTTGGCTTTTGCTCAATAGAAACACAGTCCATTTACCGTGTCTCATGTTGTTACTTGATGTTGAAAATGCATTTGATAAGCACAAGTGGCAGCATTAAGTACTACGATGATTTCAGCTCGCTAACGAGTTTATTAAAATTGTTCTGTATGGTAAATGTAAGATATTGTCTGCACTCTTTCCCTATTTCTATTGGGCCTTCATAATTTACTTTTAACATGATACAGATGCAGTGCATTGACACACTGAAAGCATTATGTGCAATACAGCAGATGTTTTTAAGGCACTTTATATAATTGGTCATTTGATGTTGTTGGAAATTTCCCTACAGGTGTTTGTGTTTTATCTATGGTGTTTCTATGTGTTGGATTTTATTTATTTATTTTAGGCTTTTAGAATTAATATGTAATGAATGTAAGCTTTTAGAGTTAAGTGATTATTGCATGGGTTGTACATTACCTGTTTTAAACTTTCTTTCTGTTTTTGTATATGTGAGCCCATTAAGACAAACTCCAATGAGTTTTGTTGATATGGCAATAAAGTATTCATTCTGAAATTTTACTGTGCACTTTCATACAATGCTGCCCAACAAGGGTCTCACAAACATCTAGTTGATACACAGATACAGATATACATACCTCAGTCTGGACTAAGTAGTTGCGTTGGGTGCGTATGTGTTTGAGGAAGCCAAGTACATTAACTGTGCTCTTGTCCTTAATTTGTTGCAGCATGCTGTCGATGATGATGTACGTCCCTGTCCGACCCACTCCAGCACTGCAACACAACACAGTATACAGAGGAAGGTCAGGAAAAGTCAAAGAGATGAATGGTTTATATATGGGAAATTAGCATTCCAATGGATGTGAAATTGTTCTTTTATAACTTTATTACAACAGAGAACTGTCAGGAAATGAAGGGCTCAGACTTACATACATCTAGGGACATTGCAATTACATCATAAGTAGCTTAAACGCCCTCTCTCATGACATGCTTTTAATTCACTGCCATCCATAACTACTTGCAGAAGCAGTTTTCTGCCCTGTGTGATTCAAAGTAAAATCCTTTTCATTTTTTACTAGTTTTATCTGTTGAGTAATACCTCAACTTCTGGGAACTCATCTAAATAGAGAAAAATCTGGTACATAAAAAATAAATAAAAAGAGAAAATCACTTTCTAATAAATACTGTGTCCTTCACTCCCATTGTATGCAAATTTATTATCAGCACAGCTATTTTATCAGAAAAAAATCAATCAGTGTGCAAGTTCACATTAAAGCGTGCAAAGTGGCACATTCAAAAGCGATGGCAGGTGAGGACAGAATTGTATAACTGATGTTCTCCAGGCATTCTCTTCTAAGCTGTAAGGCTGTATCACTTGTGTGCTTGTAATTGCCTTGTCACATCAGACTGTGAACGTATTTCAAAGTGTGTTCATTTTTCCACAGGCATAACTGGAAATCAAAGTTGACCATAAAAAGTAACAATTTGGCAGGCACAATTTCCATGTGGTGTACACACTCTCACATTCAAAAGGAACTGTATTTCATACTTGGAAAATTTCTGCTCATCTGTGATGTTTTTTTAGTGTTCAGAAAAGAGCAATTAAACTAGAAAAACAAGGTATACAAGGTACTGCAGAGAAGTACTGTGGAATAGCTTCTATATTTGTACGTTGATAGCATGGCCACTGATACCATTAACACCTAACGCCTTATAAATTCAGGACTTTTAAGTTTTTTAAAGCAGCAGGACACAAGGGTGAATCTGGCTGTCTGTCTGCTTTGTTTCTTGCACAATGAGTGGGAAGATGTCTGTGTGTCTATATCCTGGTACAAAATGGCATTAATGAGTGGTGTATCTGCAGGCACAGCGGTGAGGTGGCATGACAAGTTATTATCAATCATCACAGTGCAGATGATTGCAGAGAGCTTCATACTCATCCCCCCTGGGGCCACAGTCAGCAGACAATTACCAGTAATTTCCTTGCCTACCTTTCTGTAAAATGCCCTTAAGTACAAGCTGACAACTGTGGCTGTTGGTTCAGTGATGCTGCTGAGGAGGATGAGGATGAGTATGAAGCACAGAAAAGCACACTGGTATAGTTAACAGCAGTATGTTGAGTTGTAATATCTCTGCCTCAAAATACAAAGAATTGAATAAGATTGTGCCATTAATGCATTTGATGATGTTGTTTCACAATAATCCAAAAATAGCTTTTCATAAGTTAAGTGTAGAAGAGTACACAAAATGATATTAACACAGAATGACCCACAAATGTGCTGCTCTCACTATTAACAGGGATTTATAATCACAAACTTTGCATATAATATCCACCACATGGCCCTCAGTGTTTAACGATTATTCCACAAGGTTGTAAGTAATGTAAGTGTCAGTGTGTGTAGAGACAAAATGGTTTTAATGTGTGCAATGAAAACACACTATAATTACTCCAGGTGAAAGATGGATGGGGAACTGAGTGATGACGGACGTTATACAGTTAAGTGAAAGCAGTGTAGAGACATTACCTGCAGTGGACAAGCATGGGTCCCATGTCAAGCATCTGAGCAGCTGAGGACCTACGGACAAAGGTGAGGACGGGCAGCGTGTACTCGGGGACACCCATGTCTGGCCACTGGGTGTAATGATAGTGGAGCACTGTCCGTTCACTCTGGGCCCGAGCCTTAGGGTTCCCCTTCCCACCCTAAATGGGAGAGAAGAAGAAAAGGAAACAAAAAAGAGATGTTTGCTACATCAACTTACTAACATCTAAGATATGGCTGAGTTCTTGGGTTTGCCCAAAAACTCTGAAACCAATTTATTTTTCAGGTAAATAAAGTGAAGTAGTAGCTTATGAATGAAGAATTTTTATCATCTGGTCAGTATAATTAAGTAATGGCTTCAGATTACTGTAGTGGCATGGTTCTGAAAACCAGTATTGATTGGCAGGCTCATCTGTGATTTGAGACAAGGATACCTTCACACCATGCCATGGCGCAACAACCCCCTCTCCCCAGAATGTTCTAAAATGCCCTAGAACTCTGGAGAGTGCCACACCTAACTGTTTCCAGTTGTGAAACTGGAAACCACTTCTCCCCTCTCATTCTCACCTTTTTGACTTTAGTGTTGCGCAATGTGAAGCAGCGAACAGTATAGCAGGCATGAACTTTAGTGCTTTTCAGCGTGACTACCATGTTGCCATACTCTTCACAGTTCTCTGTTGGCCAGTACTGGTCACATTTTCTCTGTAGGACAAACATACACATCAGTCAGATTCAGATCAGTGTCAACAAATTGAGGAGGTTGGAAGGTGTCTCAATTTTGTGAGATATTTCCTCCAGGACTAAACATTTTCAGGAGTACCAAAATGAGACTAAGTAAATGAAATAAATTTGGTGACCCGCTTCAGAGGGCTCTCATGCAACAGCTTTTCTACACTTACTGTGGACTGCTTATGAAGAATGGGCAAAAAGCCTTGGAAAAACACTTGATCATGTTGTGCAATGGCACATCATATACCTCCAGGGGAACAATGAGTACTTTCAGAAATATAATGCTCTTTCTCACATGACAAAAATTATCTAATAGTTGTTCAGGGGACACTCTGTATGATAAAAGTTTTGATAAAAGTCAAATGCAGCTTCCACATAGAGGCGCATCCACCCATTAACTTTGGACAGTTGTGTGAAGCATCTGTGTGACCTGCTCCAGCACCAGGATGCTACAGCCCCATAGACCTTTCTGACAGCAGACAGTTTGAATCGCCATAGCAGGAAAAGCACTGGTGGATCTAATTAATGACAGCTTGGCCATGCCAGTGAGGCAGCATGCACCATACCAGGTCCCTGGAATCCATGTTAATGAAATGTAGCTGTTATTAATTTTGTTAGCAACATTGTGTTTGACAAGCCAAAATGTTTGCTGTGAGAAATGTCCCTGCAAAAACTTGTAGCGGTGCTTTTTATCTCAAGAGGTACTGTATAAGGGTTTATATTTTTCTGGTCAATATTACTATGTATTTGAGCTTAACAAGTTTGGTTAACAAGTTTTTAGAACCTTGCCTTAAACATCCAAAAATCTACACTGAGCTTGTGTGTGTCAGAACATACCCGGCCTTTCTCCACTAAGTTGGTAATCATGACAATGATGCCAGTATTTTGCTCCCACACCATCCTCCAAAAGTCCTCAAAAGTAGACTTGAGAGGTCCCTGGGCTGCGATGTAGGCTTTAGGCTTATTATAACCCTAATGGATGAATGATGAAGAAAAGACAGATGTTAGTTTGGCAATATGTTGCACATGGAAATGCTAGAATTAAATTCTAGCAAACACATTTTTTCCAAAATTTGAGACAGCATCTCCATTTTCTATTTTTGTTTTGTACTTGCTCTTGCAGTTATTATATCCAAGATGATTCTTCTTATCATGCAAACACACAGACACAGATCAGTACTTGAGATGTCACAGTGGACACACTCACATCCACATAGTTGGCATTGATGTAGTCCGTGTGTTTGGGGTCCTTCCCAGTCAGCGGCCTCAGCTTCACCCTGCTATGGTCATCTGAGGGGGAAAGGCAGAGCAGCAAAACAGTGAGGGTGTTAATGTGGCTAGGGATGGAAATTGAGAACCGGTTCTTTTTGAGAACCGGCTCCCAGTAGGTCAATCCCTTGGAATCGTTTGCCTGCCTGGTTAATGATTCTTCTTATCGATTCCGCCTGTCTTGCACATGCGTGATAACGTCACGCACGCTGCATTGTTTTGGTTTAGAACGTAGCCGATATGGCGGTGAGGCAGAAATGCTCCTAAGTATGGCTGTATTTCATACGAAAAGTTTCCATTTCTTCAAGGGGGGACATACCTCCAACATGCTAAAACATTTGTCCACATAGCATGCAGTTCATTTGCAGGAATGTCACGTGTTTGATACGCTACTTAGCGACGCTTGTGAATTAGCGGCAGAGCAAATACCAGGGCGTCATCTGTTATTAGTGCTGAAGGTACTGTTGAACTCTTACAAGCCGTTGTGTTGTTGTGTTAAGGTTAGCGCCATTTCACTGTGTAAACTGCTTTCACCATATTAATAATCTCCATGTCCTTTGATCAAATTTAAATGAGGATGACTGCCAGAGTGAGGTCCAGCGGGCACCGGCAGGTCTCGCGCACCTCTAACCACTCCTTTCACTGAGGCAGGGAAAATGACCAAGATGAGGATAAAGGAATGTCACAGAGAAGTCACTAGATTTGCGGTGAAAAATTTGCACCCTTTTGCCAATGTAGATGCCCCTGAATTTCGGTAGGTTAATTTGTTGCATTTTATCTGGCATATCTGGCATTGTTATTTTAACCAGTGTAGTTCTGCTTCATTCATTCCTACTCTGAGAAGTAGCTCACCTACTTTTTAGGTTTGTTCTGAGGTTACGTCACACATCATTTGTGCATACTGTATATGTTATATATGTATATGAAAATATAAAAGGCAGTTAACGCAAACAAACCCATTTCTACTCTTTTATTTCCTCACTCAATGAGGAATTTTGTGTCCTGCCAAAGCGGCTATCCCCAAACAGGAACATGTTAACCTTTGAGGTTGAAACAACGGTTGGACTGGGATGTGTAACTTTTTACAGACAGCATGGCACCTCAGTCAATGGTTGTATGAGATGTGAAATATCCATTAGATATTTATGTAGTCATGCACCAAGCCTGTGTGAGGTGTATCAGCACAGGGTCTGGGGTACGTTTTTGGTAAAGTATAATCAGACAGATATAGTACGTACTCTGCACTATTGACTATTTAGAGGAATAGCACAAACAGTAACAGCCACAGTGTGCCGAAAGGGGCCACGGGTGGTAGGCTCTTCTGTGGTTCATGACAAGCATAACTTCACACCATGTCCTGTCAAGGTAAGTCTATATGACTAAATGTAACTGGAAAACATTTTTGAAAAGCTTATTTTTTTTCAATTAAAGCTATGTTAGTTTTGCACTCTTTAGTTATTGTCCTTGGCGTCTTTAACAAAGGTAACCTCACTCGGGAACTGCCCAAATACAGACAGTTAATTAAATGCCTGACCAGAAAGAAGAATATTCTGGATCACTGTTACACCACAGTCAGGGATGTTTATCACGCCGTCCCCCGCGCTGCACTCAGTCACTCTGACCACGTCATGGTCCACCTGATCCCCGCGTATAGGCAGAAACTAAAGCTTTGCAAACCTGTAGTGAGGACATCAAGGAAGTGGACCAGTGAGGCTGTGGAGGATCTCCAGGCGTGTTTGGACTCTACTGACTGGGATGTGTTCAGGGCTGCTACCAACAGTCTGGATGAGTACACGGAGGCTGTGACGTCCTACATCAGCTTCTGTGAGGACTGCTGTGTTCCATCACGCACCAGGGTGAGTGACAACAATGACAAACCCTGGTTCACAGCCAAACTCAGACAGCTAAGGTTGGCAAAGGAAGAGGCCTTCAGGAGTGGGGACAAGGACAGATTCAAAGAGGTGAAGTACAAGTTTAGCAAGGCTGTCTGGAAAGGGCTCAGGCAGACTACTCACAGACTACAAGCCTAAAGTCCCCCACTCCATTAACGATTGACACCTAGCCAACGACCTGAACAAGTTCTACTGCCGCTTTGAAAGACAAAGGGACAGTCCGGCAACCATCCCCCATGACACCTCCCAACAGTTCCAGCTCCAGTCACCTCCACCAATTCCCACCTTAAAGGACCCCCCCCCCCCCCTCCCCACCCACCTCAGTGACAACTCTTTCCATTCAAGAGAGGGACGTCAACAAACTCTTCAGGAGACAGAACCCCCGGAAAGCAGCTGGACCAGATTCTGTCTCCCCATCCGCCTTGAAGCACTGCGCTGATCAGTGTTCACAGACATTTTTAACACCTCACTGGAGACATGTCACATGCCAGCCTGCTTCAAGTCTTCAACCATCATCCCAGTTCCCAAGAAGCCAAGGACCACAGGAATTAATGACTTCAGACCTGTCGCCCTGACCTCTGTGGTCATGAAGTCCTTTGAGCGCCTTGTGCTCTCACACCTCAAAGACATCACCGACCCTCTCCTGGACCCCCTGCAGTTTGCCTACAGAGCCAACAGGTGTGTAGACGATGCAGTCAACTTGGCCCTCCACTTCATCCTCCAGCACCTGGACTCTGCAGGAACGTACGCCAGGATCCCGTTTGTGGATTTCAGCTCTGCCTTTAACACCATCATCCCAACCCTGCTCCAGGAGAAGCTCTCCCAGCTGAGCGTGCCTGACTCCACCTGCAGGTGGATTACAGACTTCCTGTCTGACAGGAAACAGTGCGTGAAGCTGGGGAAACACATCTCCGACGCAAAGACCATCACCACCAGATCCCTCAGGGCTGTGTTCTTTCTCCTCTGCTCTTCTCCCTGTACACGAACAGCTGCACCTCCAGTCATCAGTCTGTCAAGCTCCTGAAGTTTGCGGACGACACCACCTTCATCAGACTCATCTCTGATGGCGACGAGTCCGCCTACAGGTGGGAGGTTGACCATCTGGTGACCTGGTGCAACCAGAACAACCTAGAGCTCAACGCTCTAAAGACAGTGGAGATGGTTGTGGACTTCAGGAAAAACTCTGCCTCACCTGCCCCCATCACCCTCTGTGACTCCACTATTGACACTGTGGAGTCTTTCCGCTTCCTGGGAACTATCATCTCCCAGGACCTCAAGTGGGAGCCGAACATCAGCTTCCTCATCAAAAAAGCACAGCAGAGGATGTACTTCCTACTAGGGATCGACCAATTATTGATAATATCGGCCGATATTTGGCATTTTTTCGATCATCGCCATCGGCCATTTTTTCCACTGATAACCGATAAAATTAATGAATGTATTTAAAAATGCGCTCCTTTGACTCCAATGCAGCCGTCTCACTGCTTGAAGTCACCACTCTTGGCTGTGTAACAATGTCCCGCCCACAGCCCTCACTGATTGGCTACATGGCACAAGTGAGTCAGTGACAGCCAGTCAACACTGAAGCCTCTACATGCAGTGCCACGGACAAGGAGAATCAGATGACTGCTCCGGTCATCCAGCAGATGCAAGGCAACAGAGTCAGTCGAAGTTGCAATAAAACCCTCTATGATGAAATTTTAAAAATACTACAACCTTATGATCAATTTCAGTGATAACATGCAAGCCCAGAGTAGAAACTTCACCGACCTACTTGTCCAATCAAAAAGTTAAGGTCTTTTTTTCAGTGTACACAAAACAAACAAACAGTATACTGTATTCATTCTAATCCCTCTAAATTTTGACACCAAAATTTAAATTTTTGCTGCAAACGAATATCGGCTATCGGTTTCACTTGATTATTAATAATCGGTATCGGCCCTGAAAATTCCATATCGGTCGATCTCTACTTCCTACGGCAGCTGAAGAAATTCAGTCTGCCAAAGACAATGATGGTGCATTTCTACACAGCCATCACTGAGACCATCCTCAGCTCCTCCATCACCATCTGGTACGCTGCCACTGCCACTGCCACTGCCAAGGACAAGGGCAGACTGCAGTGTGTCATTCGGTCTGCAGAGAAGGTGATCGGCTGCAATCTCCCGTCTCTCCAGGACCTGTACGCCTCCAGGACCCTGAGGCATGCAGGAAAGATTGTGGCTGATCTCTCCCACCCTGGACATAAACTCTTTCAGACACTCCCCTCCCCTGCTTGGACTTCCTTTTGAAAAAAACAGACTGTGCTTCTGTTAAAAAAAAAAAAAAAGCAGACGTGTATATATATATTTATATTGTTATTTTTTTTTTTACTTATTGCTATATTTTCTACTATTGTTTTATTTTTTACTTATTGTTATATTTTTTACTTACTGTTATATTTTTTACTTCTAACGTACTTCTTTTTAATAGATGTGTCATGCACCACCCTTACCAAAGCAAATTCCTCATATGTGTAAAACCGTACTTGGCAATAAAGCTTCTCTGAATCTTAAATCAAACCTGCCACACAAAATACACAATTGGCATTGGTTGGGATACAAGGCATTTGCATTAACATCAGAGTGTGTACTGTGGAAGGAACACAGAGTGGGGCATGCACAATGGTGTGCGATGAAGTGTATACTCACAGGCCACTATGTTGATGTATCTGTTCTTGTGCTTGTTGTCAGGGTGATTGGAGTGCTCTGATGTGATCTTCATGTCAGCAGTACACCGCTGAACCTCCTGGGAAAGGATGCACACAGACACAGCCCTCTGTCAGTCTGATAGGTCTGTATATACTGTATGGCAAGGTATCTTGAAAATGAGACAATTGACCATTCAGTGTTTTAACTGTTTATACATACTGTAATTTTGGGACTCTCCAATTCACTTTGCGTGACTGTCGTAACTTGTTGTTCAGACACATTCCAACTCCTTCACTCTCTCCTTTGCTTTCTCATTATTCCTCTTTGGCTATAGCAAGTGTTCCTTTCTTCATACCTTGTGCTTTTTTGGCATAATCATTTATTTTCTTGAGGGCATGGTACAACATGTTGGAAAGTAACAGCTAGAATGAAATGACTAGTTCTTGAGGTATGGTCAAATTTAGAGTAAAAATCTATCATAGGACTCACCCTGGACTGTTTGTGTCTTGTTTACTTCCTACACTTCTTTCAGAATTATTCTCCTATGTGGAAACAGTCTTATGGCTGTTGCTTACAACCCTAAAAATGACAGAGAGTAATTCAGGGGCTTAGCAGCCTGTGAATATACAGTATGTCAGTGTTTAATGTCAAGTTCCTGCCAAGCAAACAGCTGTTGGGTGCTAGCTGAGCATAGCCAACAGGGAGGGCAGGCACTGGATTTGGCTCTGACCCCTTGGTCTCATTTCCTCTGGAGCTTTACATGCCAACTGCCTTGTTTTAGCACTACTACACGTGGATTCACCATACTAATTGAGAGGGGGGTTTATTTTGGGCATAGTGGGTTCCATAATGAGGGTGTGTGAGGAGATCATGTTGCATGTATGATAGGAAGGAACAGGATTTGACTTGACAGGATGTCACACAGGCAGTGATGTGATTAGCAGATGGTATATGGACTGGCATTTATACACTTATGTGGAGACACTGAAGCTCACCCACATCCAAAACAGACTAATATCTGCATGTAGACACATGCATTCATAGGCATTAACACATCCCATTTCTGTTGCCATCTTAAGATATAAGGGATGGTTGGTACCAATTTCCTTCTGTGAATTAATGAACTCTAACGTGAATTAATATAACTTGGAAACTGTAAATGGAACGCGGTACATAGTTTATAGTTTCATGTACATTTAGGCTGATGCAGTGGTGCAACAGCTAAAAGGTGCCTTTGACACTGCATGAATTTGGTATGAAAGGGTGAAAATGCATAAAGTTGGGTGGCCACTGAAACTGAAATCTTGTTAGTTCAGTGGCATTTTTTTACTTACATCTGATGGATAAGATTCTGACTAAACCATAGAGAGGCTGCATTGCAGCAGTCTACACAGGTTGCGCATCACAAGCATGTATATGTATAGCAGGGACGTAGAACTTTGTTTTTTTTTCTTTCACACTACACAAGTCTGCATCATTATTTCCACTCCATCCTGGAAAATATTTTATTTTCCACATTTGTAATTCTATTAAAAGGCAGCCAACTAATAAGAGGAATTTTAAAGAACCAAAACATTGTTGTAGTGAGGTACGAAAACTGTTCATTCATTTTCACCAGAAACAGCCCATTGCTCTACAGACAGACTGTTACAAGCTAATATGTCCTAAGGTATGTTCAAATTTACTAACTTCAATATTTGAGTCTTCAAAATCAAAATTAATCTGAATGTGCATTTAAAAAATGCATCTTTGTAAAAGCTGATGTTACACAAGATCCTGTGCACTGCTTACTCGACACATTAACATGCTGCTCCAAGATCACCTTTAGATGTTCAGCAGGGTTGGCTGCTGACTGGAAGATTATTACTTTTATTCAGGTTCTTTTCTTTTCCTTTCATTTTTGTTCCTTTTTCCTCTATGCTGACTATAGGATGGGTTTAAACCAAGCATGTTTTTATGTATTTCACACACACGTACACACAGTGTGTGTGAGTGTGTATGTGCTTTATCCAAAGGGTTGTTTGGTATTCATATGTGATACTGTGTTTTTATTGTGAACAAGCCTATTAACATCTTGGTAAAAAGTCATGATCAGAAATGATGCCAAGACTCATAGCGGTAGATTTGAAAATTGATTGAAATGGGCCAATAAACTGACCAACTCCAGAGGAAAAGTTACCAGGATCAATTAAAAGAATTTCTAGTTTTTCCAGATTTAAGTAGAGAAAATTGAGACAGTCATTCTTTGGTGGCTGCTAAGCAATCATGGAGGGCGAATAGTTGATTCAGGTTATTGGCTTTAACAGGTAAATAGATATGTGCATCATCAGCATAACAGTAATATGACACTATTGAAATCAGCTAAACAAATGACCCAGTGGAAGAATGTACAATGGGGAAAGAAATGTTCTAAAGGGCCGACCCCTGTGGAACACCACACAGCAGAGGAGCTGAGGAGGACACATGATTGTTGATATAAACCTTACAATGTCTCATACTGCTTCATGCTGGACCATAGAGGAACCGACAACATGAACCACACAAAGGTGCAACACAGAGATGACAGCAGAAGGAAGGCAACCAGATGGAGCAGTAGCAGAGGAGTTCCAGCCTGACAAGGACAGACCCTCCAGAGGAGGAGATAGCAGACCAAAAGAGTGGCAGCAGGGTGGTCCAGACAGCTGTCGTAGTCGTAAGAGCCAAGCCGACTGTGGCAGTGGAAACAGGGGGCAGCTGGTTTGAGGCAAGGCCCATAGCAGCTGAGGTGTCACCAACCAGCTCAGGCAGAAATCAGGGCAGAAGATGGATGGTCGGCCAGCTGGTGACTGACTGGAGAGCATGATCCATCTCCCCTTTGTTCAGTAAATGGAATTTACAGATTGAAATCTGGGAGGGTGGGGGTCAGGAGGCCAATTATTTTGGCAGCATGTAATTTGTGTAAGTCTGTTCTTGGAGGGGGTTGAGCATATTAAAGAAGCAGGGAGAGCAGTAGATGAGGATGGGTTGAATGATACTTTGAAAAGTAGGGGTGAAATGGAAAAGTGCTTTGAGTTTGCAAAAGTCAATTGTGTGTTGTTCACAGTTCAGTTTATTGTCCAGGGTGATGCTGAGATATTTGTGGCTCTCCACCATTTCAACAACTTTGCCATTGATGCTGATGGGGATGTGGGTGGGGTTTGAGACTAACCTGCGTGTACTGAAGGAGTTGAAGACCAGCTCCTTTGTTTTGGAGACATTTAACTGCAAGTGATTGTCCGTGCCCCTCTGTGTGAGATGGGAGATGGAGTCATAGTAGCATGCAACCGAGTTGTTATTGTTGAGTAGTGTGAGTACTGCAGTGTCGTCCGAGTATTTGAAGTATGTGATGATGGGTGAGGGGCTAACACAGTCATTGGTGTAAAGGGTAAGCAGGAAGGGGCTCAGGACATAACCTTGTGGGGCTCCAGTGTTGGTGATGGAGGATGAGGATGTTGTACTGTTCACTCTAACCGATTGTGGTCTGTCACTGAGGAACTTGTGTACCCAGTGGATAAGAAGTAGTGAGACATTCAGGAGATGGAGTTTCCTGATCATCTGGTGATGCTGGATGGTACTGAATGCTGAGCTGAAGTCAATAAGGAGAAGTCTGGTGAAGTTACCGGGTGATTTGAGATGTTGTAGGAGGGGATTGAGGAGACATGGTACTGCGTCCTCAGTACCCCTTTTGGCCTTGTAGGCAAACTGGTTTGGGTCCAAACGTGGTTTGACAGTTGGAAGGATGATGTTGAGAACCAGCTTCTCCAGGCATTTCATTTCATGCAACTGGGCAGTAGTGCTTTGGTTCTGATGGGCCAGGTTTCAAGGGTATTGGTGTGATAGTGTATTTTTTCCATAGTGTGGGCAGTGAGGCTTTGTGCAGAGAGCGGAGCAGGCATGGGACATGGACTTAGCCCTGACAAAGGGCCACATGTCGCCATCCAGAGCCAGGAACTCAGCTGAAAGGACTGGCTCCCCTCTGATGGGGGGAGAACCGGACCAGAGAGAAGTGACATTGTTGGGTGCAAAGAAGCTAAGCACTAGATGAACGGGCTGCCACCTCTGTTATCACTGCAAGAAGAGCTCAATGTGGAGTTGATTGGCTTGAGCAAATGCAACAGATGAAAACCACAGGATTAGCTGAGCCTTGTCCTCGAGATCCCGCTTCAGCTGTCTGATGTCATCTTGTTAGCTGGAGATATGCTGGCAGGCAGTATCGACAAAGGGTCATAATGAGGTTTAGCTATTTCAGAGACTAGCTAGCAATAGCAACCGGGCTTAAAGCAAACATAGCGCCAGGCAAGGGAGGAGTCACTTGCTAGAAAACAATTCCACAATCAAGGCATCATGACTGACTCGAGCTATGGCAACGTCATTGCCAGATAGTATCGGAATAAAGACAAAGGTACCAGACCACAAGCATTAACAAAAGTCGATAAATCCAATATAGAAGTCAAAAGCCAAACAAACAGAAGAAGCGATTTTGGGCAACATTCCGGATGTGAATGATGGGAAATTTCTGTATATGTGTGCTGGTGCCTGCCATCAAAGAGTCACACAAATAGGTTCTTCTACTTCAAGTTGTGTATCTGTTAGCAGCCCTTCTCCCAGCTCCTATTCAAGTATTAAGCATTAAGCACCCCAGATGACCCCGGGGTGAACAAAGCTAAACAGGTACTCCTGGATAATTTTCCAGTTTGGCTCATCTCAGGAAAGACACTTTTGCCAGTGCATGGTGCCACAATCATCTTACTGATATAATTTTTTGTGTAAGTTGTTCCTGAATAGTCTAGGTGGTTAAAAATACTGTTTGTTTGTTTGATGTGTAGTGCATGGTGCTGATGCAACTGTTACAAGGTCGCTGTTTCAGTGACTTTGTTTTGAAATGTCTGTGTATGAATTGTACAGTTTTGTAGTGGGGTGAGACTAAAGGATACTGCCATTCTTATAAATAATAGGCTGCACTATCAGGTCACAGTTAATTCATATTGACTGAACCCAATTTTAAGTGTCATCATTAAAATGTACAGTAAATAAGCATAACTTTTCATGGTAGTCTTTTACCATATAAACATTGAATTATTCAATATGACGTTGCTGTTGCATTAAAAATTCCATAAAAAAAATACTGATTGTCAGAGTCCACCCATAAAAACCAAATGGCTGGTCAGTTAATTTCTTCTGGTGTTGTGACTGGACTTTCATTCATCAGCTGGACACAAACATGACACATGAATGATTATGTTGCTCTGTAGTTGCTTGATGTGTAACGAAGCAACTGTTTGCTAACAATTTCACAATTTCAACTTCAAAGGTGATAATATGTCAGTGTTTTTGCTACAGTTTCTGCTGCTCCCAAGTGGCCAAGATCTAAGAATTTCAGCATGATTATTACCCTGCTTAATTTGCATGTGCAAGACTTTACTGTTTACCTCAAAATCTTCAGAGAATCCATGTTGGTTATTTGAATAGAGTTCAGAGACGTGTTTGATGAACTCCTTGACTGTAAAAGCTTCCATGTCATCTGCAGAGAAAACACAAGACCAGGGTTAAATCGGCTTAATGTAACAAATCCGTTTTTATTTCTGGACCACTCCCCTCCTTCCATCGAGGCATAGGGCATTTTAGCAGTCTCAACACCTGGTTACAGTCAGCCTGCTCCTCTCACAATGTGGTTTTAATTGACAATTTTAACCTCTTCTGGAACCGCGGGCCATTTTTTAGCAGAGATGGAATTCACCCCAGTCCACATGGTTCCCGTGCCCTGGCTGCAAATGTCTTCCATGTCGTTACTGCAAACAGTCGAAACAGTCACGCATGACAAATTATTCCTGAATTGCACCTGGACACCACAACAGTCACTGGACACAACTCTTCTTCTCTGTCGCTGTCATGCCCCAATCTGCTGACGAGCGCCCCCTGCTGTGAGTACACGGACACTTCCTGGTCATCAATCCCTGTTTTAATCACCACTAGACACACCATCAAACGGACTTCTAGAATAAATCGGAATAATCTCAAGACTGTACGCAAACATAAACCACCAATAATGAATCCACCCCTCAACACCACACTGCACATGGCACTTCTAAATGTCCGGTCTCTTTCAAAAATCATTTCTTATCAATGACCTGATTTTAGATAACAATATCCAATGCATATTTTAACTGAGACATGGCTCGGCACAGATGGTCCAGCAACACTTATGGAAGCATCCCCACCCAACTATAGTTTTTTATACTCTTCCAGGACTGATAGAAAAAGGTGAGGAAACAGCAAACATCCTCTCCACAGCAATAGATTTTAAGGACTGTACATTTGATAAATATCCATCTTTTGAATATCATGCATTTGTTTTTAACAGCCCTCCCATTCTATGTATGACTGTTTACCGGCCACCTAAAAGATTTTCCTCTTTTACTTCAGACTTTTCTGAAGTCCTTTCAATTATCCACACCAACTATGATAAGAATATTATCTTAGGTGATTTTAACATTCAGGTAAACAATCAATCAGACTCCTTTACGTCAGACTTTGTAAACATGTTGTACTGTATGAATTTTAACCAACACATCACCTTGCCAACCCACAACAGAGGCCATACATTAGACCTTGTAATAACCCACAGCTTATCTGTCAGTGTCTCCTCTGTTGTGGATGTTGGCATATCTGATCATTACTGTGTATATTTTACGGTCAGTTGTTTTATAAAACAGGATATTCCACAACAAACCGTGAGGAAACGCTATCTTACCTCGGAAATGGCTGCAAATTTTGTTCACCTTTTACATGACATTCTACCCTCCTCCTGTGACTTAATGGTTGACAGTTTTAACAGTAAACTCAGGTCCACTCTTGATTCAATTGCCCCTTTAAAACTGAAAAAAAAAAGTTCCAATCCAACACCTCTTTGGATAAATGAAGAAATCAAAAAATTAAAGAGAAACTGTAGAATAGCTGAGAGACGATGGAGGAAAAACAAATTAACCATCAACTACCAAATTTACCGTGAACAGCTGATTATCTATAATAAGGCAATAAAGCAATCAAGACAAGCACATTTTTCAAAACTCATCAGCAATAACCGGAACAACCCAAATATTCTTTTTCCCACAATTAATTGTTTAATCAATTCCGTTTGTAATAACACAAACAATATGTCATCTATCTCAAAGTGTGAGGAATTTGCAGCTCATTTTAATACTAAAATAGATACCATAAGGTCAAACCTATCCCACTGTCAAACCTTGGATTTTAACACCCATGAACCTCTTTTTGCAAGTGGGGAAACACTAGAGAAATTTGTCCTGGTTGATGGTGAGATGTTGATAAAGGTGATTTCTCAACTTAAACCCACAACCTGTGTTTTAGATCACATCCCCACATCCTTTTTTAAATCAGTTTATGGCTCTTTGGATGAAGATTTGCTCAACATTATTAACTGTTCTCTTCAGACAGGTGTTTTCCCATCTTCTCTTAAAACTGCAATGGTCAAACCCCTTCTGAAGAGAAACAATCTAGATCCATCAGTTCTCAGTAATTACAGGCCTGTATCAAATCTGACATTTTTAAGTAAGATTTTAGAAAAGGTAGTTTTTAATCAGCTGAATGATTTTTTAAACTCTCATGATATTTTTGAAAAATATTAAAGAAGGTTGTGAATGACCTAAGGTGCAATATGGATATGAAGAAACTTTCTGTTCTTGTTCTGCTTTACTTAAGTGCAGCATTCGACACAGTTGACCACGCAATTCTCCTGGACAATCTTCATACCCTGATTGGCCTCTCTGGTACTGTTTTCAATTGGTTTAAATCATATCTTACTGGCAGAGAATTTTTTATAAGCATGGACGAATATTCCTCAAAAAGCTATGAACTGAAGTGTGGTTTCCCCAAGGGCTCAATTTTAGGTCCAACTCTTTTTAATCTTTATATTTTGCCATTGGGGGGACATCATCAGGAGACACGGCATTAATTTCCATAGTTAATTTTAATTTCCATAGTTAGACACAGAGAAAAACTTAATTTAAAACTCAAAGCCCTGGCCTTTAACACAACTGAGCAGGTAAAAAACCTTGGTGTTATTTTAGATTCAAAATTAAATTTTAATGCTCACATCAAAAGTATAGTCAAGAGTGTTTTTTATCATCTCAAGAACATTGCCAGGGTGCGGCCATTTTTATCTCAAGCCAACACAGAGACAGTAATGCACACTTTTGTCACCTGTAGGCTAGATTACTATAATGCTCTTCTTTCTGGTCTCTCTAAAAAAGCATTACTCCACTACAGCATCTTCAAAACTCAGCTGCACGAGTTCTGACGAGGGCCAGAAAGAGAGCACACCAATTACACCAATTTTAAAGTCTCTGCATTGGTTACCTGTCTGCTTCAGAATTGATTCTAAGATCCTCTTAATGGTTTTTAAAGCTCTTAATGGTCTTGGTCTAATTATTTATCTGATTTGCTTTTGAGATATGTGCCCTCTAGAACTCTCAGGTCTTCAGGCAGTGCCCTTTTAATTACTCCAAAAGTTTTAACCAAAACATATGGTGAGGCCTCCTTTTACCATTACGACCCGCGCTTGTGGAACAGTTTGCCTGAGGACCTGAGGAAAACAGAGAATGTGGACATTTTTAAAAGCAAACTCAAGACTTACCTTTTTAGTTTGGCTTTTAACTAAATTTTATTTATTATTTTTAACCTTTTAGTCTGGCTCTTTGAATTTTATTTATTTATCTATTTATTTATTTATTTATTTTATCTTTTTAGACTGGTTGTTAATTGAATCTTATTTATTTGATTATTTTTACCTTTTAGCCTGGTCTATGATTTATCTTTGGTGTTTCCTCACTTCAAAGTGGCGAGGGTGGGATAGCGTTTCCTCAGTTTTCAGTTTTTCTTAATTACCTCAGTGTTTTTAAATTTGTGTGTGTGTGTGTGTGTGTGTGTGCGTGCGTGCGTGCGTATGTGTATCTCGTGTCTATAATTTGCTGTATTGCTTTCATGTAAAGCACTTTGGGCTGCTGCTTTGTATGAAAAGTGCTCTATAAATAAAGTTTGATTGATTGATTGATCAATAATGAGGAACAGTAATACTTCCATCCTTTTGTCAAATCAAATCATTCAACCCTAGAACAGTTTATGGTTACAGCACTGAGCATTAGACATAACCTTGCCAAGCCAAGCTACTACTACAACTCACAGCTCAGTTTTTATGTCACATGTATGGCAGACCAACCTGTGATGTATATTGCATCTTCCTCAAGAACAGAATCTGATCTACAGTTAACCTCCTGTCTCCGTCAGAGCTTCTCTCTCCTCCTGTGTGTCTGTGTGGTGTGTGATTGCCTGAGTAGAGACAGGTGTACTGGAGCAGAGCCTCTCCATCTTCATCCTATTCTGTAATCAAGACTGCAAAGGCTCAATTCTGTCAGAGCCACTGTGCCAGATCGTAGCTCCTGCTCAGCCAGTCTGTGTTTCCAGCCTTTTTTTAGCCTGCATTTGCTCATCGTCTGTTTCTATATTTTGTGTCCCTGCAGTTCCGTGTACTCCTGAACTTCCTGTATTCTATTCTGGATCTGGTTGGTGCTGCAACCCACTGGTTGGTCTCTGCTTGGCTTGGCTCTGGCTCATATCCCATTCAATTTGCACAGCAATAAATTACCTTCTGACTCTTTTCTGTGTCTACACATGGGTTCACTGCCTTAGTCCCCTACAATGTAATTCACCTCTTAAAACCTTGAAATCTTGTATGCAAGTATCTAAACTAAGTGTTGCAGGTATCAGCATGTGGCCTATTTATCACCTCAAACTGATCGATAAACTTATTTTGGTGGTTTAAGAGAAACTTGCTATTTCCAGAAAAAATCCTTGCAAAGGCCAATGATAGCCAGTGAGTGTATCAGAGCTAGTGTCTGACTGAAGGAGTGAACAGTCAATTATTAGGTCCACTTAGCAGCTTTTCTGGTGATTTCAGTTGTATCACACATTCATCCTCAGCAAATGGAGTTCACCAGCTGCAATGAAATTAAATATTCAGATGTTGCTTTCTGAGTTCCCAGTTAATTTTTTACCTTTGAAAAATGAGTTGAGAATATTTTTATAATCCAACATGTGCAAGAAGTTCTTAAAGTGCTCAAATGGTAATATGAACATGTACAATTCCATGACAGCTGGGAAAAGTCGATCTGCTGATGATGCCATATGATTTGATGAATAGCTCCAGAACACCAAACTGGATCTTGTGGCGAGATTGTTTTGTCAACTACTGCCTCCAAGGTCAAGATGCAACTTTCAATTATTGTACAGTCTACTGGAAACAACATCAGCTACCTACTAAACCACAGAAAGTGATTATTGTGTGTTGCTGATGCAGATACGTTTTGAAGACAAGCAAGTTAAGGCAAAATAATTCACATTCAGCATTTCTTTGTTAATTACCCCAGATACTGTTATTGTTAGAAATCAATTAATCAAAATGCCAGGGGTCGGGGCAAATACGAACATATGCAGTCATGGTTCTAAATGGTGCTTTGAGTAAATCCATTCTCTAGTGGTCCCTGTCAACAATAATGCAAGCTCAGTAAAGTTTCAGTTCCACTGCTTTACCTCAGAGGAGCAAGCAATTAAAAACATAAGGAAGCTTGCATAACTCATATTATGTTGTTAAGATGTTGTGTTGCTTGTGGGGGCTTTTAGTGAGATTGCCCAGGACTGGAGAGCGTGTTTCATGAGATGACAAACACTTGTATACAAACAGTTGCAAAATGGTGGTCATTCTTCAGACACTGACATCATAAGCTGAACTCGATCCAGATGATTGGAGCCTGTGCAGTGAAAAGGATGCAAAAACATTACACAACAGCTAAAAACTCCCTCACAGCTCCCAACAGTTTAGTCTTCATCAAATATTAACAAGAGCATACACTAGTTCGCTCTCAATTTGTGTCTTGCTAGACATATGCAAATATATCAAAATTATATTGTGTCAGAAAACACAGCAGGCTGCTGAGCATTAAACTGAGTCAGAGTAATGACTTCTGCTCTGACATATTTTACAGTCACTTACACAATGGTATATGCTGTATCTAATGGTTTTGTTCTTTTGTCCCAGCTAGGATGCGAACAGTATGCAGTTATAAAACACCAATTTGCTGGACAAAAAAAACCCCAAAAAACAAAACAAAACAAAACAAAACAAAAAAAACAGCAGAAAACAACCAACTGAAATATAAAATCACCATTAACCTAATACCCTCAGTAAACTGCCCTGCAACTGCTGCGACTAACAATTATTTCCAATATCAGTTACGGCTGTACTGAAACGGGCGTGTTTTGGGCCCAAATGCAGTACGACGAAGAGCAGGGACAGTTGGTAATGACCTTTATTTATATCGAAGAAAAAGCAAGGTACGGAGCAGAATGCATAGCTTACTAGCTTACTGCAGCCGCTGATGACGAGGAGGGAGCTCCGCTTTCAGCCACTGATGACACGGAGGGAGATCCGCAGCCGGGGGAATCAGCTGATCGAGCAGCGGTGCTGGCAGGGAGAGAGCAGAGGAGTAGTCGGAGGCAGGCGTGGAAGTCGAAGCCAGATGAGCAGTCCACGGAAGCAGAAGTACCGATGGGGAGCAGGCAAGAGGATAACTGAAGCCAGGCGGAAGGATCGTTACCAGCAGAGCAGTCAGACACCAGGAATGCTGAGGCAGAGCACGAGGTCAGGGACAGAAGGCAGGTGAGTTTACCGGGAGACAGACGAGGAGAGCAGGTCGGGAACAGGCAAGGTCGGCAACGGGTGATCAGGAGGTCAGCAGGAAAACGCTGGAAAGTCTCGCATACTGCAGAAGAACAATCTGGCAACGAGTGAGAGTGCTGGAGAGGCTTATATGCAATTCTTCAGAGGCCTCCGTTCCAGCCTCCTCACCCTCCAAGAATGAACCGTCCTCTTCTGAGGCTGACCCCCCGTCTTCCTCCTCAGACCCAGATGTCCCAGATGCAGGAGGGGAGTGAGGGTTGGTGTTGGGCCCCCCTTGTGTCGAAGCGATGTTGGAGGGCTGGTCAGGGTGTTGTCGATGGAACTCCTGAATGAGCCGTGCATCCAGGATCTGACGGGCAGGGACCCATGTCCGCTCCTCTGGACCGTACCCCTCCCAGTCAACGAGGTACTGCAGGCCTCTTCCACGACGACGAGAGCGCAGCAGGCGGTGTACCGTGTAAGCAGGGCCCCCGTCAATGATGCGAGGAGGTGGGGGTGGCTGAGAGGCAGGCAGCAGAGGACTCTCCCGGAATGGCTTGACCCTTGAGACGTGAAAGGTGGGATGGATCCGCATGGTACGGGGCAACTTGAACTCCGTCAAGCCACGTCAACCCCGTGGCCGAACAGCCACGGGGTTGACAACCCTCTCGATGGGGAATGGTCCGATGAACTTGGGAGCCAACTTCTTCGACTCCACCCTCAGCGGCAGGTCTCGGGTCGACAGCCACACCTTCTGGCCCACCTGGTAAGGAGGAGCCCGGGAGCGGCGACGGTTGGCAGCTGTGGAATACCGATCTGCGGTCCGAAGGAGTGCAGACCTGGCCTGTGTCCAGGTTCGGCGACAGCGACGGATGAAGGCTTCAACAGACGGGCAGGTGGTCTTACTCTCCTGGGCTGGGAACAGGGGAGGCTGAAAGCCGTAGGCACACTGGAAGGGAGAGAGCCCAGTGGCGGAGCTGGTGAGGGTATTGTGGGCATATTCAACCCACAGCAGTTGCTTAGACCAGGTGGCAGGGTGCTTGGAGGCCATGCAGCGGAGCGCCGTCTCCAACTCCTGATTCATCCTCTCGGACTGACCATTGGATTGAGGATGAAACCCAGAGGACAGGCTGGTGGAGGCTCCCAAAAGACGACAGAACTCCCTCCAGAATGCTGAGGTGAACTGGGGGCCTCGATCTGAGACCACGTCAGACGGGAGGCCGTGGAGCCGGAACACATGCTGCAAGACCAGGTCAGCAGTCTCCTTGGCCGATGGGAGCTTGGGCAGTGGCAAAAAGTGAGCCATCTTGCTAAACCGATCTACTACTGTCAGAATGGCGGTATAAACTCCTGACTGTGGCAGCCCGGTGACGAAGTCCAGCGAGATGTGGGACCAGGGTCGATGAGGCACAGGCAGAGGTTGCAGGTGGCCGGCAGGGGCCCGTCTTGGGGCCTTGTTCTGGTTACAGACTGGGCAGGCATTTACAAAGTCTCTGGAGTCTTCATCCAGTGTGGCCCACCAGAACCGCCGTTGCAGAACCTCCTTGGTACGCTGAATTCCTGGGTGACAGGTGAGTCGGGAGCCGTGGACCCACTGCAGGACCTCAGACCTCAACTCCTGAGAGACGAACAGGCGGTCTTGGGGACAAGAGCTGGGCCCCGGCTGATCCTCCAAGGCAGCCTTTACCCGCTCCTCCACCTCCCAGGTAAGGGCGGCCACCAGGCGGGAAGTGGGAAGGATGCTGTCTGGACGGGAGGGGTTCTCCTCCCCGGCCATGTACTGTCGGGACAGGGTGTCAGGTTTGACATTGCGGGAGTCTGGTCGGTAGGAAAGGGTGAAGTTGAACCTGGCGAAGAACAGAGCCCACCTGGCCTGGCGAGAGTTCAGTCTCTTAGCAGAGCGGATGTACTCCAGGTTTTTGTGGTCGGTCCATATGAGGAAGGGGGTCTTGGTTCCTTCCAACCAATGGCGCCATTCCTCCAACGCCAGCTTCACTACCAACAGTTCACGGTTACCGATGTCATAGTTCCTTTCCGCTGGGGATAGACGCCTGGAAAAGAAGGCACAGGGATGCAGTTTTTGATCCTCCACAGAACGTTGAGAGAGGACGGCCCCCACCCCCACATCAGAAGCGTCCACCTCCACCACAAACTGTTTCTCGGGGTCAGGAATCAGGAGAATGGGGGCCGAGCTGAATCGCCCCTTGAGGTGCTGGAACGCCTCCTCGGCGGCTGGGGTCCATCGGAAGGGAACTTTGGAGGAGGTGAGAGCAGAGAGGGGAGCAGCCACCGTGCTGTAACCCTGGATGAACCTTCTGTAGAAATTGGCAAACCCCAGAAAACGTTGCAACTGCTTATGGGATTCAGGGGCTGGCCAGGAGGTGACGGCTGAGACCTTGGCATGGTCCATCTCCATGCGGTTCTGGCCGATGATGTACCCCAGGAAGGAGACAGAGGAGGCATGGAACTCGCACTTTTCTGCCTTGACGAACAGGGAGTTCTCCAGCAGGCATTGCAGAACAGTCTGGACGTGGTGTATGTGCTCTTGCTTGGACCGGGAGAAGATCAAGATGTCATCCAGGTAGACGAACACATACTTGTTGAGCATGTCCCTTGGAACGTCATTGATGATGGCCTGGAAAACAGCTGGGGCATTGGTGAGTCCAAATGGCATCACCAAGTACTCATAGTGACCTGTGGGCGTGTTAAAGGCCGTCTTCCACTCATCCCCCTCGCGAATGCGAACCAGATGATAGGCGTTGCGGAGGTCCAACTTGGTGTACATGGTGGCCCCTTGGAGAAGCTCGAAAGCTGAGGCGATGAGGGGGAGAGGATAACGGTTCTTCACCGTGATTTCGTTCAGGCCACGGTAGTCGATGCAGGGCCTCAGGGAACCGTCCTTCTTGTCGACGAAGAAGAACCCCGCACCAACAGGAGACGAGGAGGGTCGGATGATCCCAGCAGCCAAGGCGTCGCTGATGTAGGTCTCCATGGCCTCCCTCTCAGGTGCAGACAGGGACTAGAGACGACCCTTGGGAGGTGTGGAGCCGGGCAGAAGGTCGATGGCGCAGTCGTAGGGCCGATGAGGGGGCAGAGAGGTGGCCCTCGCCTTACTGAACACCTCCCGGAAATTGTGGTAGTCAGGGGGTACCATGGAGAGGTCTGGGGTAGCACAGGAACTGACAGGCGGAGTGGAAGCCACTGCCTGTCTGAGGCAGACCTGGTGACAAGAGGGGCTCCATCCCAGGATAGACCCTGTAGACCAATCAATACGGGGGTTATGGCGGCGAAACCAGGGGTAGGGTAGTAGGGTAGTGTCCCTCTTTACTGCTGAGCCCTCCCTTTTACTGGACACCTGGAGACGAAGTGACCGGCCTGGCCGCAATAGAGGCAGAGATTCCTTCGGCGGCGTCGCTCTCGTTCCTCAGGTGTTAGACTGGTGCGTCCCACCTGCATAGGCTCCGCCCCCCCCATGAGCGGGTTCCGAGGGGAGGATGGGGGCACCAGAAAACTCACGCTGGCGGACAGGAGGTCGACGGTCTGCTGCCTCTTGTCGTTGCTCCCTCCTTCTCACCTGTATACGCCTGTCCAGCCTCGTGGTCAACTCAATGAGTCCATCCAGGGAATTGGGGAGGTCAAACGAGACCAGCTCATCCTTGATGTAAGGAGCTAGTCCGTTGAGGAAAGCGTCACACTGTGCAGCAGCGTTCCAGTCACTGAGGCGAGCCGGGGTTCTGAAGTCTATGGCATAGTCGGCAACAGTCCGATCCCCCTGCCTCTGGCTCATGAGTCCCCCTGCAGCATCATGACCTGAGGAAATGGGTCCAAACACCTTGCGTAGCTCCTCTGCAAAAGCCTGGAAAGAGGCGCAGGCTGGTGTGCCTCTCTCCCACTCCGCCGTTCCCCACAAACGTGCCTTTCCAGTGAGATGGTTGATGGCGAAGGCGATTCTGGCTCCCTCTGTGGCAAAGGAGTGGGGTTGAAGGGCAAACAGAATAGAGCAGTTAGTCAGAAAAGGACTGCAGCCCTCAGCATAGCGTTCTGGCGCCCCCACTCGGGGTTCAGATGTGGTGCTCGAAGATGGCCCTGGGGAGGGAGCAGGAGGGGCTGGAACAGAGGCAGCAGCGGCGTGCTGAGTCATAGAGGCGGCCAAGTGTTGTACCTGGGTGGCTAGCGAGGTTAGCGCTCGTTCCAGAGCCGAAGCTGACTGACGAGCCTCCGCCGCATTGGAGGCGAGCAGAGCCTCATGCTGCTGGAGCATTCCCTCCACCCGAGCTAGGCGAGACTGAGGAGAGGTGGGATCTGTTGGGTCCATTTTTGGCCAGATTGTACTGAAACGGGCGTGTTTTGGACCCAAATTCAGTACGATGAAGAGCAGGGACAGTTGGTAATGACCTTTATTTATATCGAAGAAAAAGCAAGGTACAGAGCAGAATGCATAGCTTACTGCAGCCGCTGATGACGAGGAGGGAGCTCCGCTTTCAGCCGCTGATAAAGCGGAGGGAGATCCGCAGCCAGGGGAATCAGCTGATCAAGCAGCGGTGCCGGCAGGGAGAGAGCAGAGGAGTAGTCGGAGGCAGGCGTGGAGGTCGAAGCCAGATGAGCAGTCCACGGAAGCAGAAGTACCGATGGGGAGCAGGCAAGAGGATAACTGAAGCCAGGCGGAAGGATCGTTACCAGCAGAGCAGTCAGACACCAGGAACGCTGAGGCAGAGCACGAGGTCAGGGACGGAAGGCAGGTGAGTTTACCGGGAGACAGACGAGGAGAGCAGGTCGGGAACAGGCAAGGTCAGCAACGGGTGATCAGGCAGGAAACCGCTGGAAAGTCTCGCATACTGCAGAAGAACAATCTGGCAACGAGTGAGAGTGCTGGAGAGGCTTATATGCAGGGCTGATTAAGATGAGCTTCAGCTGTGACGGCAGGTGAACAGAGTAGCGCTGATGAAGTGGGCGCGGCTGGCAGGTAGCGTGGAGAAAACACTGCAGCAAGGCGATCGGAGGTAGATGAGAGACAGAGACTGTGACATGTACCAAGTTTCACAATGCTAAAATGCAATATATCAACAATATTCAGTTAGCTGAGAAAGGATTACAATAATCAACAACAAGTAAATCTTGTCATTTACCTCCCAAACAAGATATCTGAGCAGTGACATGAAATGGAATTTCTTCTCAAAGTTGGAACATTCTATTAGTCTTTTGGTTACAATCAGACATGTTCTCCAACTGACAACACAGATGTTTGCTGTGACAAACAGACAGACAGACTGACTGACTTAAAAGCATGTTATTCCCCAGAGTCTCTCGATCTGATCTGATTCTGTAAAAATGTCCATGATGTACCAGTCTATCTTGGTGGTCACAACAACCAATCAGGCCAGCAACGTGAAATGTTCAACAATTTTCACATGGTATTTCATCAATAAATTCACTTCTGACAATTTTTGCAGTGAGAACGCAACTGTGTAAATTTTGAATATTGGCAGTTTTACTTAAGTTGATGATGAATTGAAAAATTACTCCAACATTTTCAGAGTTGGGAAGCTCCATAAGCACCTGCAGAGGTAGCTATAGCTAACCAGCATTCCAGCCACGCTCACAGCACCTGCTTACTCAACAGTCACACAGACCACAACTGAAAAATATTCTTCATTATTGTACCCCTGGTACATGAACATGAAATTTGGGAAATTTTGGAATCACAGAATGACCAACACAAACAAAGCATTAACACAAACAAAAATACCATCAATCAACAATTTTTCTGAAAAGATAACCACTTTGATTGAAGAAGGAACTATTTTAATGAAACAAAGAGACCAAGCTAAAAAGATTTATATGGCCTCTAGCTCAGTGAGTGACAAAAAAGAATATTGTACTCTGCGAAATCGAGTTACTAAGATGAACAGAGAGAAAAAGAAGATGTACTATCAGCAACGAATAAAGGGGGTCCAACATGATGGCAAAAAGCTGTGGAATGTGTTAAACAATATAATGGGTAGACAGTCCAAGGTGAATTTATCCTACATTGAATCTGATGGAGTGTTTATAACCAAACCATTGGAAATGGCCAATTATTTCAATAACTACTTTGTAGAAAAAGTTAATAAACTAAGGTATAAAATGGATATGGAGTATAATTGTAAATCATGTACATTAATTGATAATCACATTATGAGAAATAAAAATTGTAAGTTTGAATTCAAATAGGTGGAACTAGAGGAGGTTGAGAATTTGTTAAGGACCATTTCTTTGGAAAATTGTGCTGGTACAATGGTCTGGTCTGTTGAGTGGAATTTGTCCAAATCTCTGGAAAGAAGGTAAAATACTGCCAATAATAAAAGACTCCAAATTCCCTATGGATGGTCAGAATAGCAGACCAATTACAATTTTATCAATTCTAAGTGCTAACTGCTTGAAAAGACTGTATTCAAACAGATTCAAGATTATTTTACATCAAATAGTTTGATGGATATTTCTCAACATGGCTATAGAGTTGGACAGTCCACATGTACAGCACTAGTTAAAATGACTGATGATTGGCTAATGGGAATTGACAAGAGCTTGCTTTTGATCTTTTGATCTTATAGACCATGAATTGCTGATTGATAAATTGAGATGTTATGGTTTTAGTTCGATGGCTGTCTCATGGTTTGAAAGCTATTTAGACAACAGAAGTCAGCGTGTATATTTAAATGGTACACTTTCCAACAGCAAAAGCTTAAGCTGTGGGGTGCCGCAAGGTAGTTGTTTGGGTCCTCTTTTATTTTCTATTTTCATAAATGATCTTCCACTTGTAATTAAAAAATCCAATTTGGTATTATATGCTGATGACAGTACACTATATTCCTCCGCACCTACAATAGGTGAACTTAACTCTGTCCTCTCAAAGGACTTTAATTCAGTGTCTGATTGGGTTACAAGTAATAGACTGGTTTTGAATATTTCAAAAACTAAAAGTATTGTTTTTGGTACACATCACAGTCTAGCTAAAAATCCTACACTTGACCTACAAATCTTGGGAAAATCTATCAAACAAGATGATAAAGTCAGGCTTTTGGGAATTACCATTAGTAATACACTTTCGTGGTCTGACCATATTAATCAGATTGTCACCAAGATGGGTAGAAGTATCGCTGCTGTTAGGAAATGTGCTCACTATTTAACTCCTGAAATTTGTAGACAGGTAGTACAGACACTGGTGTTATGTCATCTTGATTATTGTTCAGTTATCTGGGCGTCTGCACCCAAGTCTGAGCTGATAAAATTACAAACTGCTCAAAATAGGGCAGCTAGACTTGTTCTTAATTGTTCTTATAGATGTAGTGTTGACAGAATGCATTCTTGTCTTAGTTGGCTGAAGGTGATTCATAGGTTATCTACTAGTTTATTATTATTTATTCAAAACATTATTCATAGCAGGCTCCCCACTGCCTTCTCTAATCAGATTGGTTGTAATTCAGATGTTCGTCATTACAGTACCAGAGCTTCAACTCGGTGTCAACTTACATTACCAAGACCTAGAACTAATTCAATGAAAAACACTGTTGTTTATAGAGCAATTTCTTTATGGAACATTCTACCTTTAAATATTAGGACCATTTCTAACAAAAAAGCATTCAAAAAATATGTAAATTCATTTTTTAGACTTGAGCGCTAATAGAATATCATTATGGAAACTGTTATTATTTTTTTTCCTTTCTTTTCTTTTTCTTCTTTTCTTCTCTGTGGATCTGTCTTTAGATGGTAATTTGTAATTTGTATAATTAATTTGTATATTGTTGTGTATTGTTGTTTGTATTGTATTTTTTAAATAGGACCCCAGGAAGACTAGCCTGGTGTTTGTGCGTCGGCTAATGGGGATCCTCAATAAACATAAACATAAACATAAACATAAACATAAACATAAACATAAACATAAACATAACAAGGATAATGTTATGCTCCCAAAGCAACAGAAATACCAAGAGGATGAGCTCCAACTTGAGTTACATGCAACAAAACGCAGGTTAATTTTTTTCCTTCCAGTCATCAGATAGGTGTTACTCTCTCAGGAAAATGTTCATCCTTCAGAAAATTGTGAAAATCCACATTAATAATTACTCTGCCTTTTAGAGCAGTGATTCTCAACTGGTGGGTCACCAAGAAAAAAAAAAAAAAAATTAAGAAAAAAAAAAGCTTTTATTTTTTTTAAAAGCTTTGGGCGGCTCTGAATAAAGTCAGCATGTTTTAACTTTTTCAGTTGGCAGGTTGTCTACATTGATGATTAAGAGTGGCTTGTTGGCTTTCCCGCCTGTTTTACTTATGTCACCCCCAGTCTCTTATCAGTTTAATAATTTGTACTTCTCCTGTGTTTTTTCATTACAAATCAGCCTGCTCCTGCAGTTTTTGTGAATCTGCTTTTGTGTTATTAAAAGATTGCTTTTGTTTTGTCAACATGCTTGCCTGAGTGTCCTGTTTGTGAGTCCAGCTGAACGACCAAAACCTAATGGATAACATATTTATACCTCCAGCTTGATTCTGGCAGATCAAGGATCTCGTCTAAACCATGCAGAAGATTTGTTGTATTTTTACCTATCAGAAACCAAGATGGTTAAGTGGGAGGAAAATGTGAAAGCTGTTCATAGCTTGTAAAAAGATGTTGCGAATGCATGAAACTACAAGCCCTGTACTCTAGCAATTTAGCTTTGCACTTATATATAGCATAACAACATAGCAACAACTAACATAATCAACAGAACACAGAACAACACAATCAGAACTGATGCAGATGGAAGGTTCTGTAGTAATTGGCTGGTCGGCAGGTTTTAAATGCAGCAGAAGGTCTTAAAGAGGATTATGGGATGTACGAGGCTCTAGGTCTGAGCACAACTAACTAATTAACACAACTAACATATGGTCATACAGCACATCCCTGTCTGCTGCTGTGGACTCTGATGTCTACAATGTGGCTGTTATGTGAGCAGTGGGGCTTATTTACTGATTTTTAACCTTCTGTAGTCTGTAAAGCAACCTCAGTCTTCAAAAAACATATCATACCACAGTGATGTGAAATTGATGGTGATTCCAAAACAGGAGCTCAGTCAAGGCCCATTGTAAAGAGAGCCCACAAGCTTTTTATTGATTTGGCGGATTTGGATCCAAATCCTGGACTTGAGGAGAAGAGCTGGTGGCAGCTATATATATATATGTGTGTGTGTGTGTGTGTATATATATCTCCTCACTCTCTCTCTGTCTCTCGCTCTCTCTCTTGCACACGCACACACACACACACACACACACACACACACACACACACACACACACACACACACACACATACACACACACACACACGCACGCACGCACGCAAGCACGCACGCACGCACGCACGCACGCACGCACGCACGCACACTTAAATGTTCTTGCTGACACAACACAGGTTTGCTACAGGTCATGTTTTTGGACTGGAGGCACCAACAGTATAAAGTCTATTCCAAAAATCTCAGTGTCTCCATTTTGTTTATTTATTCTTTATATGTCTCACCTTCAAAGTAAAACAAAAAGCAATGACTTGCTCTCTAGATGGGCTATTTAGAGGTATGGGGACTTGTTAGATGAACTTGTTTAACTTCATTCATACAAACCAGTTACTCATCTCAGAGAAGTTTGAGTGATGGTCAGGTGCTCAGTGTTGCCTGTAAAGGTGATGATACTCCATAGTGAACAAAAAAATGTTGAATCTTCATCTGTGTACCTTTTCACCACCAAGCCAAATCAGCTGCTTAACTTATGCAAGTACCACTTTCCTTACAGCTAGCTGAGTGAATTTATAATTAGAATTGGCTTTCATAACCAAATGCAATTTCAAATTGATCACCACTTTTACCAGCTGCTTTCTGGTGACAGCCAGTACTAATTCTATTTGATTGATTAATATGCTGCATACTTTTGTACTATTTGTACACTGTTTTGTTTTTGTATGTTTTGTTAGGTTTTTTATTGTGATGCCATTGAGTCAGTCTTTGTTAGTAGTAATAATAATTGTTTTTACATACATAAAGCCAATTTTCACATGTATCGATATCCTTGTTTTTCTGCTTTCTACCCTGAATTTAAATTCAAATTCAAAAATTCATTTTAAAAATTAATTTGTGCGTTAAGGTAAATATCAACAAGAGTATGGTTTTATTATGCAGACTATGAAATCATACCACTGGACCAGTAACTACAGGGTTGTGTATTATTATTCTTACTTAACACCATACTTCGCAAACAGAGCTAAATTTTCCTTACCACCTGTCTGAGTGGATAACCACTTAACTTACACTGGGCAGAAATACTACACCAAGACAGATGTTGGAACAGCAGATATTGAGGGAGAAAATTTACTTATTCAGCAACAGTGCTCAAACAAACAAACAAACAAACAAACAAACAAACAAACAAACAAACAAACAAACAAACAGATAGGTCTGAACTCTTTTGCCCTTGCAAAGTATACCAACACATCAGGCCAGCAGTGTTGCATGAGGATATAAATGTGAGGAATGCTGTGGTTGGTTGTTACCTGGAATGGAGATAACAGGAGTTGTCTCATTAGGTACCACTCTGGGTGAACTGCTGTCCTCTACATAGAAATGGGCTGTCTGGAAACACCGCCTGACAGAAAGAGAGAGCAAGAGATATAGATACATGTATAGATACATGTTAAGGATGTGTTTTATTTCCATCAGCAGACGGTTTTAAAAGCTCTTGTGACTAATGCATGGCATGGCTATGTTGGAGTTCCCATTTGAGGTCAAAACACAGAGAAGGCATATCCTGCACCTGAATTTGGAGAATAAAACGTTTGTATCTGTTGTAGTCATCAGTATCACTGAACCCATTGTGCATTGTCACTTGTTTAATAGTGCGTTTGTACTGTGCATGCCAACCATTTTTAAATCAACCACTACTCATTCATTCCAAATTTTCCATTTTCTACCTAATTTGTTAATGCTAACTTGACTGTTGTTCTTGGGAGGATGTAGATTCCAATGATACGCATGAAATCACTCTCTGCCTCTGCTTGGAGGGGATGATCCCTCAGCTTCAATATGCTCCAAGCATAGACCCTGCCCATCAAGTATGAATTGCTACTGCAGCAACAAAGATCGCACCCCACACCTACTTAACCTACTTAAAACTCTCACATGGGTCATGTTGAAAAGCAAAATGTTGTTGTTGTCAATTTAGTATGGACTTGTTAGATGAGGACCAATGGTAACCAGATTTCCAAATAAATACAGGACTGCATTATATCACTGCTACCACTCTTACATACTTACAGTCCACCAAGAAGTTACAGAACAAAAAATATAGAATCGAAAGAGTTGCTAGGGAAAATATCACACAGTGTGTGTGGACCAAGGAGAAAACATCATTCATGAATGCAACACACTGTATATTCCATATTAGTAGTGAAACAGCAATAATTTTACTGACCACAAATACTGAAACATTACTAATGCTCTTTTTATGATGTCGTCCTCTGCTTTCTTTTCAATTGGAAGCATACACTCATTTATATTGTTATTTGTGCATTTGACACAAAAATACACCTATACACTTCAGTCACATAAAAGTCTTGCAAAGAAGGCCTGCCATATGCCTTGTGCTATATACAGACATACATTCAACAGCTAAACTTGCTGACTATAGCTAAGGACTCTCTTCATCGACTATTACAACTTCCACTGACAACAACAGTTACATCATCAGTCCAGACCCTCCCTACCTGTATTTGGTACAGAGCAAAGAGCAGAGAGCGTTCATCCTGGTGAACAAGCAGAGGAGAGAGAGCAGAACTGCTGCATGCTGCTGCTGACATGAACTGAGAGGAGTGCATAGCCAGAGGGGCAGAAGGAGGGAAGACAGAGGGAGGGAGGACGGCTTGCCTAACAAGGCATGTGGGGGGTTGTTCCCTCTCTCTGACACACACACACACACACACACACACACACACACACACACACACACACACACACACACACACACACACACACACACACAGGTCAATCCAAAGCCACTTCCCGGTGTGAGACTGCTAGTGTCATGGTGCATTGAAATCACAGGGGACAAAGTTGACAGAATCATGCTGAGGTTCAAGGAAATTATTTACAAAGCAACAGGAAGTCACAGTTCTTCACTTTGTTTGGTTCTGATTGTCTTTTTCACACTTGGGATTTTGGAACTTTGGATCATATATTTAGTGATACTCTTCAGTTTTGAAGAACCAATCCAAACCTTTGAAATACAAACTATATAGATCTACATAATACTTATGTAGGTCTTGGTGGTTTTTCATTGCCAGTGCCAATATGATACCTGTTTTTTTTGTCCTGCCATTTTTCATGTCACAAAATAATCTGAACTTGGTCAGTGTCCAACATCTTAACACAAGTAGCTGCATATGACCATTGTATACAGTATGAAACAAACATGTTAAAAGATATCTAATCAAAGAATAAATAAGAATAGTAAGTGCAGCAAAGCCAAGCATTTCAGTATTCTATGCTACAGATGACTCACTCTCAAAACTAATAAAAGATTTTTCCCAGCCCCATGTAGAAAATAATGCAATTAATGTGGTAAGAAATAAGTACATATGTGTACATATGACCTGAGCGCAGCATAATGTCCCCAGATATCAGGCAGAATCAGCATTTACAGTAAATACCATGTTACAATTACAATGTAAGGTCAGCATTCTTTTTCTTTTCTTTTTTTTATTGATAAGATTATATTTACGTCTTTCCCATAAAAACCTGTACGCAGCAGCGCAACAGTATGGGGGTGGTACCAACTGCTGCTAGAAGGCCAATGGGACTGCAGTGTTGGTGGAGTGTGTGGAACACTGGGTTGTGACCTGAACTTTTCTCTAGGATTAAATACCGCAACACACACCCAGCACCTCCTGATGGGCCTCTATGTGTTTGTGTGAGGGTGACGAAGAATTTCTCAACAGTGCATACCAATGTTCTCAATCAGAAGTCTGAAAGCAAAAATGTATTTTGGTCAAGCAGTGGTTATGGTGAAAAACTTTGAAGGTACAAATAATAAACCTGAAGGCTGTTGAAATAAAAGGCTCTTTGGTATGATCTGTTAGACCACAAATATAATATGCATGCATGCCTATACAATATGCAACTCTGAAAATTTTGCATATGCAACCTTAAAATCTGTGTCAAATTATATTTTATTAGAGAGAGAAAAACATACTGCATCACTTACACATTAACACTTTTGTCAATGTATTTATTGTTACTGTAATTGCTTTAATGGAGAACCAAAATCAAGGCCAATATGCAGTGAATTTATGCCAAAGAAAAAAATAATCGTTTCAAGGCAATATTGAAATCATTGTTTTCACTAAGCTGAGGTTTTATCATTTCTAATAATATGGACAGAAATGATAAAGATAGATCATTTAGATCATAAAGCATTTATTATCCTCTGTTGAGTGCTTTGTTCGTATACACACTGATATGTACAATAACACACTGCAATACAATAATACCTGCCTCAATAATGCCAAAGCATTATAAAGACGACTACTGTGCTTAAGACAAGGCCTGCCTCAGACTCTGAATATTTTTCTACAAGAAACAATTTATCACAGTGATTAAAGATCTTTGACTCATACAGAGACATTAAGGTGATTATAAATATTAGATGTGGACTATCATCAAGGTCATAGTTACAATGACAGTTACAATTTGTCATTTGGCAGATGCTTTTATCCAATGCGATGTACATATAAGATTTTCATACATCACAAGCATACATCTAGATGGGAGAGAACAACAAGAGTAAGTGCCATAACAAAACTTTCTGGTCCAACTGGACATAGGTGCTACGAGACAGTGCTACGAAGTAATGCATAGAGGGAACTTTTTTAAGAAAGAAGGTTTTCAGTAAAGAGCTTGGTATTTCGTCTTTTTCTTTGTAGGCAAGCATTAAGGAATGATGTGAGCAGAGCTGAGTCAAGTTGAATACTGATCTGTTGTTGTATAGAGCGACCAGCCGGGATGACAAGAAGCTCAGTCTTTGACAGGTTAAGCTGAAGGTGACACTCCTTCATCCATGCCGAGATATGGGCGAGGCATGCCAATATATGTTCCGAGACAGTGTCTTGTGGGAACGAAAGGAGGAGCTGGGTATCGTCAGCATATGAATTGTATGAGAAGCCATGTAAGGGGATGACTGCACCAAGTGCGGTGGTGTATATTGAAAAGAGAAGGGGTCCAAGCACTGACCCTTGAGGTATGAAAACAGCACCTTCGTTCAGCTAACAAATAAAAAAGGTAAAACTATGCCAGGTAAATTAAATGAGGCAAAATTCCACAAAGTGGTGAAAATGTTACATGTGTGTATCAAATGTTTCTTCATGTGTTATTCCTAATTGGTTTCATTGCCAGAAAATATTAATCAATCCTAACAAGCTAGATTAACAGCATTCATAGAAAACTTTTTTATGAGGTATTCAAATCATATCTGAATTTGGTTTTGTCTCTCGCCTGAAATGGAAATTATATCTGAAAAGATAAATGCAGCACATTCTTGGGTGTGATTTGAATATCTAAAAAGATCATTAAGTGTGCTAGAAATTATCTTGAAAACTTGTTTTCCTCCTCATAATAGGCCACCCTGGAGGTTTCAGGTAATAATCTTCATTAAGCTTAACACAATGAAAGATTTGGCATCCGCTGAAAACATCACTCAGAGGACAAATTCAAAATAATAACTACCCGTCCCTCTCAACCTGCCATGAAGATGTGCAGGAAGAGTATGTAGTGCTGGAAAAATTAAACAACAATAATAAATAAATAATACTATACTCGTGCTGAAAAAATCAGCATGAGTATAGAACCCCATCTCCTGTATTTACAGTGTAAGAGTAATAATCATCCCCCATTTACAAGTTCAGAAACTAGAAAACATAAGTATAAGAACTGTGCACTATTTATCTATTCATTTTTTAATACTCTTCAATGATGCCAAGCCAATTAGAACTGACAATGAATAAAATCTCTTAGACTGCATTTGGGGAAATGTGTATAAAATGATGCACAATATATGTAGAATATTTTGATTTGATGGAGTCATGTGGTATCTCTGGTTTCAATACTTTACACAAGTGTTGTGATGCTTGAAAAGTGTTGGAACAAGCAGATTCTAAATATGTATTATTACTGTAGGTGATTCTTTGATAGTGTAAAAACCTACAGGAAAGAGACCACATTCAAAGGTTAAATCCAGAGTTAAAGAGATTAAAGAGTGTTGGTGCAGATGTGGTAATCAGTGGTATGCAAAATGACAACTGAAAAAGAAGCTATATTGTTCAAACTTGCCAGCGTATTGCACAGCACCACCATTAGCTTGGAATTCCATCAGAGTTGCCAACATCATGTAAAATGAAAATGGCATCTGGCACAATCAACAGTAAATTAATGTAAAATACTGTTTGCAAAAATTTAAACATGCCTCCAAATTAGGTTAAAATCAGTCAACCAAAGCCTTGATTATATATAGAGCAGCCGTGCCCTCTGCTCTAGCCTCTTTCCACTAACATCTGCAACTGTATTTTCTCAGAGTATTTCTTTTATTGCTATTGATGAGATGAAAAGATGGAGCATACTAATGATGATAAATTGATACCTACGTCTGTCAGCATAGTACCATTTGAACATTTTACTATTTTAGGCAGCAATTTTACCATAGCAATGATTAGTTTGTTAGCATTCAGCAACTCCAGTTCACTCTTTAAGAACTCTTTGAAGTACAGATGCAAATGGAACAGTCAGACTCTGTGTACACACACCCCAATGGTGAGAATTGCAGCAAATTGTGTCTACAAGCCATGACAAAGCAGGAACACTATGCAGGCTGATCCTGTGTATATGTGCATTCGCCTCTCTGTTTGATGAAATACGATGAAATATTTGTGGTGTGTGAGCAGCCAAACACTTTTTCAATATTTTCAACCCTGTGCTGAGCCTGTTGCAATTGAAATTTTGTTCTGTATACACTTGCTGTCTACTGAATGACAATAAAGAAAGTCTAAGTCTAACTCAAAAGCAGTAAGTGGTGTTGTACCCACCTCCAGTAGACGAGCACAGCCAGCAGAAGAAAGAGGCAGAGGAAAGTCAGAGCTGAAACCACCAGCAAAGGTACTAGCCACTCCACACGTCCCAGACCCGCCCCAAACCCAGGCCTTGTCTGGTGGGTCAGGTTGGTCATTGCACTGGGGCGGTCTGGTAGAAAAAGAGGAAGAAATTAATGAGGTAAACAAATCCACTGTCCACAGGCAGAGGCCATGAGGGAAGAGAAAGAATGAGAATATGACTGAGAAGAAGTTGGAGGAGATGGATGCCATTGAGTAGAGGAGGGTAAAAGAGCAAAATCAGGTAGCAGTGCTATTTCTTACTATATGTAGAAATAAGGATTGGATTAGAGTGGAATTAACATAGAACTACAGACTAACTATTACAAATAAGATGGAAGAAAGGGAGCAGGAATGATGGAGCTAGTGTTAGTAATACCATGGTTGTTTTAGATCAGACATAGTCAATGTTCAGTCTGTTATACATTGGCCTTCATATTACAAGACAAATAAATGAAAACCTATACCACTTATCTCTCATTGTAGAACCAGTAATCTTGAAAAGTACACCAGCAGCATAGCATCACTACCATCTATTAAGATTTGATAGTGTATGTATCACAAATATTTATTACAGCTCCCACGGTTCCTAATATGTTGTTTCCTTTTACCACTGGAGGAACTAGAATTTTAGTGCACACCAAGAAACAATCACTATGTGCTGCCAAGCTGCATTTACAGTATGTCAATGCAGCCATAACCTGGTGAATGCCAACAACTGTGACAAGTTTCTGGTAAATGGAGTCCTTAAAACATCTAAAATTTCAAAGGGCAGCTTTACACATTACAAGATAGACCATTGCATTCGTTTGGGTACACTTAATCACTATGAGACCAAAAAAATATATGTATAAAAAATAGCCACAAGCAGCAATTCCGGGTTCAACCTTCAGCAGAGGGATGCAGCTTAGTTGGCCAGAAGTAAAGTTTCAAGCAGCTAATGGGCACTTTCAGGCTTCACAAAGGTGAGCAAACTCATTTGTTAAAACAAGAAGTGACATCAATCACACACTAGTTTATTGAATCTGAGCAAAAAATGGTGGGAATATTCAAGAGATAGCACAGGATGTCTCCAGAGAGTTTGATCATGATTTCTCAAAAGCAAAGTTATGAGCAAATATGTGATTTGATTGATATGGCAGTTCAGATTTTAATTCATACTTGGCTCAAAATGCTTTGGTAGACATATTCCCAAACACAGCCTGAAGATATGTCCCCAGATTTATGATAGATAAATCATTAATGATTCATAATCATTTTCCTGCAATGCCCCGTCCCTTGCAAAGTTATTTTGGTTGATGCCGGCCATTTTTTTTGACCGATCTTGCTTATTTATAATAGAAACGTGTCTAAGCCCAAAAAAATACCCATTTTGGCATTCTATTCATGTTAATTCTATTCATTTATTTTTTTAATTCAGTAAGGAAGAAAATCCATCACGACAATTAGATCCAATGGGGCAGAAAAATAACAATAACGATAACAATAACAGGAATCTTTAAGATCATAATCTTAAAGAAGCCCAATCACAGTGTGGTTCTGCTTCATTGATGGCTTGAACCCCAAGTATAGCAACAAGCGGTGATTTGTGGGTTCAAGAACTTTTGACCGCAACAGAAGGAAGCATCTCAGACTTCACAAAGGTGACCAAAGTCAGTCCAGCTAGTTTAATTCTGTTTATACAAAGAGTGAGACCAATCACACACTTTATCATCACAAAGCCTGCAGGATTTCAATAATGTACAATATATTAGCCTTGAATGCTTATTATGTCCCATCCTCTTTAAAGGAACAGTCTGACATTTTTGTAAATACCTTTTGACACTTTTAGAGTTGTTGAAAGAATGGAGCTGCACTGGTAGTTTCTAGTCTGCAGTTTTTTGCTCGTAGTACTCTATTGCACCACTGGAAGACTCCCATCCCAGAATGCAGGCTTACTTATGGTTCTGAAGGTTTCCAAAAGCAGAATCTGAGCCAGAGCCTTCAGCTATCAAGCTCCTCTCCTGTGGAACGATCTTTCAGTCTCGGTCTGGGGTGCAGATATCCACTCTACATTTCAGTAGGCTTCAGTAGGCTTAAAACTTTCCACTAGTTGATAGTTAAGGCTTGCTCAGGCTTGCCTTGGACAATACCTTTGTTATGCTGCTATAGGTCTAGACTGCTGGGGGACTTCCCATGATACACTGAGCTCCTCTCTTCTCCCCTCTCTGTCCATATGTATGCATTCATGTCCCATTAACACGTGTTACTCTTTTAGCTTCTTCCCCCAGAGCCTTTGCATGTTCTTATCTCCCACGTTGCCATGCATCATGGTTGTACGTGGAGTTTGGATTGTGGTTACAACTACCACTTTGGTCCTGCTTGACACTAACTGCTAACTATTCCATATATATTATTACATTCATATATTATATCATATACGTAGACTTTAGAGTTTTTTCTGTAATTGACTTAAAATGGCCCGTACAGCTATGTTCTGAGCTTGTTACCCTTTTATAGACATTTTTGTCACCTTTTTTAATGGGTGGAACTAACTAGGTCTGTATGAAGAAAACATTCTCATTTCTGATCTTGGCTGCAAGCAGAGGCACATTTAGGGCCTGGCAACTTTTTTCTACTGTCAAAGTATTTAATATGAACAGACAGTGTTCCCAACTTGCTGACTTTCTTGCCAGACCCTCCCTCTCATGCAAATACTTCTAACATTGCCATTTACAATAGCAAATGCAGACCAACACAACACCAACAAGACTAGCCATAGCTACAAGGCTGTAATTGGTCCATTGGTTGTCAAACCTGTGAAAATAGCCATGAGTAAGTACAAATCCAGTCTTTTTGCAAGATTTCGAATTCTGTGATTTTAAAACAAACCACGGAACTGGGCTTCTCAAAAATGTTATCATGCATAAATTCACTTGCTTACTTCACTCAGTGGTTGCTGTGTATTACTGTCCAAGAATACAAATCAAAACTAATTGTGGATCTTGGCGAGTCAAGCCCTGAAAAGTTTTGGATCTTTAAAAAAAAAAATGTTGCTTTCTCCATGGATTCCTAATTTTACATTAGTTTGACTGACATCCAATGGAACATGTCTTGTTTAATATCCTGTTAATGTTTCTGTTCAGTACATAGTGCAGACTTTATTAGAATTTGTATATCGTGTGGAACTGGGGCACAGCTTATTCGCTAAGCTAGGCAAAAGGCATCCTGGACCTACTGTATCTGGGACACAAAATGATGAAATGGATCAATATCTCATGGTGGGTAAGACAGCAAACAAGCATGTATCTCAATACACGAGTGCTGCAGCAAATAGAAACCATCACATAAATAAAAATAATACAGATCAGTACAGACTACCAGGCCTGTTCCTAGGTGATGTTGTTGCTGCTCTGAACTCTGCACACTCTATGCTATTTGAGGAGGTGTATAGCCAGATAACTACATCAAACCACACACAGAGCTCTGGATAATTTGAGTAATTCGTCAAATCCAATTTGTTTTTCAGTCTCTTAATCACCACCACCACCATCATTACCACCTACCCAGTTCAGCTGCTGCAGCCGTGACGTTGCTGGAGCTGACGCCGGCCCCCATGGCCTTCAGTCTGCAGCTTTGCCTGGAGCCGAATGCTACATTAGACCGGGCTCCTGCACTGCACCACAGCTGGCTCACATCACCACTAACTCTGCATCCCCTTCCTTGCATCCACACACTCACACACAGAGACATGCACAGTGTACACAGAGAAACCCGGAGATGCCGCCCGCCTCTGTTCCCTTCTCGTTTCGTTCTGCTTTTCTCTTACGATTATGGCGGTCTGCCAAAAATAAATAAATAAATAAACCTTTGCCAGCTGCATGCGAAAACACACACGTCACACACACACACACACACACACACACACACACACACACACACACACACACACACACACACACACACACACACACACAGAGAGTCAGTAGTGTGCTGTGAGATGCATACTGTACTGACACTAACACACCAAACACACACACATGTAACTATAAATGGAGCTTTTTTTTCTCCCCTGCAGCTGAGTGTAGCCTGCAAGCTCCATGTCCTCTCACCATGTCTGAAAGTAGGCCAGCACTCAAATCAGAGCAAGAAGAGCGGGAGAGCAGGAGAAAAGAAGAGCGGGTGCTGGAAGAGTAAGAGCAGGGGTGGAGGGGGTGGGGGTGGGGAGGCTGAATCCCAATAAAATTGTGTGTCTTCTGCCTTGACTTTTCAATGTATTTATGTATCTAAAGAAAAGTTGTTTCTGGTCGAAGCAGGACTTATTTGATTACTTTGTAGGGGTTGCTGGTCAACCAAGTAGTTTTGTTGCACAGGGTTAGGGTTAACCCTAACCCTAACCCTACCCTCATCTAAACCTAACTCTAATCAATGTGCAACCGTGTCACCTTAACCACATGTTTATTACTGTTTTCAGGAAGCTTTAACCAGTAATGTAGCAAGACGTTGCTAACTAGACGTTATATATCTATTATTGTTACCTTGACCACAAAGCACTGTACATCAAAAAATGAGGCTAAAAGGGCCTTAAAAAATCCTGACCAAGGGACCATATGTGACGAGTTGGAGTTAAAGTGAGAATGTGTTTTAAAAAAAAGTGTATAGAATAAAAATAATATAAATTTTGAGTTAAGTATACCACATAATTTATTGATGTTGCCCATACACCATAAAATTCACACAATAAATACAGACTATCCAGAAACTCTTGCTAGTGTGATGCGACTTGTTGAGATTCACTAGCTGATGATGTCAGGAGCAAGACCCTGGGGGAGGGTCTTGCTGAGTAGGCAAGCTAAGTACATTTTTATGAACACTACACATCTTTCTCATATTGTATATCATCTTATTGTGTAGGCTGCACGGTGGCGCAGCAGGTAGTGCGGGTGCCTCACAGCAAGAAGGTTGCCGGTTCGATCCCCGGGTCAGGCGGGGCCTTTCTGTGTGAAGTTTGCATGTTCTTCCCGTGCATGCATGGGTTCTCTCCGGGTACTCCGGCTTCCTCCCACAGACCAAAAACATGCTCATTAGGTTAATTGATGACTCTAAATTGTCCGTAGGTATGAGTGTGAATGTTTGTCTGTCTTTGCATGTGGCCCTGCAATCGGCTGGCGACCGGCTCAGGGTGTACCCCGCCTCTCGCCCACTGTAGCTGGGATAGGCTCCAGCCCCCCGCAACCCCGAAAGGGATAGGCGGTATAGATAATGGATGGATGGATCTTATTGTGTAACATTTTAATAGTTTGTAGTGGGAGGGCTGCTGTGGGGGAGTGACAAGCCTGCGGGTGGGATACTTGGTGGTTCTCCTTCTAAGGTATATCTTAAGGCACATTGTATTGCAGTGGGATGGCAGGTGGTGCGCGTGCCTCACAGCAAAAGAGGGTCGCAGTTTTTTTCCCCGGGTCAGGCGGGGCCTTTCTGTGCGAAGTTTGCATGTTCTTCCCATGCATGTGTGGGTTCTCTCCGGGCACTCCGGCTTCATCCCACAGACCAAAAACAAGCTCATTAGGTTAATTGGTGACTCTAAAATTGTCCTTAGGTGTGAGTGTGAGTGTGAATGGTTGTCTGTCTCTATATGTTTCCCTGCAATTGACTGGCGACCAGTTCAGGGTGTACGCCGTCCCTCGCCCGTTGACAGCTGGGATAGGCTCCAGCCCCGCCTGCAACCCCGAAAAGGGATAGTCATGTATAGGCAATGGATGGATGTATTGCAGTGCCTCCAATCAAAGGGTGTTCACATGCCTGGGTAGTATTGCCTTATGATAAAAGTTTAGCCGTGTGTGTAGTGGTCCTTCAACTTAGCGTGCCATGTTCACAGGTGTGCCTTGAAGCTAGTGAGACAAGCCTTGTGTGTAGTGGTTCTTCAACTTGTGTGCTGTGATCAAATAGCGTGCCTTAAGTGTGTGTGTATGTAATGCAGCTTAAAGGCAGTCTAGCATGTTCCCCCCGTGACCTTCACCTTACCTGGTTGTAGCTCTCTACTCATTTTATGAATTACTCAAGTGCTGCTAATAAAGATTGTCCCTGTTTGTACGCCACCCTCCTCTGTGTGTGTGTGTATTCAAGGATTCTGACATTTCGGGCATTCATTGCTAAAGGCAAAACCCACATTTATTACACTACTCACACTCAGATAGACTTCAAAAGAATAGACATCCAAAATGGAGCCAGACATGTTTGTTGGGAGATTAAAGTCTCTGTTCCTTGAAAACTGATTTAGTTGTTTGCTAAATAATGTTACTTTCTCAAGTATTGCACTCAACATGCACTCAGCAGAAAAACAGAATACACCTACTTTTACAAAATTGTGCAGCAACTTTTAAATTGTTGCCCTTGAGTCCCTCCAGCTCAAACAGAATAAACTTTGCCAAATGTGCTTTGACAAAGAGTCTAAGAATGCCATTGCCGGGGAATATCAGAATATTGCTTTTGTTCATAACAGTGCCTGGTCTTGTGCTAAGACTATTTCAAAGCCCTTGAAATTGAACTGATGTCCCATGGTGTTGGCTTGGCTAATGCAGTGCCCTGCAGAAAGTCTTTGGTGGGGGAAAGAAGTGGAGTAACAAGGGGAAAAGCATTAGGTCTACTCTCAGCTTCTTATGTTCAAGCTCCATAACTTTTTCACAACTCTTATAGAGATAAACTATAAGCTATAAACAAGCTATTCACCTTTTGTTTGATAAATGCTGTCAAAGTCATGGTCATTTCATTTAACACTGAGTTAGCCAAAATGTATTCTTCTATTGTGGACAAATTTTCAAATCCATCCATCCATCCATTTTCTATGCCGCTTGTCCCTTTCGGGGTTGCGGGGGGGGCCGAAGCCTATCTCGGCTGTCAATGGGCGAGAGGCGGGGTACACCCTGGACCCGTCGCCAGCCGATCGCAGGGCACATACACACACCATTCACACTCACACTCACACCTAGGGGCAATTTAGAGTCACCAATTAACCTAATGAGCATGTTTTTGGTCTGTGGGAGGAAGCCGGAGTACCCGGAGAGAACCCACACATGCAACATGCAAACTTCACACAGAAAGGCCCGACCCGGGAATCGAACCAGCGACCTTCTTGCTGTGAGGCACGCGCACTACCTGCTGCGCCACCGTGCAGCCATTTTCAAACCCATTAATACTAAATACAACTGAACAAAGTGGAATAATTAAATACTTTTAAAAAGCATGAATTAGAATAGTACCTGGAGAAAGAAAATCTTATTTAGTCTAAGTGTCAGGCATTTTGCTGTTGGTTGTTGTTCACTCTGGACCTTATCCTGTTTATTATTTGATCATGTGAGGAGATATTTCTCCCGTCTCCCCAGATGTGATTCCTCAAACATTTTTCGACACTGTACTACTTCATTGCTTTTGTAAATTAAAGGGATGGGAGGGAAGTCGATAATTCTGTTTTCTGAGAATTCAGAAGTTCCAACTATCTATTTCTATAAAATATTAAACCTAATTGATTGTTCGCATGAGGCTTTAGCACATAGTTGACTCACCAGTATGGACGGAAAAAGGCCAGTGCTTTGTGTCTCCCCCTGTTATGGGTCTGAGTGTCACTGTTGGGTCCTTGGGGGCAGGGAATGTTGCTTTTTCACTGGTTGCATCTGTGGTGGTAGTGAGGTTGGAGTCAAGTGGATTATGAGTATACACCAGCTGGTATTCTACGCCAGGAAGAATATTAGTTGGGTCTGGCTCTGTCTGTCTTTTTTCCTGTGCAGTGGCATACGGTGTCTTGCTAGGTGGCTCATTCACTACTGTACTGTTGTCCTTCCTCCCTGCCCTACCCACACCTCTTGATCCCTTCTTCCCCTTCTTTTCATCTTTCTCTTCTTCTTCTTCCTCTTCTTCCTTATCCTCTCCTTCCCTCTCTCCATCCTCTTTTTGACCCTTGCTGTTCTCTCCATCCTCACCCCCTGCTTCATTGTTTTCTTTGGCTATACAGGTCATGACAGCAGAGGCAGAGGTGGTAACGTCTTTGGCAGTCTCAGTGGGTGTGGTGGTTTGGTGTGTGGAGGTAGGATTATGGGTTGGTGCTCTGCTTGGCCAAACAGAGCTTGGGAAGGAGGAAATAGCACCACCGCTGAAGCCCAGACCGGCCAGTAAAGTGCTGGTCACCACGGATGCCACCGTTGCTTGACTACCACTGGAGGACGGGCCAATGCCAGTAGCCATAGAAACGAAGGAGAAGGGGATGCCCGAGGAGGTCCAAGTAGATGAACCAGAGGAGATAGGAGCCATGTCGGCAGAGGAGGCTGGAGACAGTGTTGGCTGAGAAGGAAACAATTGCTGAATTAATTCTTCACACAACTACTTTCAAAAAAAAAGAGGAACCATCCCTCAACAGAAGAGGAGGTCTATGACACTGCTGCTCCCACAATGCTGCCCTATCATCCCCTCCCAGGAGATTTCACAGCTATTCATAAATGGCCTTTTGACTACTCAGACAACAGTCCCTCACACTTGGCCCCAGGTGATTCCCATGACTATAGTGACTGCATGTATACAGCTAAGAGCACTAACAACCCAAGTGAAATCAATGATGATGATAATGACCCCACAGAGATTAAACACCTGGGACTCCCCACCAGTAAGTTAGAACTGAAGAATACCCTTGGATGAGAGGCAAAATGTTTTCAGGTTTCAACACCAAACACCTGGTATCCCTAGATTTGAACATCCCTGGAGTACCATGACTTGAATGACTGAGAATCTTCATAGACATACTGCCATCACCTTTCTTGTGTACAAGTGCAACACAAACAACAAATTTGATCATTAACAGACCAAAGTCTGAAGGATAGTTGTATTTCTTTGGGGCAAACTGAAGCCTTAAGGTTTCACAGGTCACAGTGGTTGGCAACCACTGATGTCAGTGATAGAATAATTTAATTTCAAACATTTAAACCAGTGCATTTTATACATTTAATTTTTAGATTCATGTGAAATGCCCAAATTTAATCCGCAACAGACCAAGAAGTGGTCATCGGTGTTTATGTTGTGTTATCATTTAATTTTAGGTGCATTTATGTAGCCTTTTACCAGATTAAAGGAAGATTAAGACATAATATTAAGCAGAATAAAGGACCCTGAATTGTGTGTGCTGGGATTTTGATAAAATTATGATATCCTCAAGTTGTTTGACTTGATGTTTGTCCCACATCTTTTTTAATTAACAATTAAAATGCTGCTGTCCTATTAGCACTTCATTGTAATTCTGATTTTTATTCTGTTCAAGACATTCCTGTCCACAGAGGGAAGAATGATGCTAATACAAACACTGCTCTCTGCTGGATTATAAATGAAAAGACACGTGATTCACCTCTGCTTTCCTTACCATTCCAGTTTTCACAATCCTCGTGCCCTCAAAGATCCTGGTAGTGTTTGCTGAAACAGAAAAACGGGACAATCCACGATTACACACAGAGGAGACAACCAGGCAACACTTCAATTGAAGGCGTGTCCATAGGACATCCATGAGTGCATTGTAAGAAGATTAATCACAGCATGAATGAATGTAAATGCAAGGTGCTGAATACTTCATGGGGCAGCCAATAAACTCAAAGTAGATTAAATTAATGCATCTCACTGCATTTCAGGTGCTTGCTCTTAGTCTTTTCTTTCCTTTGTTATTTTTGCTTACAGCCTGCAGCTGTTCATATGAGTTCACATAAATAATCATAATATAAAAGAATTTATATTATAATCAAAGGAATCCTAACAGTCAGATAGTACGGTTTGCACAAATGTAAGACAATAGGTACAGCATATTGAGAGAGGGCAGTGCACATGAAAAAGATGCGTGCTGATGGCTGTATTGACATTTATGATGACATTAGAGATAATGTGGCAGCAATTCATGTGCAATAGAGGTCTAAGAGCTGTGTGTGTGTCTGCAGAGACCAGGCCGGTGTGTTTCTCTGTGTTCCTGTATTACCTCTGAAGAGCATGCTCTGGCTGAAGTCACTGTGCATGTCATTCATGCAGACAGCCTGGACTCGAAACAGGTACAGCACATCTGGGGAGACGGGAGAAATGACGGCCTCCTGGACAACACACACACAATATGCATAGATTCATACGTGCATGACATTTTGAAGCTTTTGAAGGACGTTTTTGATTTAGGGGGAAAAATCCTTTAATTATGAACCTTCCAACCAGTCTCTACTTTTTAAATGAAGATTCACATGAAATATGCGTGATGAGGTAACTGTAAGGGATAGAAAAACTCAATTTGATTCTTAACTCTTAGATACACACATTTGTTGAAAATGACATTTTTTGTTTCAACAAAAATATTACACCTTTTCATGTCGTAGGTTTCCTTAAAAATCTTGTTTATGATAATTTTCCATTTTTCTTTATCAATTACTATATTCTACCATATTTTCTGAAACCAGGCCTTTACTTGTAGCAGGCTTATATTAAAGACAGGCCTTTATTTCCTTTTAATTATCTTATCATTATTTGATAACAATGTAACCCTTGCTTATATTTTAGACTCCTTTCATTTCTTAAAAAGGCTAAGGACATGGGGTAAGTCTCGAGTCTTTTATTAGATATTTTCTTGCTCCTTGCTTGAACCAGAAGTTGTTCTGGTCTGTGATCTTGAAGGCTGTGTCCAAGTTCCAATTTCTGCTCAGAGAATCAAGGAGTAAGGATAGACAAGAGCAAAGTTCATGGAAGTCTTCCACTTTTCCACTTTTCACATGTGAGCCTGATGAGCATTGGGGTTGATTTGGTTTGAAACATGAAACATTTGGCTTAATAAATGATTTCCGATGTTCAAAAGACACACCAATTATATTCTTGGCTATTAAATAATGATTTCACGAGCAGAATATTGATAAATACTAGTGCAAACAATGAATAGAAAAATTAATTCATTCTGTCAGTTGGTTCTTATGCCTCTGAGCACAACACAGTATGAATACAGAATGCAGGTCATTATTCATGTGCAGGTGTCTGTTAAACAGGAAACAGGCTCGAAAAAAACTGCTGTCCTAGCAGTGACAACTGTGTCTTTATTAGTATTAGCACAGTGTACATGTATGCAGACACAAATTCATCAAATGTCTCTACAGCTGTTAAAGGTGAATGGCAGCTGATCCAGCTGTGATCAGCTGCCACCGTGAGGAGAAATGAATGTCACTTCATGTGACATTTCAGAGGACATGACATCTTCTCTCTTTCTTCTCTCCTCATTTCCTTGTGTCTCTCCATGCATTGTCAGTGAGACGATGCAGTTTGAGAGATTTGGGGTGTACTCATGGACAGACAGAGACCCACAGCTGTGACAACAGACCAAAAATAGTTTAGATGAGTAATTCGGTACGAAGAGGTGGTGAAAATACCACAGTTATATTGCTAAATTCATTAAATGAAAGCAATGTACATTATGCTTAGTTGGCATACACATTATATGACAGAAATAGGGAATTTATCCACCCTTGTCTTTGGATAACTCAGTAATTAAATTAAATTAAATTAAATTAAATTAAATTAAATTAAATTAAATTAAATTAAATTAAATTAAATTAAATTAATCAATAGAGCCTTGTTGAATGGTATATTAAATTCTCTGCCTTATTCTTCCATTGCTTCATCCCCTTTTGACAAGTTCATGACATTACTAAGTCTAATTTTTAATCAAGTCTGACAAAGTTATTGATCAGATTTCATAAGCTGTTTTATCACCACAGATGATCAAAATCACACTACAATGTGCAGGGATACCATTGGAAAATATCACATTCTGCTGTGTTTTATGGTTTCATGAGGTAAAATCAGTTCAGTTAGCCCGTCAGTCATGAGGATACACTTCCATCACGGTACCCAGTATGTCAACTACACCATCACATTGTATCACCAATCTATATGTGCACCTACTGCGCACAATCAAACTTTTTATTCTCTTTTTATTCTCAATGAGATAGCATTATCTGTCAATCATCCACATTGACAAACATCCCTACAAAGTTTGAATTCATTGTTTTGGTTTTTACAGTCCACAACTATTTTGATTCAGTCTGAGCATTCTCCTCAACATATTTTCAGCAGCAGCAAGCAGCTGTTTTTAACACTAAAGCTCTGATAAATTGACCCAACAGACACAGTAAGCAACTAGCTGCTGAATATAGTGGAGCATTTAGCAAGAGCCAGATATTTTCCTCAGGAGATGGTGGTGACCAACACAAAGTAAAAGAGAAAATGAAAATTGGACTTACTTATCAGGTGGCCAGAAATAAAACCTGAAGTAAATAATAATGTCTCTCTGCATCTGCTGAATGAGTAAACAGGTCATTTTTTTGCTGGCATATTCACAAAATTAACTTTATATGGGAAAAAAAGGTGTCATTTTCATTTTTGTGGAGTTCAGCTCCAAATGTCCCCTGTCCTCCATACACACAAACACAGAGATCAGATTATTAAAGATCAACAAAGAAATGAAAAACTCATGACTTCAGTGCCCCTTAAAGACATCGTTGCAAACAATAATCCCTCCTCTCTACAAATTTGACATGGAAATGAATGGACTGAAAATAACACAGACTGTATTAAATCTTATTTTTTCACAAACGAAAACTTACACCGTTATGATAATTTGAAACGTACCCAAACTCATAGCCACTTCAAGCATTCTATCTTTACCAGAAAGGGTATGCTAGTAGAACAGCTCGCGATCCCTCATTTGAGGCAGATTCACCTCCAAATTAATGATGATGGACAGCTCCTTCAAACTGAACTTCCACTGATGAGGAAATTTTATGCTGCCATTAAAAGGACAAATGTCACACCTTAAATAAAAACAAGCACACATCTTCATTTTGAAAGTTGAACTGGCTTAATTCTAAGTTTCCACATTTTTGCTGTGAATTTCCACACAACTCCTTTATTCTCTATCACGTACTCAGAGGGAACTAGATATAATCACCACAAATGCACCATGGAACTTTACAGAAAATCTGAAATGCAACTGATAGCAACTGAATTGAATTGAATTGAATTGAACTGAACTGAATTGATAGCTTTCATGGGAAGGTAGTCCTCTGTCATATGTGGGTGTTGGTGTTCACACAGATGCTGTGGAAAATTCCCACTTCTAGCTGACTCCTGCTCTTACAAAGATGTGTGGCAAAGATTGAGTAGTTCAAAAGGCTTCATGTAAACATCTTAGGGCTTCAGTGTACGGTGGCATCAACAGCAGCTAATGAACTAAGTAAGAGTCTGAATCTTGAATCTAATCACTGTGTCCTTTACAAAACAGACCTGCATCATTATTCAGTTCATACACTAATACAATACCATGTCGGTTATGTATAAATTCATTTTCAATTCACTTCAATTCTATTTGTATAGCGCCAAATCACAAAAGAAGTTGTCTCAGGACACTTTCCATAGTGCTGGTACAGACCATACCAGCTCTAAACATCCATGTATAAATGTACATTCTACAACTATATTATTTAAATGGTCATGTCAGTTAGCTCTTTTGTGCATGTAAAAAATGCATGCAGAAGTGGCAGTCCAGCTTTTTCTATCCCATGATGCAACACAGCACCAGCTCCTGCTCGGTGACCATCCTCCACCAAGGTGAACGCCCCGTCTACCTACTGCCTGCCAGTGCTATACAAAGATGTGGAAGGAAACATTTTGAGCAAAGCAGCCAATTTCTTTGTTGTTGGCTGCAAGAACCAACACAGGTGTTCATCTACTCCCACCAGCAGAGGATAGATACCCTCCTACCAGTAGCTCAAATTTGTCCTCTATGGAAGACATTTGTAAACCTGTCCCACCCACTGCATACTACTGAATTAACTCCTTTTGCTATCTACAGAGAACATTTAGGGCTTTTCAATAATACCAAATGTGAAGGGCTGGGGCTTTGGTACCTTTCTCTTTCTCATTAAGGAAAATCACATTTTGGCTTAAAATGTTGCTGGCATATTTTAGATAAGTCTCATAACAACACATTAAAACATTATCTGAATTATTTTAACGGTATTATAGCATAGTATTTAAGTGTCCTGGTAGTCAGGGGGATATAGTACATTATAACAAACACAAAGGGATTTATTGCAGGACTGTTGAATTCTACTGCATTACTTTGAGCTGGATGTACCTAATAAACTGGCAACTGAGCGTACATTTCCATCTATATTCTGACCCCTATGCTCTGCTCTCTGACACATGCTAGCTCTGGCTCTGGCTGTTGAATCCGGTTAGGATTCAACAAGACTTCAAGTGGTATTGGCCATAAAATAGTCCAGAGCATTTTGATTGTGATAAGGGGAGCATGTGTGAGGGATTTGGGGGTACATATGAGTCCCTCTTGTGACTTAGATAGAGGTATCAAGGGAGGATATGAGGAATAAGAGCAAAATCAAAGGGTTTACATACAGAGGCAGGAAAAAATAGTGTGCTGAATGGCTGATTGGGGGAAAAACATTAAGGAAGGAAGCAGAGGAAGTAGATTTGAGAGGGAGGGATAGTCTCTTGAGTTAATGATGGGAGTATAAAACACTTCCCACCTCCCTCCCTCCATCTCTCATCATCACAGATTCCCAGGTCTGAAAGCTGAGGCTGCTTCCACAGCCAGGGGGCACTCTAATCCCTTTTTTGCTGCTGCTCCTGTTTTCCCGCAGAGCCACTGGCCCAAGGTCATGCTTTTTGCACAGGCTGGAAGCCCTGCACCCCCTCCAGCTTAGCATTAGTATTCTGCTAGCCGACCGACAGACCACAATGTAAGGGAATGAAACCTCCTGTCTGCTCCACAGCCTTCCCTCATAGCTCATTTTGCCTCCTGATGAGACCATTTGTAATGGAACTGTTGCAGGATGTTACTTGGTTTGTGTGTGTGTTTGTGATCAAAAGCATTTGTTCCTACCTTAACTACCTAACAACTACTTTAATGAAACCTCTGCTGACCTATTTTTTCATAATAAGCTGTATTTTGCCATAACTGTGTATGCATAAAAGTCATATTTTTAGTGATGCAATCAGTGCTTATTTAGTACATGTCAAAACAGTTTTGTTCCAAAACAAGTTATTAGATTTTTCAAGCCCCTAGCAGTCATATTTTTGATGATGTAAAATTCTCTGTATTTCTGAAATAACATACACATACACAAATATACTACACACTTGCTTCCTCCTGGTGTAACTGCTTTTTGATTGTCTGATAGTCCTAAAAATTATCGTCATAATTTACAATTACAGTAAACAGTGATATCTGTTCACCAAGTATTGGTTTGTGGTTTGATCCTTGGCCTTGGCAGTCTACGTGTCAAAGAATCTTTGGGAAAGATACTGAACTACTGTGAATTGTTAACGCCCATAATGAACAGGTGGCCTAGCTACCAGACAACCTAATTAACCTAATGATCATGTTTTTGGTCTGTGGGAGGAAGCCGGAGTGCCCGGAGAGAACCCACGCAAGCACAGGAATAACATGCAAACTTCACACAGAAAGGCCCTGCCCGACCCGGGGATCAAACCGGTGACCTTCTTGCTGTGAGGCACACGCATTACCTGCTGCCCCACCGTGCCGCCCGTTTATCCTTCTAATTTGACTTAATTTGATTATGACTAGGGCTGTCAGTTTAAGGCGTTAATTAGATTAATTAATTACGCTGCAAATTAACGCGCTATAAAAAAATAACGCAATTAATCATGAGTGGCAAGTCAATGCGCAAGCATTTTAAATTTGGCCCTTTGAGTGACCCGTAGGCTGCAGTGAGGTCGCATCCTACCTGCGCCACTAGTCAAAAGCAGGGTGACAACAGACATGGATGCGACACCGGAGAGCGAGGCAAGCCTACTTGGACCTTTGAACGGCAAGTTTATTTATAAAAAGAACAAAGACGGGACTATTAACAAGAACGCAGTGATTTGTACCTTGTGTAAAAAAGAATTTTCCTATCACCGTAGCAGCTCCAGCCTGAATTATCATTTACACACTACATGTAAACATGTAGTTGCTGCTAGTGCCGCTAGTGCTACCGTGAGCTCACTCTGCCAACCCACACTTGCTGAGTGGAAAACGAATGAGCAAAGCCACGACAGAAAAACTGACAAACTCTGACAAACACTCGGTTGCTGCTGATTGCAGGCCGATTTCAATTGTGGAAGACGAGGGCCTAAAAGAGGCGTTTCAGATGGCGTCATCTGACTCTAATTTCCAGCTACCGTCGAGAACTACAGTGATGAAAAGAATTCACCAGCTGTAATGTGAATGTCAGTGAATTGTAATGTCCTAGAATTCAAATTCTTTATTTGGGGACCTTTAGCAGATATGAGATTAAAATGCGATTAATTAGATTAATTAATTACAAATCCTGTAATTAATTAGATTAATTTTTTTAATCGCCTGACAGCACTAATTATGACATAAAACATTATTAGGCTTTAGTTGTAGTAGTTGAATAAATATTTGAAAATTTCTAAAACACGTTTTTGGTAAAATATGGTTCAGACACATATTGCAGGAGACACAATCTGATACTAATGCATTACAGTCATTGATCTCTAATCAGTTATTATAATAATTATGAATATCACATACCAACAGCATGCTGCGGTATGCTAATTTATTTTTCCCGCAATAGAGCTAGTCAACACAACACTGTTCAGAGGCATGCTCTCATATCTCTCTCTTGCACATTTGAGTCTCTCAGCAGCTGAATTCAACATAAGTCACGTCGGCCTCCCACTACAGGCTCCAGTCCCCCCCCAGTCTCACCAGTTTGTGTTTGGCATCAGTGAGGTGTGTTTCCTCATAGCTGTCGTCATGGGCTGTCCAGCTGTAAGACACCAGGAAGTGGAGGATGGGTGGGTGGTAAGTGACCTCTGGACGAGCCCAGCGCACAACCAGAGCGCTGCCGTTCACATGCTGCACCTTCATGTTGATGGGAGCACTACTGCATACTTGGAGGAGAGTGGGGGCAGGAATCAAAGAAAGAAAGGAGGGATTGAGGAGGAAATGTGCAGAAAAGGTACGAGAGAATAGACAAATAAAAGGGGAAAATGGAAAAGGGAGATGAGGGTGCGATGCATCAAATGAAACAAGTGTCAAGGAAGGAGAAAGAAGAGCAAAAATGAAATGATGGACATAAAATGAGGAAAAGAAAGGATAAAGATATAGGATTAGGAAAATGAAGATATTTGATGTAGAATTGGTAAGAGAAAAGATCAAATCAGAAATAAAGGAAAGAAGTAAGGAGGAAAAAAGTGGAATGGAGGGATTAAAGAACTCAAAGAAGTGAAGAAAAAAGAGAAAGAGGTGAGATGGAGAAAAGAGGGATGAGAAAGGGAGAAAGGCATGAAGGAAAGGATGAACAGGAAATGTAGTAAAGGAAGTGGACATGGGAGGAAGGAAGGATGGATGTGAAGGGAGAATGAAGGAAGCAATGAGATTTAAAGTGAGAAAGAGACAGAGAGATAATTTAATGACAGAATACATCGGCACAGCTTATCTTTCAAATACACTTCAATACACTCAGAGAGGGACACACACACACACACACAAACACACACACACACACACACACACACACACACACACACACACACACACACGTGTGTACCCACCCACCAGCGGGCAGAGAGTGCTTTTTCACTGAATACATGTGGTCCACGATTTGGTTTTATTTTCTATATAGCGCCAGATCACAACATAAGTCATTTGAGAATACTTTTCCTATAGAACAGGTCTATACCTTGTGCCTTTATTCAACAAACTCAATAGCCTTATCTGATATATCTCACACACACACACACACACACTAAAAGGGCCCAATAACACAAGCTTATATATAGTCATCCTCAGGCTAAACGCAGCCCACCTGCTCTGCCTTCAAATATCTGACAGTGGGAGATATAAATGCAAACACATACGCATTGAATGTTTTAATTATGAATTAAAACAATCAGCACTGTTGCATACAAACCCTACATTCATTCTGATAGGACCAGCCCTACACTTACCACCAGATGTCTCTGTTTTACCAGTGACATTTTCTGTTCAGACTGTAGAGTACTTGATTTCAGATTCTGAATATTTCAGAATTGAATTCTCAGTACTGCCAGGCCTTTTCTGAAACAGGTTTATATAAGCCTTTTCTCATCTGCCTTGTATATGTTCCATATACCTTCCTGTTTTCTGATCTGCTCCCTTTAAAATTTGCCATTGATGCTGCTCATGCAAAATCATGTCAGACTTCCTCTGTGTTTACCTGATGTCTTGAAAAATTCAGTGTAATATACATTTCCACAGACTAATTCTGTCAGTGTAACTACAGTCATGCGATAGTCACCCCTATGTGAGTTCTGAGTGTATCTTCCCAAACATAAATACTGTTTTCATTCACTAATAAGTTCCAGTTTTGCTTCCATTTTGCCCTTTTGTAATGTCAAGATCCCATTGGTGTAACTTGATGCTACCTGTGTTAAGTTATATTATGTTGCAGTGTTATAAATAGTGCAGTGAAATTTTATATATACTGAATTTACCATGTAAGCTGGAATGCAGGTAATTCTACCCCTTTTAATGTTTTTGTGACTGGCCACTATTCAAGCTGGGCACTCCCTGCAGCCAGGTCCAACGTCTGGCAGAAAGCTTTCAAACAAGAGTGGAGGCTGTTAAAACATCAGATTGATGATAGAGTGGCACGTTTAACAACCACATATAAGTGGAATGTCCGGGTGTCCAAATTTTGATCAATGTATCTGTAGTGTAAGCAGCAATTCTTTGTACTTTTCACTGTTGCAAAAGAGGGAGTAGCATACAACAATGCATTTAATGATTATTCCAAACACTCTATCATATTATGCAAATGTGTAAGGTAATTCAATGATGAACATGGGTTGATTGAGAATAGGACTCACGTGCCTGGCGGAAACAAATTGATTAGCTTGCTCATAAAGCGCTGCAGTGGAGATTTTCTATTCATAATCTGCAGTCGCGCCCCATGTGGCTTAGATTTACTAAAGCCATTAGTCACACACACACACACACACACACACACACACACACACACACACACACACACACACACACAAAAGCACACACATTAACAAAGTAGAACACACACATGTACATCCACCAACATCATTTGGAAGTCAAGCAGTGAATGACCTCTATGCAGGAAAAACGTATTTAACAGATTATATCAACCTGGGCCCAGTCAGCCATGCTCTGTGTATGTGTGTCACAAGTTAAAGCATTAATACCACTATAGAAAGCATGTGCTGTACATTCACAGTGTGAATTGAAGTTTAAAAGTAAGGGAAATACGTGAATATTTTCAGTAGCCCAGACAATAAAAATCCATGGTAAGCACTTGTAAAAGCACATGTAAAAAAGTAAAAATCTGTGATTAATCCAATCAGTCCTGACAGAACACAGGTGTACCGCTCACTGTTTAAGTGAGGCTTGCACACAAACTGATTGGTCTGTGTCACTGTCAATCAAAATATCAGCAGCCCTGGACCAGACCAGAAAAAGAGAGTTGCAACACTTTGTGATCTTGCCACCACACAGTCAAGTGATTCATGTTGCTCCCAGACAAATTTGCACTGTCAACCTGTTAGAATGCTTTCAAGCAGGACAGACAGCAGCAGTCATTTCATCAATTCACCAGTGAGCATGCTTGGGAAACTTTTGAACGCCACTGCCCTAGACTTCATAAGCAAAATACTTATCATCCATCCATCCATCCATCCATTTTCTATACCGTCTATCCCTTTCAGGGTTGCAGGGGGGGCTGGAGCCTATCCCAGCTGTCAACGGGCGAGAGGCGGGGTACACCCTGGACCGGTCGCCAGTCGATCGCAGGGCAACACACAAGACAGTCCCATTCACGCTCACACTCACACCTAAGGAGATTTTAGAGTCACCAATTAACCTAATGAGCATGTTTTTGGTCTGTGGGAGGAAGCCGGAGTACCCGGAGAGAACCCACGCATGCACGGGAAGAACATGCAAACTTCACACAGAAAGGCCCGACCCAGGAATCGAACCAGTGACCTTCTTGCTGTGAGGCATGCGCACTACCTGCTGCCACACCGTGCAGCTTCAAATTACTTATCATACTTGTTCAAAACTTCTTCTTCGTATGTTATTATAAAACCCCCAGGAATGGAGCTTTGGTTTGGTAAGCCTGGCGTAGGTCCCAAGTCGTGCACTGGGGACATAACTCTCATTTTGCCTGTCACCCTGGAATTACCAGAACTCTTTTCTTGTTGAAAAGGCATTTTTGGTGGTCCACAAGGGAGACGGAAACGGGCCTTTGTCTCAGCTGCATGGTATGTGCCAGAGGGAAAGCATCTTATTGCACCCCCAGCTGGTCTCTTGAGCCCCTACCAGAGATTGAGCATGTTAATCAGGGTCAGATATCAGATATCTCACTAAATGACTGTAGTATCAGTAATCTACCAGAAAACATTATTGTGCTAATCTGAGATGAATTGATATTATCCTTAATCATCCTCAATGGATAAAGCAGGTAAATGGACTGTATTTATGCAGCGCTTTCTCATCTGACGACTGCTTTTACAACACAAGTCTACATACAGGTCTACATTGCATGGCTAGGCCACCTGCTCATTATGAGCTTTTTTTTTAACCATTCACATACTGATGGCATAGCATCAAGATACTCTGATATGTGGACAGCCATTGCCCGGGATCGAACCACTGACCTTCTGATAAGTGGACGACCGCTCTATCTCTTGAGTCTGAGTGTGCCCCTCACATGGTTCTTTGGAGGTGTTTTACAAAATTGCTGAACTCATACTCAATGTGTGTAACTGAAAGGGTCTTATAGCCCTGTGTGTCTGGAAGGGTGATGAAGAGATGCTCTTAAGGCTTTCATCAAAGATAAGCAGGCCATCATACACTCGCATGCACACACATACACATACACATATAGACACACACAGCTCTCTCACTCTCTTCTATTTCTTTCTCAGAGAAGCCATTTGGAGGAGGAAAGGACATCTTTGGCCCATGTTGACCAGAGTTGATCGATGACCTGGTCTCGATTGTGGGTCCTGTCTGTGGGGTTTTTGCACTGGGGGGGATTGGGTGGGAAACAATAGTGAAAAGGCTGATGCCAAATCCTTCTTTACACAGTTATTTGTTGTGGATAGATAAAAGTTCATGATTAGATAAAACCCTCAGTGCTGGTGTTCACATTTGCTCTTGCTTTTGAAAAAGGAAAAAGGAAAGGAAGATAGTTTTCATTACTTCAAAACCTAGTGAGTAAAATGTCATTATAAACAATGGGACCTCTAGCCAAAGCTTTGAAAAAGACAGCCAGGTTATTGGAAAAAAAATGTATCGTGCAACAATGAGCTCTGTCCAGGGAAACCTCAGTAAGCAAATAACTGCTTCACACATTATACAGGACATTTACTGGCCGTTACTGATGACATTTAGTTGACGTGCCAACTCTCCTTAGTAATAATAAAATGCACGATAATGGCATTAGTTTTTGGTGCACACTGTCATTTTTATGTGGCAGGAAAATGTCTTCTGCTATGAAAAATTTAAATCCTGCTATGTGTGAAGTTTCACTCTGTGCAGTACAGCTCACCCTGTGTCATTGTTTTAGAGCAGACTACCACTTGATGGCATGAAGGACTGTAAATTGAGTAGCACTTAGACTGGCACTTGCATTGCTCAAACTACTTGATACAGTACTTGTGTCTTTTTTAAAACTGTTATTGGTGCACATTTAGGTATTATGCAGGGACATTATTCAGCTCTTGGACATCTTAGCACTGGCCTAAACCAAAATAGACATTAAAAAAAAAAAAAAAAAGAGTAGAAAGGTGAAGAATAAGTACTGCACATTCAGATTGCAAGTTTGTGTCATTTTGTGTTTTTGTAATGAGCAATTTTAACTTGCAAATAAGCTTAAATGAAATTCTTGAAACCTAATTTCACAATTACACTTATTTATCATTAAAATTGGGAAAGAATATATAGGATGTCTGACAGGAATGTGTAGTGTAGATTTTCTTGAATAAAAAGCAGAGAAAACACATATAGTAAAAGCCAGATCGGGCTCATCTCTGGTAAAAGAGGCCTGACTTGAGCTGAAAGTGGGGGACAAACAAGAGCAAATGCCTGAATGTGTGTCATTTACACATATGGTGGCCACATAACAGAGTACTTATGGTATGTACAGTATGTTCTATACTTAAGTATGCTACATTGTTGCAAGATAAGATAAGATAAGATAAGATAAGATAAGATAAGATAAGATAAGATAAGATAAGATAAGATAAGATATACCTTATTAGTCCCAAAGTGGGGAACTTTCAGGTATTGCAGCAGCAAAAGTGGATAGCAAACATAGAGGGCATCAGTAAAAAGGACATTAAATATCAAACCAAACAATATAAACATTATAAACAAGGAATAATGAATATACGAGCTAAACTATATGCTTTGTTGCTGTTTTGGCTGTATATTTATGTTTCAAGGTGTGAAGCACAGTAAAAACAATACAGTGTGGTTTTACTGAAGGTTATATATATAGATACCATTTCTTAGCTAGGAGCAGTGTTGTCCTGACATCACTTTCTGGCAACCTCATGGTGGCCACTTCTACCCTGCAAGAACTAGCCCCGCACATAACCTTCCACAGGCCACAGTGTACTGTGATTAGACTATTTTGTCCAGATTAAACAAACATGATATAATGTGTAAATTTGTGAGCTAGGTGCTGTTGTATGTTTTTTGAGTGAGGTGACCTTGTTTCCAGTCTTCATACTAAATTAAGTGTATTTCCCAAAATGTTGAAATATGCTTTTAATAAAGTATCCAGCCACAAGTACCATGCCTTGGTATTTGATTACACTGTCAAAGGATGCAGATAAGATACTAATCAAGTCTTGTAGGTTGAACATAAGTGAAGGTAAAACTTTGCCATTTTGACTGGTCTTTTTTAGAAGAAGTACAGGGAGAAAAAAAGTGACCCATCAGTTTCTATAACCATATTCACAGTGCATTATTGTGTAAGAGCTGTACCCTTACACTTTAGAGGGCATTTACAGGCTTTATGATCATGCTCAGAAGAACATATAATGATTACTGATGCACTGAATCACTCGTAAACACTATAAATGTAATGTGTCATAAAGTATAAGTGCAAGCAATATTATGAAGTTAAGCTTTCATCATGAGCAATGTTACGTGACAGGTTGTCTAAGATCAATAAACATAGCTACTTTTGGCCCCATTAGAGGTTGTGCAACATAACTTATTTATGCAGAAGAACAATTTATTTATGTCAGCTGACTTTACTATGTTGTTACTTCTACATCAGCACTTAAAATACTTGCTAAATACAAATAAGCCTGGGCTGCACGGTGGGGCAGCAGGTAGTGCGCGTGCCTCACAACAAGCTTGCCGGTTCGATTCCCGGGTCGGGCCTTTCTGTGTGAAGGTTGCATGTTCTTCCCGTACATGTGTGGGTTCTACTCCAGCTTCCTCCCACAGACCAAAAACATGCTCATTAGGTTAACTGGTGAATGTAAATTTGCCCCTAGGTGAGTGTGTGTGTGAATGGTTGTTTGTGCCCTGTGACCGGTCGAGGCTCCAGCACCCCCCGCAACCCAGAAAGGGATACGCGATGTAGAATATGGATGGATAAGCCTACCTCTGGCATATTTTATTTATTTCATAACAGTCCTTATCAGACAACCTAGACATGTCATTAGATGCTTGTGCATTTAAGTTACTGTAATGTTATGTTTCTAATGTACAGTTGTGCAAAGAATGTGCTCTTACATGTCCATGTGCCTTTATGGTGCAATAGATGTGATAATAGATTTTATGGTCTAAATGGTACCTGCTCATGTCACGTACTGGAAATGCAACACTAATTTAGCCAGACAGTCAGCAATTTAGGAACCTGAGAAGAGTTCATCTTTGCTCATGCTTTAGTGCATCTCTCTGTAAAAAAGGTTTCTTTATGGGGTCAAGAGTAAAACAATATTTTCAAACAGGAAGCAAAGACACTCTAAGACTCTTTGTGAACAAAAGTAAAAAGGCTTTAATATAACAGCTTGTCAACTTTTTCTCAAGTCACCAGCTAGCGCAGAGACAGAGGGGAAGTTCAGAAGCACATTCCAGTTCAAAGAAACGAACAAATTCCCTACAGTATTTGTAATCTAAACTAAAGCTTCCATTTGTAAATCCCCACCCTTTGTGTAGGCCTCATTTCCTTTTTAATAGGAGCTCAATATCCTGTGGGCATCTATCAAGTAGCCTAACCAGCAGGGGGGCATCAATGCATATATCGAACTGAATATACTAAATAGGCTTTAGCAGACTGAAACCCTGGACAAAATGCCTTTGCTTCCTTTTGTTAGCTGAGGAGTTTGGCTTTATTTTGATTAAAGTTGTTTGTGTTTTAAATCACAGCTGATCTTTTCATCTGACTCTGGGTCAGATGAAAAGATCAATATCAATTTAATCTTAGCCCAGTACAGACATCTGCTGTTTTCAGACAGGAGGAGAAGAACCTGCCTTTTTATTGTGTCCTGACTCTAAGAACTGGGAACAATAATAGTTCTTAGAATGCTGTAGCTCCTGCTTCAGAGTAGATGCTCTCCCAGCACAAGAAGAACCTTGACCTTGACTTAAGTGTATAGTGATTGATCCAGATGTAAGTGTATGTTGATTGGTTGAACACATGAACCAATTTGGCACCAGCAACTGCCATTTTTAAAAACCTGTATACAATATCAGCTGTGTAAACAACAGCTCATAAGGATAGCATTAAAAAATGTCACAAAATATGAATAAATGTATGTCAAATATTTGTGGTTCTATGATTCTATTGGTAATGCCAATGCAATCAGAAAAAAACCCTTAAAGATACGCAGTTCTCTGTGGAGCTCTGCAGTGGGCAGTTCCTCTCAGTCTCCAGAACTGTTTTGTCCAAAAACAGTTATTGGTCCAGGCTGTGTTTAGCTTAGCTTTGCACATATAGTGGAGATGGGGAACCCACTAACCTAACCTAACTGTCTGAATGAATGAATGTCGTAGTTACAGAGAGCTGAAGTGAAACTGGATCTTCAAGTAACTGTAAATCTTTCTCAGACAACAAGTAGGCTGGAGATGACTCAGGACTTTCTGTGTGTTGTATTGTGTTGTTTGTTAGCTTGCTAGTTTGTTAGTTAAGAAGCTATCACGTTTTACATCTGTATCACTATGGGTTTAAGATGTGGATAGGAGAGCTCACCAGCTAACAAGACACATAAAAAAGACAGCTTTGACAGCTGTTGAAGGTATTCCTTTTTATTTTTGATGGAGCTAAGCTAGCAGTTCCACCTACTTACAGTGAATGTGTTAAGATAAGTTAACCCAGTTATGTGGTTTTCTATGTACTTTTTTTCAATATACTGGACACAGATGAAACTGATAATGATTCTGTCATTTGCTTCAGAATGCCAGGCGAGTGGACCCATATTACCCAAAATGTTGGTATGTAGCTTTAACACCTAAAAGGTATTCCTTTTTGTTTTCTGTAAAAGCCTTCATGCACCTGTCTGTCATTCAGCTACACTAAATGTGACCAGTCATTCAAAGACCCAAGAGTAAATGAAGCATCATGGCTAATGGGAAACAATCACTAGCAGCATGAGGGCATTCAGGCTGAGCTACAGTAAAATGGAATTAATTAGCAGGAGGGACTGGAATGAAAATGACTTACGCAATTTAGCTGCTGCTGTATAAGATTTGAACAGGTTTTTATTCTACAACACCACCTGCGTGTTGAGTGTTTGTTAGGTGAGGAAGTGGAGAGCAGTTATGGGCCAGATGAACACTCACATACAGTACATGCATAGATTTCCATCATCAGCCCACACAGCTGTAGCTATGGTAGCATGGTGCAGAGAGTGTGTAGGAGGCATGTGGTCTGTCTGTCTGTCTGTCTGTCTGTCTGTCTGTCTGTCTGTCTGTCTGTCTGTCTGTCTGTCTGTCTGTCTCTTGTTTTTTTCAGCTCTAATCCTCATTGCCTTTTTTCCAAGCTGTCCTTTCCCTCCTCCTCCTCTTCTACTTTTCCTCTGCCAGCCTTATAGATCTGCTTACAGCAAACATGTCCCACTGCAACGCTCAAGGACATACTGCACAAGCATGCAGCACTGTGCCAGGACAACACATACACATATACAGTGTGTGAGTCAGTTTGCATTTGTGTATCTGTGTGTACATCTAGACGATGCACCTCTCTCATAGTCGACCATATGGAAGTGTGTATGAAGGAGGAGAGGGGACAAATCCTGCTAGGACAGTTGACACAGCACAGATGCTAGGCCACACACAAACACGCACAAATACACGGAGAAACACATGCACACGCTCACACATTCATGCATACACACACACTGAACAATGTGTGGTGTTGTTTCAGTGGTAATGAGGCAGTACTGGGAGGACGGCTGGTGTGCCTCCCACTGCCTTATGCTAGGGGAGTTACCCAGCTTGCTGATGAAATGACAGAGAGCAAGCCCAGACCACATGCACATGTATGCGCGCGCACACACACGTGCACACACACACACACACACACACACACACACACACACACACACACACACACACACACACACACACGCACACACACACACACGCACACACACACACACACACACACACACACACACACACACAAAGACTAAACAATCAGTTTCCTATGGGCATATGAGCAACTTTGAATATCCCTCATTTATTAACATTAAGAAATGTCACCATCCAGGAATAATGTGAGTATATGAGACCAGTTTAGGTAGGAAAAAGGGGAAAATGCAATGATGCTATAAAGATCAGAAATGGCACTAAGCACTTAGAAATTGTCTTAGTGGATAAAGATAGAAGAACACATTTTCACACTCAAATGTAACTGGAATAAAGTGAACAGTCTACAATGTAAAATGAAATAAAATGAATACAAATAGAATTATTATTATTATTATTATTATCACCAGTAATAATAATAACAAACTTTATTTGTATAGAAGTGAGTGCTGCTACATAGAAAAGACAGAATGGACATATTAACTGATAAAAATAAAAAATAAGTAAAATGTGTTGGAGAATAAAACTCACTTGGTAATGGTAAGACAATCCATAAAACAACAGAATAAAATCATAAAATATGGGTAAAAATAAAGTAGAATAATGATGAAAAAAAAGATTAAAAAAACAGGTGACCTACAATGCATAAAATCAAGTAAAATACAACATTTTAAAAGAAATGCAGCGGTGTGTAAGCACGAGGCAAAGCACAAAAGTTCCAGACCTGTATCAGGAAGTCATAGCTGGTGAAATGCCAAAGTGAAGAGATATGTTTTTAGTAGTGCTGTCAATCGATTAAAATATTTAATTGCGATTAATCTTGTGAATGTCATAGTTAACTCATGATTAATCACGATTAATCGCACATTTAATACTCTTATCAATAATACTGTTATCAACATGGAAAAAAGGATAGGTTTGCTTTGTGCAAATGTTTTTATTGAAAACAACAACGTGTAGTGTTTTATTTCACACTAACATTCTCACTTTGAGCAGTCATTCACATTTGAATGAATCAAATCTCACACAATTTAACACTGTCAATAAACAGATGATGAAAACATTAATATTTGGTTACAGAAAAGCTCTTCAACAACCCTTTCTAAGGGATCAAAACAGGGTGATACAAGATAAAGTTACAAAGTGCACATCATTGTAAACTAGGACTCAGGCTATTGTACAGTTAAACCATGGCTTAAACTTTCCTCTCTTAAGTTTCCTTTTAACATAATAGCATCCATATGCCTCTGTGGAAAGCCATCCATTGTCGCCTGGTTTTGACAAGGAGGCGGCAGAGAATTCGCATTCGCCGTGTGTTTGGCCATCAAGTGGTATTTCAGACTGGATGTGCTGCGGTGATAACTCAGTTCACACAGATAACTTTGGTCTTGTCAGTTCACCCATCTGACAACTTTTTGAAACTAAACCTTTCATTCAGAATCTTGTCCGCATCCAATTTGGCGTTTCACACTTGACATCCACACAAACCGGTAACCTACTCTTTTACAGGTAGCGAGCAGTGCAAACACGTGCGTGGGGCGTGCCTATTGTTTTGTTTCCAGTTCACAATCGGATCCTGTAGTTTTTCTTACGTTACTAGCAGTGGCCACAGTTTATAAAAAATTCAAGTTCACTAGGTCACGAAGAGCGTTAATCTCACGATAAAAACAAATGATGCCGTTAAAATTGATTTGGGTGAACATGTTAACGTGATACTTTTGACAGCAATAGTTTTTAACTTTCTTTTGCAAATATTCAGTGAGGTACTTCCCTGATATCTGTACATAGTGTGTTCCAGAGCTTTGGGGTGAAATGGACAAAGGCTGTATCCCCAGTTTTCTTTCGACTGTTATTGGAAACCTTCAGTAGACCAGCAGCAGATGATTGCAGTATTCTTGAAGGCAAAAAATAAACAAAGGAGTCCGGGCTTTGTATACAAAGAGGAGGACCTTAAAAATCAATCCTGAATGTTACAGGAAGCCAGTGCAGAGCAGCTAAAACTAGTATTAATGTGCTCTCTCTGAGCTGAAGTCTCTCAGTGTTTTTTTTTTTTTTTTTTTTCAGGAGGCCAGTAAATAATGCGTTACAGTAACGAAGTCTAGACTCTAGCATCATTTGGTTCAGCACAGATGTACAGTTGTGTGTCATCTGTGTAACTATGGAAACATGCACTGTGTTCTCTGATGATGTCACCCAGTGGCAGCATGTATAGTGAGAAGAGTAATGGACCTAGGCAGCTGCCCTGTGCAACCCCAGAACAGATGTCATGTTTCTCAAACACATGATCTCCAAAACTGATTTATAACTTTCTCCCTTTGATGTATGTTTTGAACCAGTTTAACACATGATTAAGATATCATGGTCAGTTGTATTGAATGTTGCATTTAGGTCTAAGAGGACAAGATGTGAGATCTTATTTTCACCTAAATTTAGTCTGATGCCACTGATTATTTCAATAAGAGCAGTTTCAGTGCTGTGGTCTAAAGCTTGAAACTACCCCAGGATGTTATTTTCTTTAAAAAAGGCATTCATTTGCACTGAAACTATCTTTTCCAGTGAATGAATGGAAGATGGGATATCGACTTATAGTTGGTGAGTGCATTACAATCTAGTTTGGGTTTCTTTAGTAATGGTTTTACAGCGGCTGTTTTAAATGCATCAGGGAAGATGCCTATTTGCAGACATGTATTTAGAATCATCAGGAGATGACTTGAAGCACTCTCAAACACCTGCTTTAAAAATGCTGCAGGTACAGGGTCAACACAGAAGGTGGATGAGTTAGACTCAGTGACAGTCTTGCAGAGCTCAGTTAATGTAAACAGGAGAGTTTTCCCATGGTTACATCTTTTTTATAGGGTTTGTCTGTGTTCACATCAGCAGCAATGCTGGCTCTGATTGAGGTTATTTTATTATTGAAGAACTTCACAAGTTGATGCAGAGAACTGTGGACGGGTCTATGTAATATGTAGGAGTGCACATGCCACTTGGAATTTTTTTCAAAACACCTGAAAAATATCAAATAAATCTACATTATCAACATGATCAGGTTGTTTATTATTATCATAAAATAATTAATAATTATTCATGTAATGATTCATTAATGATAATGATAAAAGTGGAATAAGGAAGCAGCAATATATTTCAAGACTTTTACTTTGATGATGCTGTTTCCTCATTCTGTGGTGGCTTGTGGTGTCAGTGTGTAGTTTGAAGAGCTGAAACTTTAAAAATTATGGGTTAAAAATAATTTGACAAGAAAAATTACCCAAGTACAATTGTAAATAATTTTGATGAATTTTGGAGCAGTTTTGTTGTATTTCGATCCAAGCTGAGAGATAAAGGGGCTCTGTATAGACACTGATTTCGTTATTAACGTTCATGGTGGTAAGGAAGAGGTTAGTGCACATCTGAAACTTAAAGTCTCAACACTCCTACCTTTGGAAGCCTCTGTTCCATATGGCCCGCTGCCGCTGTCAGTCAAGTCAGGCAGCCAGGCGTCTTTGACTGCTGACTTGAAGACGTGGCGGTTGTCCAAGCTCTGGATGGGCCTGAAGTTGCTACGCAGATACTCCACTGACTTAACATGGTCTTGCTGCTCTGTGGTGAAGATCGAGTAGAAAGCCTCCAGCTGGTCGGGGAAGAGAGAAGAGTGAAGACAAGAGGAGTTAATGCTTGGCAGACCTCACATCCTATTTTGATTTTGAGTTGATGATTTTGATCCAACTCTAAATCATCCTTAGGTATGAGTGTGAGTGTGAATGGTTGTATGTCTATATATGTTGCCCTGCAGTCGACTGGCGACCAGTTCAGGGTGTACCCCGCCTTTCACCCAATGACAGCTGGGATAGGCTACAGTGGTATGGACACCAAATTATTCCAGCATTGAGGGTTCAAATGTTCATAATGTGTTAGTATTTCTTTTTTATATATAATTTCCTGGAAATATACATATTCTCTTTCTTTCTGAGACTTCATGGACTGATCATCAATCTCGTATTAGGATGTTAAGCGTGGAGCTAGAGCCAGGAGATGATTAGCCTAGCAACTAGTGGTAGGAGAAACAGCTAGAAACAGCTCCAAACTTATTTGCATACATTTGAAATAAAAAAAAAGAAAAAAGGATAATTTGTAGCTTTAGGGGAAATTATATAGCCTAACTAATTGTCAGTTTCTACATTATTGTTTATATATGTGCATTTTTGCACTTTGAATCAGCCAAGAAAAGAAAAGGAGGAGCTTAAATGCAAGTTCATTGGTATGTCCAATACCTCTCTCATGACATGCCGTACAATATTGCATGGAGTTCAATACAAGCATAAAGAAATCATACAAGTATATACAGATGCAAATAGGCAATCATATTCATCATTATCATGAAAGACAATAAAAATGTAAGAGTCTAAGAATCCAATCATACGTATCTTTGCAGACAATTAAAAAAAATCTAATAAGCAGCTTCAGAAAATTCCCATCCAGATTCTAAAACAGAATAACTGAATCACAAAAGAGGAAAAGTCAACTTCTTGAGCCAGATGTGATGGTTTCAATCCAAAAAGACACTAGAGGAGATGTTTGAGTCTGTCAGCGGCCAACACTCCACCCACCCAGACCTGTTGGGGATTAGTTGAAAAACATGAACTATCAGTGAGTGTGGGTCCTTGTGGCATGCATCTCTGAAGTGCTGTCACAGGGGATAATTATGGTTTTGGAGTTCTAATTGCATATTCATGTCCTGCCAGTCTGTCTTTCAGGCTGTGTTTTGTGTGTCCGACATGAAGTAACCACAGACACACTCCAAACGACACTACAAATGTCGTGGTGTTGGAGTTGGCCAAGTCCTTGAGATACTCAGTGTTTTGATGAACACATTGAAATAATGAGTTACAATAAATGATGTCATGCTATTTGTATAAATTGCACATAAAGGAAGTCACAAAATCCTGGGTCTAGATCCTGTAAATCTTACTGCCAATTTAGTTGCCAAACTCATGCCAGACACTTGATGAATGATGAATCAGAAATATCCAAAGACTACTGGTATGATTATGGTGGCCAACTGTGGCCCAAAGCCACTTCAAGTGCTACTAAAAGGGCTTGGTTGTCTGACACAATTGGTGCAACTATGCAGTCTCTAAAACCCCTGCCAAATGGTGCAACAACATATGGGCCAAAACTGAGCCAAAATTCACATTTCGTCCTCCTTCGGAAGAACACTCAGTTACACCTGGCTAGATTTGGCTGAATACGTGATTGGGTTTGGGAAAATAGGAAGTAACTCTGGAAAGACGGATGTGACTTCAATAAGCGAATTTAAGGCTGAATAGATACTAATATCACAGCCTGCAACAGTGTTGACAGCCTGTATACATACTGTGCAGACATAAAGAAGTGACGTTAATATACTTTGCTGATTGATGAAATTTAGTATCTGACACAGTGAAACTGTTTCCAAAGTTTTTTAGTCTGAATTTTGCTTCCATGCTATCAAGCTGTGAACGTTTTGCACTGCTTTGGGTTGATGTTGAAGTTGGCCTCTTTTTGCATGCTGCCATTTGTCAAATGCGTGCTGGGTGGCAAGATGTGCGACCAGACATGCATTTGCACTGTGTGATTGAAGTGTCATCTTTCTGCCTGTGTTGGCAGATGGATATTCTGTACAATGTGTTTGGAAGCAATCCACACAGACAAACAGCTTGTGTGCAAGGGAGTGTTGGACAGTGGGAGGGGGTACTGAGAGAAGATTTAGTTTAACATGTCTCAGCGAGGGGATGTCTGAGAACAAATTCTCTCTGTGACTCTTTGCGCAGTATGATAATCAGGTGCCCTGTAAAAAACAACAAAAAAACATCAACTAAACTACAGCAAACTAAGGCGTTGACTTGGATAGGGTGTAAATATTTTAGGGTTTGTCCTTGACTTATTATGGTAAATTGAACTCAAGAATTGACTCTCCTCTCTGCCAACCAACTGTAACCATTGTTGTGAAAAAAGCTCCTCCAACAGTTAACCACACAACCTGCCATAAAGGAATGAACCACAAACCAAACCAGAGAACTGAAACCAAAAAAAACCAAAATCTAAAATATATATGAGACTGACTGTGTCTGAAAAAGTCATTTTTTGAGGCAACGTGAGTGCAGGTACTGAGATATCTTGGTCTGGCACAAAGTGTGATTCATGGATAAAGTGAGAATCCCCATCCTTTGGCCCCACCTTTTGTGAGTGAAAAACAATAGCAGATGAGGAAGTCAGCCAGTCAGTGTTCTTTCATGAGCAGAATGTAATTGCAGTAAACCCAAATCCCAAACCCCACAAGCTGCTGCAAAACAAATGTAAAACCGCCATAAAACATCAGCCTGCCAGCTTTGGTGACCAGCTTTAGGGGTGACTTTGTGAGATGATGAAAGTCAAATCTGGGCGTCAAAGCAAAGGATTAATAAGAAAAAGCTCTGTTCTGGCTCCAATGTTTACCGAGCCATCGTAAACCCTCAGGATAGTCCGGACAAAGACTGAGGATGTAGGTAACATCGTACGATGAAAGAAAAAACAGATCCATGCATAGCTCTTTAGCTTACTCCTTTGCGTTAGGTTTACCACGCTTACTAGGATTACCTTTATTGTGAGCTGCTGATTTCTATTTTGGTTTGGTTCCTGGGCCTAAGTTGCTGTGGTTCCAGTGCAGCTCTAACATCAATGTATCAAGAGAGCTGGGTGAGATGGCACTCCAATCCTTTCAATGAAAGTAGCTCATTGGGCGCATACGCCAAAAAAGTTTTTCAAGTCTCCTTAGGCGTCTGTTTTTTTTTTTATAAAGTTCTTCTTGGCTGTGCTGGATCATTTCCAGCTGTTTTCCTGGATACACAATAACATATGTGACACTCAGAGAAATGTATTTATTGTTTTTCCAGCCATTCTTTTGTAATTATTATGCATACGAATATCTGTTTGGGCAAGTGTGTATCACATTATCTGCAATTCAAACTATGGCCATTACATCAAGACCGCCTACAGCCCAGTGCCATTCCTGTGGACGTCAGATAAAGTCCTTCACTTCCTAAAACATTACACTGAATTTCTGAAAATTTCCCATAGTCAAAGGGGCACCAAGTTGACCACGTATGAATAAAAAGCGGCAATTGGTTCTCAGTAATTACGAACATTGAAAGTTCATAATTTCATTTAAAAAATGTATCTATATCTGTCTCTGTCTCTTTATATCTCTATAGATAGATTCTCCAAAGGACAGTCCACCCTAATCAACTCAGGGAACATGATTATATAAATCTAAGAAAGCCTCCAACTCACCCTGGAGCTGAGGTGAACACCTGTCACCTTACACATTGTAGTTTGAGCTTTTGTTATCATTAGTATATTAACTAGTACAGCTTTAAGGTTGGACAAAGTTCTGTAGTAGTGACTGTAAGTTACAGTAAGTGATGTCTGTGCGATGTCCTAAAAAGATTGCTAAACCAAACAGTTTAATCAGGGTCTCTAAATGTGTGTGCACGACAGATTAAGAGCATATTTTCTAAGAATGCTCACCACTGTATGGCATTACTGTGTGTACTGAACTGTTTGTCAACTGACACTGCAGACATTATTTTTGTGTGTCTGTGTGTAAATGCCTACTATTTATAGCCTGCCTCCAATCTGTGTTTCTTCTCAGACAATGGACTGCAGTAGTGCATGAGGCTGAGAGCCATCAGCCTTTCCTACACTATTGGATCAAATGCAGATGATACTGGCATAAAAACCACAGTGTTGCCTCACAGCAGGTCATGTTGTAACTCCACCTCCACATCAGCCTGCAATCTGAGTTGAAATCACTATACCATCAGAGCATACAGGCTTGGTCACAGCAGAAATTAGCAGAGCAAATTTCCTTTGACAATATAAACAGATTGTAGGCAATCTTTTTGAGAAACAGGGACATAATATTTTTTTCTCCACAAATAGACACCACTGGTTAAGATGCTTTTTACTTTTAAAGGCAATAAAAAAGGTGTTCAGTTAACAAAATGGTAAACTGGAGTCACAGACTACTCTTTGAAATCTGCACAAGCTGTTGATGATTGTGGATCACTATTACATTTTCACCATAGTGTTGAACTTTTGTCATTTGTTTCCACCCACAAGTTAAGGTTAGGGTTACCCACTGTATTCCAATAAATCGGCCCCTCCTCTCTTCTGAGTGGTACTGTATGATTGATAATGACAGGCCACTGAGGCCAGGAGGCTCAGCACGTAATGACTGATAACTAATGATGGTCAAACTCAAAGGTCATTTTCATTTATTACAACTAAGATGAAACCTCTTCCTTTTCCACGCATTATCTTATAATTATTTGTTATTTTGTGGGATGGCAGTAGCTCAGTCCATAGGGGCGTGGCTGGGGGACTAGAGGGTAGCTGGTTTGAGTCCTGCATGGACTAGTTGATAGTGACTTGGACTGGTAGGTGGATCTTCATCTCCACCGAAAAATGTGGAGGTGTCCTCAAGCAAGGCACCTAATCCTTAACTGCTCAGGTCGTCACACTGTGGTCACACATCTCTCCATATCAATATGATTAGGTTTCTCTGTGTACCTGTGTGTGTGTGTGTGTGTGTGTGTGTGTGTGTGTGTGTGTGTGTGTGTGTGTGTGTGTGTGTGTAATAAAGTACTAATCAGAGTGTAAACACAAATTTCCCCTAAGGGGGATTAACAAAGGAAATATTCTTACCAGGTCTGGGCTAAAAGACTTGTAAAAGCTTACATCTGTGCATCTGAGTGAGAACTTTTAGTAAAGATAAACTTTATTTTTTACTTCTAGTTAATGGCTACAGTCAAACGAGTGTTAAGCTTTCTTTTCTCTTTCTTTTTATTAGCAAGTCAGCTTGGACAGATAATGTTACATTAACTTTAATGTGATATTATCCAGAATTATTTTATGACTCCTAATTTTATCATTAATGTAACCATAGTTTAGAGTCTTCTTAATTATGAAATAGAAGACTGGAGGTAATTGGAAGGAATATTTTTCATCTTTCCCATATTTTAGACTATCTTCTGAAAGTTGCGTGGCAAGTCCTACATTTGACTTGTTCACTGTTAACTTCTACTGTATCCAGTCTACAACAACTTTTATCAATTCAATTCAAGAAAAGAAGAAAAGGCTAAAACTGAGGTCAACTTTTGTTAAAAGTTCAAGTTTTATACACCCCTAACCTGCAAGCTTTTCAAACACTGTAGTGTTTGCCTGTAAACATGAACTGAAAAACTGAACTCATGTAGACAAGGGTGAATGGACAATTTTTAAATGTGTCCATTTCCATCATTTTCCAGAATATGCAGGTTGAGCATCTTGCTGACTACATGGCAGCGTTTGAGTGCTGTAATCTTAACCATCAGAATGGTGACTGATGACAAAAATAGTTCTCTTCTGCATTTCTTTTGTTTAACCCAATGAACTAAAATATATATTGAACTCTCAAAAGCAAGGAACATACTGAACAGTGGATTTTGTGTACACCCCTAGTGATCCAACAGCATTTCAGTAACTAGATCAATGTGTAATTAGGACCCGCCTCATGTTGAAATATAATCATTAAGCTGTTTAATCAGTAAGCTGTTTTGAAACAACAGTTAAATGTATCCGAGACCAGATTTATTCGAGATGTGTAAATATATATAAACAAGCATATCACCAGATCACTGCTTACTGAGGTATTTTACAATCAGTACTAAATCTTATGAAAGACCTCAAGGAGAAAAAGAAACCCATATGGCTGTATCTTATCTGCTTTCTGGAAATGTTGGCACACTTGCACACAATGCCAGATGGAAATCCTAAAAAAAATTCTCACATGTCCCACTTGGAATTGCTACTGATCTCAACAGTACGTCCCTGTTAGCAGCTCATTTTTAGACTGACTGTGATGTGAGAACAACGTGGCATAAGCCGTCTTAGGTTGGTAACATCTGAGACACATTTTTTCTCTCTCCCATACACACATAAACACACACGACAAGTGCATGAATACAAGTGTGGCAAGCCCACATGGCTGTTTGAAAGGAAGGCATTTGGCATTTTAGGTGAGTTGTTGTGTGAGAGCCTGTGCATTGATCCACTCTAAAAACAGGCCCAAAACAACCTCTGTCACTCCTGCTGACCAACTTCAACTATGATCCAAAACAAAAGAGTAGTAGAAAGAGGGGAGAGAAATAAAATACAAAGAGGCAGAGAGAGACAATAACTAGAGTCTTCATCATTGTTAATTCTCTTTCCAGCCTCCTCCTTTTATCTTTCTCCATGTTTTCTCTGGAGAGTTACACAAAAAAAAAGAGGGGAACTAAAGGACTTTGCTCATGTTGAGAGAGACTGGCTAATGGTCAGGAATCAAAAGCTAGATAACCGGAAGGATGAACAATGCTTGCTTACTTGTTGACTCTTTGTTGATTAATTTTGGCTTTAATCTGCAGAGCCAAAATGAATGCTCCAAAAGCACGTGTAGTGGTATACAGCATAGCTTTCATGTCATCTGTGTTATGTGCACAGGAGACATTTGTTCCCTGACTTTAGCCTTTAAACAGATGCAGACTCAGGCAACACATGTACAGCTGCCATTCTGTTAAGCTGGATTTCCTCTCAAAAATATAATTACATATTTAACTAGACAAATTCCCCTCGGTGGGAAATTTGGAGAGTGATACAGTGCGCAAACTTCGGGCCGTGCGCGTGCCTATCAGTGACAATGCTAAACTGACATTAGCATGTCAAAAAACACATTGAGAAGGTCTCAAACGCCATTAGAATGCCTTTCCCCATCATTTTAACGTATGTTAGCATGTTAGCATTAGCATGCTAACATTAGCATGTCAAATAACACATTAAAAACCTCTGAACCACCATTAGAACGCAATGTACATTCATTTTAACGCATGTTAGCATGTTAGCATTAGCATGCACGCTCACGGTCATTGAACGACGACTGCTCAAAAACTATACGACCTATCAAAACGAGATTTAAAACACCAATAGACGAGACTTATGTCTACGTTTTACAGTTGGAATGGCGTCTCTAGGTGAACGTATGCCGGAGCAGTAGCCCTTTGAAAAAGGGGAAGATTTTTTCGCATTTTTCGCCGTCTCCCATTTACTTTGAATGGGATTTTTTCGTGCGTTTTGATAACGACAGTCCACAGATAGTTTCCTAAATCGTTTTTATTGCAAGAAATATTATCCACCATTCACTCTGATCATTAAATGTGTAACAAGCAAGTCTATCCTAAATCGTTTTTATAAATATTATCCACCATTCACTCCGTATCAAGCATGTAAGTAAGTAAGGTAAGCAAGACAGAAAGACAGGCAACAAATTATTTAAAATTAAATGCAACATTGCCGTTGATTTGATAGAGATACTGGCATGTCCATCATAATGGCATTTGAGGGGCGGTAAATAAACTATGAAATAACGTATGTTAACATATGTTCTGAGTTTCTGTTGCCACGGTTACCAACAGCATCTCACCTTTGTCTTTGGATTTCTGGCTTCCTGTCTGTGATGCATTCTTTATCATTCTTCTCCATCTCATAAATCTTATTAATATCTCTGGTGAAGCCAATACTTTGTCCACATTTGGCTTACTCTGCTGTTGCTCTTGAGCAAACTAATTTGGTTTCATTAGTCTGCCAAGTGCTCTTTAGACTGTAGAAGAAAGATGAGAGCTAAAGGCTTTTTCTGTAGATCCTGAAGTAATGTGTTTGTAATTCACACAACACAATGCATGAGTAGGTATAAAAGGTTCAACCTGCATCACCTCAGTCTTAAACTCACGTTCTTGGACAGACAGTCAAAGTCATAATCTGTTTGAGCAACCTGCTGTGTGAGAAACCAAACATTTTTAGTATTTGAGATTTATTTAACAAGAATGTGCAGTAGCGGTTTATAGTTCTGGTTACAGTAAAACATTTTGATGCACTATGGGCTCAGAATTTGAGAATTCCAAAATCTAGCTGGATCATTTGTGAAGGACAGTCTGAAGGTGCAGTGTAGCAAGTTTGATGTCAATTGAGCAAAAAAGGTAGGAGGAGGTTTAATTGATTTTACAGTCTTCAAGAAAACCAAATGATGGACTTCATAATTCTCAAGCATCTAATCATTTCTGCTCGTTGTGAATGATACAAATGACTTGCAAATTTTCACAGGTTTAAACTTTAGACAGTTGTTGCAACACCAACAAACACCAACCAACAAAATTTGGCATAGGACTGGATGTGTGCAAAGTTTTTCTCATTTTCATACAGGGAAAAGCAAATTTCCTTGTAGAAAGAAGAAGAATTACAATAACATGAGGATCCATCAGCAGAACTGCTCAGACTGTAATTATTTAAAACTTCTAAAAAATACAGTTGAAACCATGTATCTCCTATCCACACATCATACTGCGTGAGTATGCATTAGCATGTCCATTCTGTATCACCCAGAGCTCAAACACAACCTTAGATACAGTACCAAGGTTAAGTCATGAGCTTATTGAACTAGTTGTCAAGTGAGAAACCGTAGATGCCTTCACACTATAACTTAGGCAATCACAAGAGTTTCATAAAAAGTGGGATTTCAAGACAGTAGTTCATTTTTACAAAGACTGATTGCTCCATGGGTGACAAACTTTATGACACTCTGAGGACAGGCCATCAGAGTATTAAGTATTGTCTGTTGTTACAGACAATGCATGAAATATGGATGTAGCAGTGAGAGATGCCAGACTGTCCCCACTAGCAGGGTTGAATGTAGGCTGCGCCAGCTGTGTGCTTGGTCTGCTACAGCTGTGCTGATCACTAAACAGAGACTGTTGAACCTGCAAGTACATAAACTGATCATGGATGTGGTTAGTTAATGGAAGAATAGGAGTGAGATGAGGTCCACTGTGGATTATGTTTCCTTTTGTTTGAGTAGTAATATGGACTTTAAGGATAAGCTGCGGGCCATAACTTCCTTTCACCAAGCCATCTATTTCAAGTTCTGGTTATTGGAAGCTCCAGGCATGGTGGAATTGTCGAATAGAAAGTAATATGGTTATATTTTTGCAGGAGGACCGATCGAAGTCACGTAAATTATGACCTTCATTATTACAGTGAAACAACTAGACGATTGGATAGGTGCAGCTGCGGATGTGTATTGCAATTGTTACATATTTCTTTTCATGCAGAATTACTGCATGAAAATAAAAAAAATGTTCTGAATATTTATCAGGCGTGAGTTAAATAATAATAATAATAATAATAATAATAATAATAATAATAATAATAATAAATAAAATATGCCAAGTTTGATTAAACATATGTAGCCACACAAACGCACCAAATGCATCTATCAGCTCTATATAGCTCATCATTCATCGCCATCATTTGTTTACAGCATCTGCACTTTTGCTACTCAACCATGTTTCCAGAACTTTAATAATATTTGGTTTGTGCAACCTATGCTCTAAATAAATATTTTTTTGTACAAAGCTCCTGATATTAATATGTATATAAGCAAATAATGATCGGCACAATCTCTGATCAAATATACGGTAAGCTGAGTCAAAATGCTGACTAAATTAAGTTCACAAAGCTTTTCTTCACCTATATACCAAAACAATATATGCACCTCATCCTTGATCAGGATGACTGTAGAATATTGCACATATTCTTTGAAATTATTTCAAAGAATAAGTGCAATATTCTCAACCTGTTTTTTCATATCATATATGTGTGTTTCTCACCTGTTTGTAGGAGAGATAGATAGGCCTGCTAAAGATGATCCACTCCACAACCTTGCTGCATGGAGGAGTAGTCAGAGAGCCGGTGTAGCGATAGTAACTTCCCAGTGAGGATGGCAGCAGGTCCTTCAGCACAAATGGCTCCAGGACAGTCTCTTTTTCTATATGAAAGAGGGCAGGGCAAAGTGTTCAGATCAATTCAGCATGATCAAGACAACATTCTTTATTTCACTGTAAACAATGGTGATCAGGTTGTCTGGAGCAGATCCAAGTGCCAGCGTTTCACAGCCTTTAGGTTTAGCTATTGATTTAATTTGCATTGTGCCTTCATTCATTCAGTGCTCTCCTATTGACAGACATACTTTCACCAAACACCTATACAGTAGTTATACCCCTCTTGATGTTGGATGGCATACAATCAACGCTGCAACATCACACCTCCAAGCACAGTTACTCACTACATGTGCTCACCAAACAAAAATCATCACTGATATGAAACACACTGTGGTCTGTTGAGAGGAAGGAAGGCTGAATGAAATGATAAAGGTGTCTTCAAGCAAGATAGACTGTTTACTTTTTTTACTTTTTTAGTGAGAGCAATGCAGATCCCCCAAGAAATGGGCATTTCAAAGAAAACAAAGTAATCTAACAAACATATTCACAGTCTAACTGTGAACTGTCAATTAATTTTCTCTAAGTGACTGGCGTTGAACTACCACTGACCTGAGAAAAGATGTTAATTTGTGTTCTACAGTTGGCAATAAAAAAGTCTCAGCACTAAATATTAGTAGCAGAGTGAGCAATGACCTGAAAATGCTTTCAGTGTGTCAATGCACTGCCTCTGTACCATGTTAAAAGTAAATTATCAAGGCCCAATAGAAATAGGGAAAGAGTGCAGACAATATCTTACATTTACCATACAGAACAATTCTAATAAACTCATTAGTGAGCTGAAATCATCATAGTACTTAATGCTGCCATTGTCAAAAAGACTGCCACTTGTGCTTGTCAAATGCATTTTCAACATCAAGTAACAACATGAGACGCGGTAAATGGACTGTGTTTCTATTGAGCTTCTCTAGTCTGCAGACCTCTCGAAGCACTTCTACAACTCAAGTCTGTGTTCACACATTCGTGCACACACTCATATGGCAGCGAAGCCACCTGCTCATTACAAACGTTATCCACTCACACACCAATGACATAGCATCGATGGCACGGCAGTTTTGGGGTTCATTATCTTGCCCAAGGATACTTCAGCATGTGGACTGCTGAGGCCAGGGATCGAACTACCAACCTTCTGATAGGTGGACAACCACTCTACCTCCTGAGCCACAACCGCCCAGTATACTGTGACCCTGGTACGTGTAATTGTTTGGATGCTTCTATCACATGCATCAAATGTCTCAGTTTATCTGCTGCAAGGCGGCTTCTCATACAACCACATTGTTCAGTGTGAATAAGCTTATCCATGGAACGGCAACAGTGCATTTGTCTGAGTTAGTTAAACTTAGTTATCCTGGAGTTTCCAGTGGATTATTCTTTTGTACTTTTGGACTTTATGTTTCTGTTTGCTCTTTGTTTCAGTGTCTTCAGTCCCACTCGGTGTGCCTCTCAGTTTTCCAGTTTAGTTCTATGTTATTTTCACTTAGTTTTGAGTGCACTTTTTTTCCAACAGCGGGAATCGAACCCGGGACCTTCTAGCTGTGAGGTGACAGTGTTGCCACCATCCCACCGTGCCACCCTGGTTTCCTCTCTTTTTGTAAATAAATTGATTTTTGATTTTGCCACCCTCCTGTCCTGAAACAAGATTTATTTAAGGCTAAACCTTAACAAAATCTTTTGTTGCCATCTGCATGAATGTGCCATCTTCAACAGACCCTTAAGGAATATAGACAGCAAAAGATTTAGATCCATTGCCTGAGGAGGAGCCCACTGCGTATTATTTGTGTTGCATCCTAAGATCATCCATTTGTTTTAGGTGAGATTCTAGCATTAACTATATCAGCCTTGCCCAGCACATCATTGATATTAACCCTTTTAAATATTGGCATTCAAGTCCCAGACATTGAGACTTAAAATAGTCAGCTCAAACATTTTCACAGATAACCACAGAACTATTACAAATACGCACTCCAGTGCAGTTTATGTGTCTTAGCTTATTGTCCAAGTAGAGACCCCTGCTATTTTGATAGCATGGTGATGCAGCTTGTGCAGTGACCATCTGTGGGTTTTGGATATTCAATGCTGCATATAGCTTAAGCACAGTGCAATAAATCCTCAAACCCAAATGGTATTCAAATGACCCGTATGAGAGTTTTCTAATCAAGCATGACAACAACTCTACAAAATCCTCACGCACTTCCTGGTTAACCAGCCCACGCCATCGAGCTGCTTTCACATTCCCTGCCCCAAACTCACTCACGCAACCAGGCCACCACTCGCGCAACGTAATGCACACACCTGATGACGATCAGCTGATTAGAAACACAATATAACATACCTGGGTGCAATGTGCTACCGCATTTGCATCCGGATTGTTTGCCTGAGATCCCAACACTCTCCTCTCCTATCTCCTGGCCTGCAAAAAAAATCCTGTTTGCATCTTTGAAGCGTGAGTGTGGTTTCCCTTTCCTCCTGCCTTTGATGATGGGCTGTATATCTGACACCTGCGTGCGGTTTGAAGTAGCTGCGAACGAGGCGCTACCATGAGTATTGTTTGTATTGCAAAGCATCTCAGTGCCTCACCTTACCTAGAGTGTTCCCCACTGGTTTCAACAAGGTTTGTCACTTCTTTCAAACTCACACCAACAACATAATGCAAGGTCCACTTGTTAGCTTTTTCTGGAGCTTTCAGTCACATCCAACTTTGACGACCATTTCCTTTGTCTCCTTTCTCTCCTTTCCTTTGATCACCATCTTTACCTAAACTTAACTAATTAGAGCTTGAAAGGTCCATACTTAACTGTCTCCATGGTAACTGACCAAATTGTTTCTCAGTTGCTAGTGCAAACATTTCCATGTGATACTAGTAACCCAGCACAACATAAGGCCTGTGAGAAGGCACCACACTTAAGACCACTGCTGAGCACTGCATTAGCATATTTATTTTTACATGTTTGTGAAACTGGCTAAGCAGGAAGTGCCTAGTCTCTGGAAACAGTTGCATCGCCCCAGAAAGCAACTGCAGGGAGGGAATTCAGTCCAAGCTGGTGGCATCCACTTCCCTCCAGATGAAAGTATTTGAGAACCTGATATAAACATTTATTCTGAAACAAGCTGATAATGTGTTACAGCTATTGCAGCTGACATACAGGCTAGGGAAGAGACCAGATTTACAGTACTTACATCAGTATAATTAGTGTGTCTGATTGGAACAAGGTCATCCTGAGAATGGGAAAATTATATATATGTGTTGTTTGATAACTTTGTGATCTTAAGACGCTTAAGGCACTTTAAAGATTATGTGTTTCCAAAGCCCCTATCACACAAGAGAAGGGATTTAGCATGTAGTTGGGGAAGAGCAAACTGTTTTTTGAAGACAAATACAAATGTAGCCAGTAAAAAGTCAACCTGAGGGTCTGCTTTTGCTGCAGAAATGATAAATGAACTTCTTGTACCCCTGTCCCATTTTGTAGCTTCAGATGAAGCAAAATAACCACTGAGGTTACCAAGAGGGCGGGAGAATTGCCCTGAAAGACTGAAAAACTGATGTCAGATCTGAGTCTGACAGAGTAAATCTGGTACTACATACAAGACAGCATGTTAGCGTTGCCATTGTGAGTATATTAGCATGCGGACATTAGTATTTAGCTCAAAGCACCACTTTGCCAAGTACAGCCTCAAAGAGCCACTAGCATGGCTAGACTCAGACTCTGAATCTTGTTGTGAACTGTGACCACAATCTTTCCCTAATCTTTACCAAGTATTTACCAATACAAGCTACAGTTTGCACTGAATGTTACAAAATGTTTTCACTGAATATGTTGAATATGCAACCCTCTGAGACCATTGTTCTATCTGGGGATGGGTTTGAACTCTCTCAGGTCTGACAGTCATCAATTTCTTGTGCTGGAAAAATCAATTCCTTTCACTGCATGTTTCTTCTTCCCAATATAAGTTTCTCTTGATTGACTTATGGTAGAGAAAGATTGTTCAGAATAATGATGTGCTGTTGGTTATCTTCATTATAAAGAAAGAAGAGAATGTGGCCTGCATGCTAAGAAAGCATTCATTGTGTTCACAATGTCAAGCAGAAAAGTGCAAAAGTACAAAACAGTGAAAAAACTTAAGGAACGCATTCTGTTGATAAAAATGTGATAACACCAACTAAATTTCTGAACTCCTGAACAGTACTGCTTTGTGGAGAGAGTGGGTCTTGGAAAAGTCATACAGGGGCAGGGTTTTGTTGTTGTTGTTTTTTTTTTTTGTTTTTTTTAAGCTGAGATATTTCAGTTCTAAATCCTGGAGTGTTCTAGGGCAGTTTCAAGAATAAAATAGTCAGGGACCCATTTATCTGCAATGCAGTTAGATTGTTTTATTTGCACATGAAATGTGGTGGAGTTTTATGCCTTGATGAGAAGTGATAAGTGGCTTTTTACTGCAAAAACACTGAGTTAGTGACTTCCTATCCAGTCTTATCAACAGATGGTAAATGTTGGGATTTATTGTGTGGATTTATTAGGATTTTATGGTGTGTTTTCATCGTGTTCCTCTTGTAAAACCTTAGAAAGAAATGTTTGATTTAATGTGAGTGCTTTATGGTCATGAACAATACTTCTGTCAGCATTAGTATTTCAGCCATGGCATTAGTTTTGCAGAATGAGTTGTTTTGTGGGATTTTCCTGTTTGACCTTCTTACATAATAACAAAACAAGTAAATGAGCACATGTTGCCCCTAAATATACTGAGTTACAAAGACAAATTTGAGTCACTGCATTTGTTGCTTTTCTCTCTTTGGTGTATGTCTTTTATTTGTTAGTAGGCATCAGGAGTACTAAGGCATAGTTTGACATTGTGAAATATGCTTGATCATGCTTGATTTTTGCAGAGGGCTAAATTTCAATCTCAGGTTCTTGTATTATGGATGGAGCCGGAGCTGGGAGGCAATAAATTTAGCTTAGCACAACAGTGGAAGCAGGACTTCTTGAAGTTCTATCACAGCTTGATAAGCTGTTGTTTGATAAAAAATTATTACAAATGTACTTCCTTCTAAAGCAGAAATGGTCATTTTCATCATTCAATTTCTGTCTGTGTGTGGATTAAACCACTGATATATAACTTGTTAATTAGTGAGTCTTTTAAAGGAATTCTGATTCTGATTCTGATTCTGAACAAACTAAACTGGACTCATAACACCACTGCACTTTATAAAAAAGGACAGAGCAGACTCTACCTGCTCAGGAGGCTGAGGTCTTTTGGGGTGCAGGGGGCACTCCTGAAGACCTTCTATGACTCTGTTGTGGCCTCTGCCTTGTTCTATGGTGTAGTCTGCTGGGGGAGCAGCATCACAGCAGCTGACAGGAAGAGGCTGGACAAACTCATCAGGAAGGCCAGCTCTGTCCTGGGATGTCCTCTGGAACAGGTGGAGGAGGTGGGGGAGAGGAGGATGACAGCCAAGCTGTCCTCCATGACAGACAATGACTCCCACCCCCTCCAACACACACTCACTGCACTGAGGAGCTCCATCAGTGACAGGATGCTACATCCAAAGTGTGTGAAGGAGTGGTATCGCAGGTCATTCCTTCCTGCAGCCGTCAGACTGTACAACGGAAACTGCTCCAAGTAATCTGTGCAATAATCTGTGCAATACAGTACTACCGGTACATAACAGTGTGTAAATACCATTTACAATTTTTTTTAGGATGACATTTTATTTTTATTCCACCCTTTTGTATGTACTTGTGTTTAACTTGCATGCACTTGTTGTACTTTTCTATCCACTTTACTGGTGCTGCTGTGAATTGGAATTTCCCCTTGCAGGACGAATAAAGGAATATTGAATTGAATTGAATTGAATTGAATTGAATTGAATTGAATTGAATTGAATTGAATTGAATTGAATTGAATTGAAGTGAATTGAAGTGAACTGAATTCTGATTTAGAGGGTGCAGGCTAGCACATTTAGCCAATCACAGCAACAGAGAAATGGACACAAAACAGAAATAAATAGAATAAAGTAAAAAATTAAGGCCCTATGAGTTCTGCGTGGCAGAAAACACAGATGGAATCATGTAATTTCATAGTAACAACAGAATTAACTGTAACGTGTGAAAATTGCCAAAATGTGTATGCAATGTATTAAAATCAAATCATGATTAAAATCTCATCACTTCAACAAACTCTCAGAGGTGCAACCATCTTCAGCCAATGTAAAGCTTGAGTTCACTGAAGATTTTGTGGCTGTATGCTGGGGGTACTACGTCCATTTCTGGTCAAGCACTGTAAACAAGGAGGAGCGTTGTCACGCTCACTTACCCAGTGTGTTTAAGCTGCATATGGAGGCTGTCCTGCAAATAAAAAAATAGCGGTGTTGTCTTAGTGGTGTTGTCAACTTTACTGAAACTTTTTACATTTTAAATACTTTGTCATTGAATTTTATTCATCCACCATTTGATGAGACACTCTGTCTGGTGTCAAAATGTGGTTATATTGTAAAATATGGAGTTCAGAGAAATTTTTACCGAAAACATGGATTTTGGGAAAAATAAAACAGAATTTTAATCTTAATTTTTAATTTTTAAATGGATTTCAAGTGGCACTAAATAATTCTCAGGTAAGTATCGAATCTTTGATGCCCCTCAGCATGGATGTGTGAAATTCAAAATAAACTTTTTTTTTTCTAAACCAATGTCAGTCTGAATAATGAATTGAAACAAAATGGCATTTTTTTACCCACAGTTACATGAACATGCAAAGAACAACACGCCATGTTGACTTATTTTAGAGGATTATGATCAAAGAAGTCAGTGTTTTGAGTAGGTCCAGCACAGAACAGTACATAGAAGGTGAGACTTTTTCCTTCTCTTGTTTCGGTCCCTTATATAGCTGTATATTAACACACCCTTCTGTGTTAATACTGTCATTCCCTCTGTTAATCTGCTCAAGCGTCTGTGCTCACACTGCTCTCATGTGACAGTGCTGAAATGAAGCCATTCCTCCTCACTGCTACAAATAACAAGTCCATTAATTCACCATGTAACTCACTGCACAAAGTCTCCACTGACTCTGCGACCCTGATTGGCAATTAATTTTTAAAGGTTGTACATGCTTTACTGTGGTTTCCCCTGGTTTGAGGTTCCACGTCAATCCTGTGGCATTTCAAGAGGAATTCGAATAAGAGAAATTCTGTGTTCATTTCCCTCTTTCTCTCTCTGTCTGTACTACTGTAACGGTATGTCTGCCACTCCTTTGCTGATGGGGGTTTAATCCCAGAGTGTTTCTTTCACATCAAATTAATGCTGCAACGATTAGTCGACGTTGTCAACAAAAATCGATAATAGAAATAGACAATGAATTCCATTGTCGACTATTGTCGCCAGACGCGTTTTTCCAACAGAGTGAGGCATCTCACTTGATTTTAATCTCTGCCGAGAGTCGCTCATGCGCAATAGCGTCTCTGTCTCTGAGCGGTAACATACGGAAATGGCGGTGTCAACAGGTATGCGTACCAAAACTTCTAAAGTTTGGGAGCATTTTAGCCTGGATACGGCAAATAAAAAGACTACTTGCAAGGTTTGCAAAGCAGACCTTGCATATCATGGCAGTACCTCGGTGATGCACGAACATTTAAAGAGAAAGCACGTCGGTGTCGGTGAGTCTGACTCGCCTCGGTAAGATTCAAATAACATTCAAGCCAATACGGTTTTTATCCGCTCCCAGAAGAGAACAAGTCTCACACGAGACCATGTTGATATGCTGACTTTTCTTAGTATGAATAAACTGAACGACATAGCCTAAGCCTCATGTTGATTTTAAACCTGGTCTGTCCACCATGACAGGTTTGTGTCCAGGTTATATCACACAGTCCATGTTTACAACTTGAATATGGACAACTCTGAATGCTTATTTTCAGCCATGTATCAACAAACGTCAGTTGTTAAAACCGTTAGATTTCAGACTGTTGAGAAAGAATTGTAAAGTTCTTTTGCAACAGACTGTGCAGTTGACCACTGAATGTACTTCACGAAATGCACATAATATTTGTTTTATTTACTGTTCTACTGTTGCTAATGAGCCTGTTCTTGGTTTACAGGAAAAAAAATGTTTACTTGATTTTAATTTATTATTTATTATTTATTTGCCTGTCCCTAAAAACAGACAAAAAAAGACAGAGGTTTATTTATTTATGGATTTATGTCTCTACTGACTGAGCACTGTGCCTAATTGGTTTTAGACAGGACATTTTTATTTAATTTTTGTACGAATCCGCAGTATGTTCAATAAAAGATGTATTTTTCATTGTACCCATCTTTCTTGTGTTTATTATCATTTGCCACATATTTAAATCAACTTCATGCTAAATTTAAGAAAAAATTAATAATTATCCGATTAGTCGACTAATCATTTCAATAGTCGGTGACTAGTCGACTATTAAAATAGTCGTTAGTTGCAGCCCTACATCAAATCTGATATGGCTCCACTGCAGAGTGTCCGTATGTTAAGCTTCTTTTTCATCTTCTCAAAAGGATTTCCAGAAATTTGGGGCAGATTGCAACAATTCGTCCGACCTCATGTTTTTTTTTTGTTTGTTTGTTTCTTTCGGTGTAGTTTTGAGGATTCTATTCACATTTAGTCACATGATATCATGAGTTTCAGAGTTTCATCAAGATTTTTAAAAACCATTGTTTTGGGCAATCTTTTAAATTGCACTGAATTTTAAAAATGCCTCATCTCCAGCTATGTCAGTGTGAGGGCAACTCTTGAAAGGCCTGTTGTTTTGGAAGACCTTGGGTGAGATAAGAATACTCACTGTGTTCCTATGAATGAATCTCATGTGGTTAGATCCCAGAACATTTGTTCACCAACCGATGTTTGAACTGTTTAATGAATGGTGAGAAACCTGAGGTCCACAGTATTAAAAAAAAAATGTTCTGTGCATTTTATGCATTTTTTAGGTCTGTATATCTGACTAACTGATACATTTCAAACGGAACTGTGAAGAGATTTAATGCATTGCAATGACTCACTTTGAGGTTAATGTAGTCCAATGTTGGATGGAGTCACAGTGATTCACAGTCATAATCACCTGTCAAATCTAGATGGTTCCATTCTAGGTGAAATCACTGTGATTGATGATCTCGTTCACCTTAGTTACCTGGCACCCTTAAATACAGGTTGCATCCCTTCATTTGTACACACTGATGAATTCTGGATGGCTGAAAACGTTTTGTTAACTGTCTGGCAGGTGACTGAGACCAGTGGTGTAGTCTAGTTTTTTCTAGTGGGTATACTCTGATTTTTCCCTTCCCAGCCTTGTACACCCACGTCCTGGAGCAATGCCTGTCCCGCAGAACCCCTCCCAGAGCAGCAGCTGCTCCAAAATGGCCCCCACACATGAACCACCACGCTCATTAATGCATTAAGTATGCATCCACACATAACTGAGATCATGAGAGACTGGTTATGTATTATCTAAATGTAAATGTATTGTAAGCAACACAAGATGTATAACAGTCATTAACAGCTGGACTTTAATTAACCATTGAGCAGCCAGTGAGACAAGACAAGACCATAAGTTTCAAATAAAGAAAAATGAATGAATAAATAAATAACAATATACTTACACAAATAAAATTTTAGCAATCAAGTGCAAAAAATGGTGCAAACCACACAAATAAACTTACTGAACAGGGCCAAAACCAATTAACTGTTTACAATCTTTAGCCATGGCTAAGAAAATGCATGAAAATGACAAAAGGAGGCAAAAATCCTACTCTTTCAATAGCTTGAACTATGTGACAACTATAGCTAACATATCAGTTAATCATTTAATGGTGTACATGGTGTCTTCATTAATGGACCTTTGAGATGACAATGAATTAATTTAATCTTTATTAACAATTTCATGAATTAACTATATTAACATTTGAATATAGCATCAACTTTGTACATTTAAATTGTTAATTGTTATTTCACTGACAAGCGTTGGACAGAGTTCTCCTCTCATTCCCGCCATACAACTTCTTCTTCTTCTTCTTTGGCTTTTAAAACCGACATACAACTTCACTACTTCCTTAGTGGTTACGTCAAGCTTGACGGTCCAAAAGTGCCCGCTTCGTAAAACAGAGAAGGCGATTTTATGAACGGGAACGAGAAAGTTATCTCACAAAACCATGCTCATATGTATCTTTGCGCATTTTTTAGTGGTTATACGGAAAATCGGGACCTTTTCTAGTGGGTATACGGCGTATACCTGCGTATCACGTAGACTACACCACTGGGCAGTCTACATGTCGAAGTATCCTTGGGCAAGATGCCGATCCCCAAATTCCTCCTGATGCTTCGTGATCAGTGTGTGAGTGTGTGTGAATGTGCAGTTGGCCGCCGTACAAATGTGTATGTGAATGGATGAATGCAGACTTGTGTTGTTAAAAAAAAGTGCTTTGAGTGGCTAAATACAGTCCATTCACCATTTACTGATGCGTCCTGCAGTACAGTTCTACATTACCACAGCAAGGTGACACATTTAAAGATAATAGTAAAGGAAAACTAGTGTGATGGGATCAATCTTAATGTTTGACAGGAAAATGCCAAAATTTGGTGTGTTGCTTTTCTGAGGAGTACAGAATGTACAATATTTTGCACAATATTTGTCAAAAGCTGAACCATCATTGTTGAATCAAACGTAATTCATGCTGGATTGATTGACACTGTGTCATTTTAATATCATGCATTCATGCATTTCTTTGTAATTTTTGTGATCTGATTGACAAATTGTCCTTATCCTTGTACTTCTGTACATCTTCTCCTTCACCTTCCATCTTCATTTCATGACGGAATGTGAAATCCTGAGTCATCATATATCAAACACTTTGCATCATTTACATTATCAGTCATTGGTGTCTTAATTCTCACTCAGACTATCCCTTTTCCGTGATAGATGACCATGCTGGTCATCTATAGAAAAACCTCAGCAGAGAGTCATGTGATGCGGGAATAGGAATGGCTGCCTGAAACTCTGGCTTCGGGTGACTAGCATAAAATATCCTTCTTTAAATAATTTTCAGGTTAGTCAGTCAGTCGCGTGTCTCTTCGCTGTAATACTTTAAAAAAGTGAAGAATGGCCGATTCACAGAAGAACACAACAGCTAAAGTGCAGCACATAACGGTTATGAGGTCAACATCCCAGGTGCTAACAAACATTATGGCCCAAGAAGAAGGCGCACACGCTGCTCCCTCACCTGAGATAGCCAATACAATGCTAATTGAAATGCTTGTAGAGATTAGAAAATCAACAGCCTCAAAAGAAGAAAACCTTACTGCAGTCCTGACACAAATGATGGAGGTGGAGAGGAGAGTGGGGATGTTGGAGAATGCTAATTAGGAAGCTCAAGTACAGTTAAAGAAGAATCCTCCCACTACAGAATCCAAGGTGGCAGCGCTGGAGGAGCGGCTAACCCAGGCAGAGGACAGAACGAGGCGGAACAACCTGCGTTTTGTAGGAATACCCGAGGGGAAGGAGAAAAGTAATGCTATAGCCGCTCTCAATGACTTGCTAGCAGACTCCCTTGACATTAATCCTGAGATGGACCGGGCGCATTGAATCCGGGCTGGCCCAAGAACTACAAACGAGAGACCCAGGACCATCGTTGAGAGACTCCTCTGATTCCGTGACCAGGAACGCAGGGAAGAGAAGCAAGTCATCTGGGAGGGTAAACAAGTGTTGATCTTCCCAGACTATTCCAGAGAAACGCAGGACAGACATGAAGGTTTCAAAGACTGCAAGAGGGCTCTCTATGAGCGCAAGATGAAATTTGCCATGCTTTACCTGGCAGTGAGGATCAACACAGATTTTGATTGACACACATTTTGATAGAATATGTAACAATTTCTTGTGGAATGGGAAACGCCCCCAAATGCGCTTGGAAAAGCTTCAACTTCCAGTGGATCGGGGGGTCTAGGACTGCCTAAGTTGCTGTTCTATCATTATGCCTTTAGTACCAGACATTTATCTCAGTGGGCTTTACCCCCAGAAAGGGCTCCCCCATGGTATGAGATGGAGATGGTGATAGGCTCTCCTGTCCCTCTGTTTAATTGCTTATCTACCAAATTGTTCCCTCAGTATTGATCCCATCCCATCATATCCCATTTGCGGGATAAGTGGAGGATAATATGTCAAATATTTAAGCTAAATCCTTGTCTTAATTCAGAGTCAAGCATATGGTTGAATCCTAAATTACTAATAGGCAAAGCACCTTTCCTATGGAACTGGAACGTGTGGATAAAGGCATTCTTACACTTGGGCATCTATATGAAAAAAACACTTTAAAGGCTAGTCCTAGATTTTGACCTGATCTAAGTTCTGGCAATATTTACAACTACAACACCTACTAGCACAGGTCTTTGGCTTACCCAGAAATATCCCATAAAATTCCAACATTCTTGCTGGCATCTTTATGGTGTATGGAACAGGCCAGGCCAGGAGGCTTCATTATATTATTCAAAGATCTTTGGTCAGGCCAAAACAGTATCTATTGCTCTAAAGGGTGCCTGGGAGAGGGACGTGGGCCTTTCACTGAGTGCAGAGGAGTGGGAAGGGATCTGTGGAAAATCTCAAGGGATATTAGAATTAGGCTTATCCAATTCAAAATTCTCAATCGATTTTACTGGACACCTTCTTGACTTTACAGATTAGGCCTTAAGGACTCACGCAGTGCTGGAGGTGTCAGGCCCCAGATTCAGAGGGTACCTTAATTCATGTCCTGTGGGAGTGCCCGGTGGTCCAAGACTTTTGGAAGCGGGTCCAGAAATGTATTACAAAAATTTCTGGGAACAATTTTGATTTGAAACCAAGGCTGTATGTATTGGGTGACCCGTTACAAGTGGCCCATTGTAGGGCATCTGATTTGATTTTGACTTGCATTACAGAGGGTAGACAGGTTTTAATGAGGAGGTGGAAAACACCAGGGAGCCCGTCTTTCAGGGACTGGTTTACTAAAATTGGTAAAGTCACCTCTTACGAACAATTGTCTTATAGGAGGACTGATACAGTAGGTGGGACAAATACATTGACAAATGGGGAAAATATATTGGTGATCTGAGTTTGGGTAATGGGGAGTGACCCATGCTTGTGGTGGTAGCACAATAGACATACTGTAGTCGCACTTTTTTTCATAGTTCGGCTGGTTCTGCGACTTAAAGTCAGGTCCTACTTATATATCAAAATATATAGAATTTAACATGTTTTTAAATGTTAATTCATATTGACTGACATGAACCAAGGAGTAAACATTACCGTCTACAGCTGCGAGAGGGCGCTCTATATGCTGCTCCTGTACCACTGAAAAAATTAACTGAATGCTGAATGCCAAGTCTGACGACAGCCTGGCAGAGAAGGAGACGGTGCTTCATCTTCCTCCGAAGCTGGCGGAGTTGTTCAGAAGCGACACTGAGGATGAACAATTCAATGGATTCAGTGATGTGGAATGAGATCGGGCGCTTGGTGAACTTGCTTACTGGTAACTTGCTTGTTGGACTCGCTGGCTTGTTATGTTAATTAAGCCTATTCAGCCTCCCAGGTATATTCTTTTTGCTATTGTGTAGCAGAACACCTGTTAATGTGTTGGACACCTATTCAGCCTGTTGTTCTGTGAGCTATTGTGTAGTTAAATAACTTGCCTTTCCAGATTAAATGTCTGTTCTTAAATTTTGTTAAATTTTAAATTTCTAAATAAATGCAATTTATAGTCCAGTGCGACTTATATATGTTTTTTTCCTCTTTATGACACATTTTTGACTGATGTGACGTATACTCCAGAGCGACTTATAGTCCGGAAAATACAGCGTTTTTTTTTTTGTTGTTGTTGTTTCTTAAACTTATTTGTTTCACTCATTATTTTCTTCTTATTATTATTGTTTTAATATTATTGTTTTATTCACTTTGTCTTTTGTACAAGGCTTGTTGATGTTTGTTAATCATGTTTTGTCTATACTGTGTTAAAAATCTGAAAACTTCAATAAAATCTAAAAAGTTAAAGAATTAAGAAAATTAGAAAAGAAAAAACTTTCACAGCAATGTTCATGGCAATGCAGAGGAAAGCTGAGGGAATGTCCAAAATGCAGAAGGCTCTCTTATTAACACTGATGTCAACAGCTAATTTCAGTACGGTATAGTAAGTAAAGATACAAAAAGAAATACACAAGGAAAATTAAGTTAGTTTATCCAGTAAGGACACATGATATTCATGTATAAAGACGAGAAGGTCACACTATCCTGTCTCCAAGGTATCCAGCTGACCATTTGCATTCAGATTTCACTACTGCCTACATCACTTTCACTACATAGACTTTATGGTCGTTTGCACTGATATTTAGTGCTGTCTGATCACCCAAGACACACAATAAAGGCAGTGTAAACAGGGTCTCAGTCAGTGGTGTAGTCTACGTGATACGCAGGTATACGCCGTATACCCACTAGAAAAGGTCCCGATTTTCCGTATAACCACTAAAAAATGCGCAAAGATACGTATGAGCAAGGTTTTGTGAGATAACTTTCTCGTTCCCGTTCATAAAATCGCCTTCTCTGTTTTACGAAGCGGGCACTTTTGGACCGTCAAGCTTGACGTAACCACTAAGGAAGTAGTGAAGTTGTATGTCGGTTTTAAAAGCCAAAGAAGAAGAAGAAGAAGTTGTATGGTGGGAATGAAAGGAGAACTCTGTCCAACGCTTGTCAGTGAAGAGGGAATGTGGAGGAAAAAAAATGAAGAGAAACCAAAGCCAATACTGTTAATACTGTCCCGTCGGGGGACACTACAGCCGCAGGTCATGCTAGCCGTTCGGAAAGGGAGCCTGAGTGTGAAGAGGCCACAGCGGCTTTATCTGCTGGCAGGGAAGGGGAGCCTGACGCTATCGGCGTACCTGGTAAGTGGAATTTGCGTATGTTCTAATAATAGGAACTGCTATTGTAACAGCAGGTGATTGACACATTGAATTATATCTACAACTAGCTAACTGGTGGTTTGGTTGAAATTAAGGAGGTGCGGCTGCTGCTCTGTGTGTGCCTGTGTCTGTGTGTGCGTGCGCACATGTGTGTATGTGTGTGCGTGTGTATGTGTGTGCGTTGTAGATGAGAACTCAACCTGGCCAGCCTTGTGGAGTGAAAGTCAGGCGAGAGAGTTTAAAAACAGGTATCCTTGGTTAGAGTGGAGAAACGGAAAGTTAGGTAAATATTAGACAACATTTAAATCTGGTATAAACAATTGAAATGTACAAAGTTGATGCTATATTCAAATGTTAATATAGTTAATTCATGAAATTGTTAATAAAGATTAAATGAATTCATTGTCATCACAAAGGTCCATTAATGAAGACACCATGTACACCATTAAATGATTAACTGATATGTTAGCTATAGTTGTCACATAGTTCAAGCTATTGAAAGAGTAGGATTTTTGCCTCCTTTTGTCATTTTCATGCATTTTCTTAGCCATGGCTAAAGATTGTAAACAGTTAATTGGTTTTGGCCCTGTTCAGTAAGTTTATTTGTGTGGTTTGCACCATTTTTTGCACTTGATTGCTAAAATTTTATTTGTGTAAGTATATTGTTATTTATTTATTCATTCATTTTTCTTTATTTGAAACTTATGGTCTTGTCTTGTCTCACTGGCTGCTCAATGGTTAATTAAAGTCCAGCTGTTAATGACTGTTATACATCTTGTGTTGCTTACAATACATTTACATTTAGATAATACATAACCAGTCTCTCATGATCTCAGTTATGTGTGGATGCATACTTTATGCATTAATGAGCGTGGTGGTTCATGTGTGGGGGCCATTTTGGAGCAGCTGCTGCTCTGGGAGGGGTTCTGCGGGACAGACATTGCTCCAGGACGTGGGTGTACAAGGCTGGGAGGGGAAAAATCAGAGTATACCCACTAGAAAAAACTTGACTACACCACTGAGACTGCCGAGGCCAAGGATCAAACCACCAGTAGTGGTTATAGAATAGCAGAGCACAGAGTTGATGATGGCTGTGGTCAGAAATGAAACACACCTGACACTTTCAACCAGAAAAGGCAGTATAAAAACATTACCTGCTGTTAGGTTACTCTTTAACCAAGTAGTTAGTTTTAGTTACCTAAACTTAACGTAACGGTTAGCACAGAGGTGGCAAAATCAGAATATCATTTTTTTTCTTCATGCATTAATACATTGAGAATGCTATTGTTTTTGACCACAATACGATGCATGTTTTATCCAACATAACCAGTAAAGCTGACTGCTTTGATATTGAAATCTATAGTATGTTGATAATGAGAATATACTGTGTTCATTATATATTGTATTATATGCTGCTGACCAGGAGTTGCTTAAATGCATAATGTCATGTGTTCAATGTTCTAGTGTCCCACATATCAAACATGGTACTGAAGAGTGATACACCTTAACACCAGTATATAGTGTTAGGAATTTTATCTGCTCTTCACCTGTGAGTATTCCAGATGTGTGCTTTAACTTTTTCACTCTAATGATGATCTCTGAAATAGTGATGTCTCCAGATAATATACAGCATTCACTATAATCAACATTAAAATGAAAAGTATGAGAGCATGAGAGATCTACCATTGTGCTTCTCCTCCTGCTTGCAACCGCCTCTCATCTTCCCCATCCCACCACATCATTATCAGTCTTTGCATCTGCCTCCAAAGCCCCGGCAAACCCTGTGTAGACAATGGGCTTTTCTCTTCACTGCCAAAGCCTTTCATGAGTCTGCTATGTAAATCAGACTCAGCCTTTTTACTGGGCTGATTTCACAGGGATGGCGCTGAGCCGCTTGCTGGCTAGCTAGTCAGAGGGCATTTGTTCCACCGAGGTTTCATGTAAAATGCAACAAGGCATGAGGTACAAAGACAGAGGAGTCAGACCTGTGGTGCGTGTCCGCCAGACAATCCCGGCAACAAGAGAAGAGAGTGCTGTGAAAAATTTAACCACCCGTTGCTCCATAGAGGAGCACTGGTGGAGATAGAGCAAATTAGCCAACCACCTTCCCAGTGGGAAAGATGGGAGCGTGGCCTTGATTGAACTTGAGTGGTCTTTGTGTTAGATGAATTATGGAGGCAGAGTAGTTTTTCCAAGACAGCTGAGCAGGAGATAAAGTGCAAGTATCATGTGGTGGGGTTTTATCAAAGTTTTATTTGTGTATAGTGAAGCACTCAAAATTCACTCTGAAGCAGTTCTGCTGTTGCAAGGAGAGCGGGTCCCTTTGGGGGGGACAAGACAGAACATTGCTTTAGGATAAATGTTTTGATCATGACAGGAATGTACTTCGGTGCAGTGTGCAGGAGACAACTGTTTTTGACTGAGGGCATACAGTGCTAACAAAAAACAATGTAAAATCTTATAATTTGTTATGTGAGAAAATAAATCCCAGAAGTCTTAATTTATTGTGTGAGTATACTGTATGTGAGGCACTAAATGTTGCAGAGGGCTAAGACGTTTTGATGAGGAGTACAATCAAAGCTAGTAGCCTGCAGTAAAAGCTGGATAAAATATTACTCATCATATGTTTATCTCACATACACTTGAGTTTTCTTCGCATGTTTTCTGTATAATGCAGAATACAACACAACAAATCCATGATATGGACTCAACTAGTGACCTTGTGAATTCCAAATTAACACCAGTCACTTTGCTCTCTATATGCATCACATACTGCGCAGACTCACTTCCTCCAAAACCAAGCCCATGTTGTGTACATCCGAGAAACGTTGATGGGAGAAAGAAATCTGTCTCTTATTGACTGTCGTTTCTGATGAACAGAAAGTTTTGGAAGATGGAGCCCCTCATTAAAAGCCACACTGGGGCTAGACCAGTTTTAACTTTGAGAATGATTTCATTTATAATGCAACTGTGGTCTTATTTTTGTAGTTTTGTTCTTCATTTCTATGAGTGATGATAACACTGTACTGACATATACTTAGACACTTAACTGATTGGCAAATTTTAGTTCAGGTCAGGTCATACATACAATAAATGTCTGAGCTGGAGAACCACAACGAGGAGCTAAGAGAAGCTAAATGCTTAGGTGCCAACACATTCTGAGTGTATACAGAAATCAAAACAAAGCTAAAATCCTGAGTCAGTAGCTACCATTCCCTACATAATCGGGCCACTTACCATGATGGACCACACCCTTCAGGCCATGGATTATGGGGTTGACAGCAGGATTGTCCTTCCCTCCAACCTGAGGAAGACAAAAAGATATAATGATCGTCAGAAAACATTTCATAGCGAATCATCGCCCAATTTAAATGTTTGAAAAATATTCTAATTATTTGTATTTATTTAATCCTTATGTTTGTGGGCGCACACACTGCTTATATGATCTGTAAATTAGATACATTTTTGTTGTCTACTTAATAACAGTCCCCAGATATTGCTTATCCATCCAACCACAAATTACATTTGTGTGTTTTCTTCTCAAAATATCAAATGGTGAACTTTATTAATTTTTTGTAACTCTGCATTTCTTACTATTCCCAATTGTGTATTGTACCCTCTGCTGCCGCAGTGACTCAATTCCCTGCAGGCATGAAGTGTCCACTATGCTAAGTTAGCATATTACACACATCTATGTGCAAGTATCTGCAAATATATCCATTTAACCGGAATAGGGATGAGCATTTGTGGTCAGAAAGGTTTGTTTGACTGACCCATGCTTATCTATAACAGTAGTACAGTACCCTACGCGACACTATGCGTTTTAATTCACCTAAGAAAAATGACAAAAAAAGATGGATGCCAAATCAGGAGAAAAGGCTGAAAATGTAAAGTGACAGAGGTGGAGGTGGGAAAAAGTCAAAAAGCACAGAGGCGATGCTGAGAAAACAAGTGTAATGTAATTAGGAGGAATAAACAGCAGTAATCAACAAGCTGTCAAAGGCCCTCTCCATCTGAACCCACAGTCTCAGTTGTGTCTAATTAAAGACAACTCATTGTCTCTAATTAGAGCATCATTGTTATCATGGAGGGCTGCACGATGGCACAGCAGGTAGTGCGCGTGCCTCACAGCAAGAAAGTTGCTGGTTCGATTCCCGGGTCGGGCCTTTCTGTGTGAAGTTTGCATGTTCTTTCCGTGCATGCGTGGGTTCTCTCTGGGCACCAAAAACATGCTCATTAGGTTGATTGGTGACTCTAAATTGTCCTTAGGTGTGAATGGTTGTTTGTCTTGTGTGTTGCCCTGCGATCGACTGACGACCAGCCCAGGGTGTACCCCGCCTCTCGCCCGTTGACAGCTGGGATAGGCTCCAGCCCCCCCGCAACCCTGAAAGGGATAGGCGGTATAGAAAATGAATGGATGGATGGCTATCATGGAGGCTGGAAATCAATAAAACTAAAGCAAAGCGAAACAATACATAAATAACAAAATGCATAACCTTGCAAAAATGATTGATAGTGCATATCCTAAAATGCTGAGAAAAACAACTTGTTTTGTTACATGGGTATGAGGACACGTTCTGATTCAAGTCAGTGTTTGTTCTGTAACGAGAATTCTTTCAGACTGCAAAAGGTGGATTCATAGACAGTCTGATTTTTTTTTAACAATATTTTGTTCAAATGCAAGTGAGAAACAACCCCTTGAGCCTTTAGAAAAGCATCTGTATGTTTGAATGGCAGTCTGTCAAAATGGCTGAAAAACATTAGTAAAATAGACAGTTAACAGAGACAGAACACAGTATTGCAGTCAGATTGCTTTTTCATGTTAAACACTAAAAATGCATAGGAAGTCCATGTCAGTGCCTCATGCAAAAGTGTGATTTGTATCTACAGGTACATCAGTTTTGAAGTTTATAATTGGTTGCCAATGTCACATCCTATTGACAGGTGATATTAAAATGTGGTCTGTATCCAGATTACCCAGAAAATTAGGGGAAATTTTAGGAACTTTGTGAAATGCTGTCTAAGAAAAATTTTTATTTGTAAATTTGTTGAATGTAATACATAAAGGTTGTTCTTCCTTTATTTAAAAAAATATTCATTCATGTCCCACCCATGTCGCTTTCATTTTTCATGTAGTTCTGTAGAAAAACACATCTTTAAGCACTTTCATGGCACAGAACAGAAGTATAAGATTAGATTACATTAGATTAGATTTGAGGTGTGTCTCTTTCCAACTTCCTCCTTGTTTGCTCTCTAAATTTGAACAAATGAATTTATAATATCTTGATGTTGTGTAGCCTGTGGGTGTCAGCACACTGTGTAGATTGTGTTTACATGAGGGATGTCAACAGTTCACCCCCAAGAATATTTTTGACCCCCGTCATTCTGTTAATTTGTATATCCACACACACACAAACAGAGCTTCTTTACTGATAAAATTCTAATTAACAGAGACAAAATTCATCACCTCTTGCTCTTAACTGGTACTGATTTATCTTCAAACACAGCAACCTTAGAAACAGCTGTTAACATGCATTTTTCCTTATCCTGACAAGATATCAAGCGGCATATCACATAAGGTGATATGTTAATACCCTGTGAGAGACTGGAAAATAATTCTCCCTCTGTTAGACTCCATGTGATCACCCACTTTTTGGACAACATGGGTTTGTACAGCTGATGAAGAAAACAAGCACTGAATGAACAAAAAGGAAGTAGAAAAAGTTTATTTGTGGCAATATTAGAGACACCCCCCCCCCCCCCACACACACACACACACACGCACACATTGTGTAATCATTTCAAATAGAAGAAGAGGATTATAACTGGAAGTGCAATAAAGAGCTTGTTTTCGGGAACAGACGACAGAAAGTGGGTGAGGAAAAAGTGTGTGTGTGTGTGTGTGTGTGTGTGTGTGTGTGTAAAGGAAAGGAGATTAAGAGAAATAAAGGTGGCTAGGGAGACACAGAGAAAATGACAGAGAGACAGTTTGGAGGAGAGAAAGAAAGGAGGACAGAGGGAATTAGCGTTTCATTATTAATGTTTGTCTCTGAAAGCCCACAGGCTCGTCCCCTGAGATCCTCAGCCACCGGGCCTCACATCATAATGTCCTACTCTCTCTCTATCTACCCCTTTCTCCTTCTTCAAATGCGGCATCTCTCGTTCTTTCTCTTCATTCTTTCTCACAGCTCCATCACCCCCTCTCTCTCCAGGGACAGGCCACTGCAGTGACAAATTAGAAAAAAAGAAAGAAACTAGGTACGATGTGACATGTCCTCATATTTCTCTCCTCCACCACTATTCTCTCGCTCTCATCCCACATCCCTTCTTCGCACTATCATCCATTCAAGATCCCTTTCTCTTGTGTTCCTTCAACTCCTGTGTCTTACAGAGATTCTTCTCCTTCACTTGCCTTTGGCAGCACTAACTGCTGATGATTGTGTAATGGATGTAACAGTTGGACTTCTTTTAAAGACAAGACACATTTGAGTGCAGACTTATTAATTACTTCAGTGACCAATTTGTCAGTGGGCATCATCAGACGGGTCAGACTAGACACTCTGGCATTATTTTGCTGTTCTTTACCAAGTTTTTTAGTTTTCAAAAGAGGATCTGACCTTCATGCCATCCTTAGATCTAGGCAAAAGGATAACAAGCTTGTGATCATTGTTAGAGTATGACTAAAGTATATCAAGCTTGTGGTCATTTTTATATACGTACAGACTTAAGAATCCTGGGTGTCATGGTCAGTCTTGGATCAAGGCAAAAGGAGATCAAACACTCATCAGTTCAAGTTTTTCAATTTAAACAAAGGGAATCTGGGCCTTTTATATCATTCAATAGTGGGTCTAGATCTATCCTGGACCTTCCTGTACCTAGCAACAGCAAGGTACAGCTGGCTGACCTTTCGTCATTCTTACCACTAGACTAAAAGGTAGTGGTGTTTCTTGCCATTCTAGACCAAGGTAATGGTCATCCCTGGCCATTGCTAGATCCAGATTGAGAAGATTCAAGGCATGCATAACGTGTGTCATCATGCTTCCAGCCAATGAATCACATCATTAAACAGCATGTGTTTTCACATGAGCAACATTCTGCTGTGACTCTGATAAGCTATTTGATGACTCAATCATTGTGTGACAGAATTGTTATTTTCAAATTTCAGTGTTTTAAAGACAAAAAGTATGTGAAGCTTGACTTGAAATGTTGCTAGTCCTTGTGAAACAGATCCAACAATACTAACTTTTTTAATTCAACACCTGGGCAAAAAAAGATGTGGATGTGTTTTACATAATGTTTATTGCAATCACATACTCACTATTTAACCCAGTTGTTACTGTTTTAACTACAGTCCTTTTCTTTTGAAAATATTTGTATGTCTCTTTCTTCTGATTTTAAAGCATAGTGTGGACATCATTACAAGGCACTCAAGACGCATATGCTATAATTCTGTTAGAGTGCCCTTGATGTTCTACATAGAAAAATTCTAGTTGTTTTGGTGAGAGAGAGGAGACAAACGACAATGGCAGTCGAATCTTCAGTCTGAGCCATGGCGTGTAATAAGTAGGGCAGCCGTCATGTAGGGAAGGAATGGCAGAGACAAAGCACAAGGTACATTGTCTTATATCACCCCATCACAGTGAAGAACAAATTCTTAATTGATTGAAACAACAGCAATCTTTTAAAATTCCTGGCAAACTGCTGAAAAACCAGCCGGCAGCAAATTACTTGTAACGAATTCTGTTTTGCTGCATAACTGCTGAGGCTAATGTCTCCTCAAGTGGTGTGCACTGTGAATTGGAAGCAGCACAGTGGCGGTTTAGCAGTGTCGGCATATACTGCCTAATTATCATCATTTGGGGCAAAATGAAGTGGTATGAGGTCCCCTATGTCTTCAAACCAAACCTTTCATCACGCTGTTCTTACTCCTGCTGCGCATCTCCATTTTGACACTGCTGCTCCATTTAATGTGAAGAACAGCCCCCAAGTATGGAAGCAATTCAGATGATTCTTAAGGTTGTCTGGGAGTGAATATGTTCAGGACTCAACTTTCTGAGAATGTCTCAGTTCTTCTGTTAATTTTTTTCTTGCTTTCATTTAGAGTACAGAAAACCAACAAGCAAACCAAATTAAATGACAAAATACATAGTTTATCAACCCATCCTGAACATTAAAGAAGCATCTTCTGATTTGATGGCCTTATCAAAAAACACAGTAATTTGGGTTAAAATAATTACTTTGTTAAGGTTATGGGTGCTCCGTTGTCATGACTACAATAAAAAAAACCACCCTGTTTAAGTTCGAAATCGATTATTATCATGTTTAAAAAAAAAAATGATGGCAGTTGGTTTGAAGTCTCCCCTGTTAAAATCTGATGGTGTGCTGACCCATCCATCCACCTTGACCTCCTCCCTACAGGGACTTTGTAGCTCTATAATAATGTCACCTGACTTCTTCCTTTGCTCATGTCACAATTTCTATTTTTATGGTCACTAGAGGGCTTTGCAGTGTCATGACCCAGCTCCTGAGCCATGACAAAACAATGGAGACATGCGGTTTAACAAAAAGAATGAACTTTTATTAAATAAGCAACACCCATAACAACTAAAGCCAACTAAACGAAATGTGGCGCGGAGGGCCTGGATAGGGAGAGTGCCCAGGAGGGTGCACTGGGAGGTTTTTAAAGGGGACCACAGGAGACTGGCCAGGTGCTCCTGATTCCTGTAAGCAGACGCCCCACCCACCAAGACCTGCAAGGCCAACACAAGAGCAGAACAGAGGAACCCACACAACAGGCCCTGCTCAGGCAGGATATATTCTTCCTTCCTACTTCTTGTCCTTTGTCTAAAAAGGCTCTTTTGACAGGAAGTACAGTGTGTATGACACAATGTGGAGTTGTAAGGTCCACTGTGTAGGATTTATGGGATATGGGCAGAATGAGGCCTTTATATATACATGGACAAACCAAAACACGGACTCTAAAGAGAGTTTTAAAAGTGTGTGGCTAGTATAGGGGAGGGTGAGGCAATGGCTATTCAGTGGGTTGCAATGTGTAGCCTCATCATGAGATGTCATTAGATCCTACACACTGGACTTTAAAATCCATGAAAGCTCTTCCTTCATTTTCTTCATTCTGTATCTTACTTTTTCTCCCTCCTCTGCCAAATAAGATACAGATTCGACAAAATAATATCAAAGAGACACAGTGGGATTCTTATATTAACTTGAGGAACAAGAAGTAGAGTCGATGATCCATGTCATTTGCATCCCAGCTGGGCCTCTTTTTTGCATGTTGCCATATCCAGAATATGTGGCAAACAGTGAGGCATGCAGTGCTGTAAATAGGCAAATAAAAGGGCAATGATAGCTTTACAACTGTCATCTATTTCAGTAATCAGAGGCTGCAGCGCAATGCAATGTTATGCTGGTTCATAAAGGCATGATTACCAAGCTCAGTCAAGCCAATTTGCCTTGTAACACAAGTGTGATCATAGAGGACACAGAAGCAACAATGTAGTTGTTGCACAAACTATAAATGGGTTCCCACTGTTTTCGAAAAATCCAATTCCTGGACTTTTCCAGGACATTTTCAGTGAAGATCTAGCTTGTATGACAGACCATATTATTTGGAAGGCCCTCTGTGTTCTATGCTTGGCAAGTGTTATAAATATAAATATTTCATCATTGTTATCAATTCATAACCTGTATCCTTTTTTTCTTATGAATTATATTAACTATCATTGCCTGAACACCAAAAACTGAATAACCAGTAAAACAAACGGTAGTCTACAACTTTGCCTTCTGATAAATCTTGACTAGACTTTATCTAAATGTATGCAGAGATGCTCACAGCATTTCACTTTCAACCAGATATCTGATTCTGACAACCTAACTGTAGTCACTTAATGTAATAACTAGTAGGTTCGATCCTTGTTGCTCTGATATTTTAAAACAAGTTGTTGCTTAGTGGCGATTTTTGGATTCACTGTGTGTACCCAGGGGTAAGGGTGGTGCGACAGCCCAGGGCAGCATGCTGGAAAATTTCCTTTATTTTCAAATACCAATGCTGACAGGTATGGTCCACACACAAACTCACACATACACACAAACACACACACACTCACACACAGACATACACTGCCTCAGAAAGTTAAAATGTACAGTAGATTTTTTTTATTAATACGACAAAAACTATTGAAGTGATGAAACCACAACATAGAAATACACACTTTATCAACACAGTGACACAGGCTAAAAATCTGTTTCAACAAAGCAAAAACTACTGAGTGATGAAAATGCATCAGTGCAAACAGTGTTTTTTTCTTTTGTATGTCAAAGCAAAATACTGTTGGATGTGCCTCCTATATACAAACACTCACTCACACAGACAGTGTAATAATGTAATGTAAGTTTATTATTCCTCAAATGTAAATATTAGTCATTGCTAGCTGTAACCACATTAATTTTCAATGTGTTTATAGATTAATATTGCTTTCTTCCCAACTTGTTTTAAACAGTTGAACAATGTTCAATGTATGCGATTTTGAGCATTAATATAGTCACAAACAACTATGGCGTCCTGACCAGAGAATGAACTCACACTATGGGCTCTATTTTCGACTCCGCCACCGGTGCAGCCCAGGCGCGGCGCAAAGTCAGGTCCGCTAACCCGATGGGGCGTGGCAGCCCATACTTTGGTATTTTCGTGCGCTGCGCCGCCGGCGCATCTCCTCCTCCTTCTCATCTCAGTCCCACCCAGCAGCGCAACTCAGAAAGAGGGAGAGGAGAAGGCGTGGAGTGAGTTTGACACAGCCGAGTCAAATCTTCACCAATCACAGCAGCTCCTTGCCTCACCTTTAAGAACACCGCTGGCCAGGCGCATGGCAAGTTTCCAGGAGACTGACGTCACTCATGTCTCCTGACATCCGTTTGTATTACTTTGCACACCCGTTTGTATATACTGTTTATTTTTTCTTAGTGTGTGTGTGTGTGTGTATATATCTTAAAATTAAAAGGAGCACTGCAACAAAAACAATTTCCCCTCAGGGATAAATAAAGAATTTCTAAATCTGATTCTGATGTCTAAATCTGAGGTCCTTAGATGGTAAATCCTCGGCCTCCTCCTCCTCCTCCTCCTCTTCATCCTCCTCAAAGCAATGATGTACTCCATCTTTGTAGATAACGTTAAGCATTACAATGATAACATTTGTATTTGGAATGAAATGACGTGGGTAATAGCAGACAACGATCATCTCTTACATTTTTCCATGTGTCTGTCTCTCTCTGTCTCTCGAGTGCTCTGAGATAGATGCAGTATATATGCTCTGTAGGATGTCACGGCTGTTTCTGGTTGGCACAGCGACGTTAACCGATTAGTTCACATCCCTGTTTCACCTGTGTACATTCAGTCAGGGTGAGTGACCACTATGTGTGCCGAACGTGCTTGCGATGTGGTCAGATGAGATACTGATCAAAATATATAAATTTAGGTCTGACTGTATGTGCTGACTCAGACAGTTGCATTGAATCGTCGCTGTTGCTAATTATTAATCGCAGTGTGCGTTCGATGACTGACCGAGCACTGCTGAAAACACCGTTAAAACCACGCTGCCATCTTGTTGAAGGTGTGATATATGGCGTCATCACGTTTTCAGTGGATAGCCGTTATCACCTAGCAGCCAACCATCCAGAGGGGTGTCCCCCTGAAAGACTGTGGGGATGCTAGAATTCGCTGGATGAACGAGTCATGTGTCGACCCAGGGAAAGTGGCATACACGTTTGTCACCAGGCAGTTTGAGTCACAGATCACCAGACATCCCTGTTTCACTTGTGTACAATCGGTCAGGTTGAGTCGAAAATAGAGCCCTATGTGTGTTAATGCCAGCTTCTGTGTTCTCTGTTTTGGTAGGTGGTTCGGACATGTGTGCATGTTTGTGCATGTGGTTGCCTCCTTATGAAACTATTGGCCCTCCCCACGTTTATAAAGAGATGAAGACAGTGACCACAGCATTGTGGCACAGTGCATTTCATAGCAGTGCTAGCGGTGTCCCAAACATTTTATCAAAACCATCAAACTTTTGCTAGTTAGCATTATCAGGACAGCTACCAAGCCATTGCATGGGTTCATGTCACTCACAGATGAAAAAAATAACTCTTTACTAAGCTGGATATGTTACTATTATGTTACTGATATTAATTTTACTAAAATAACTCTAAACAATATATTCCAGCCAATTAAATATCAGCCAGTAAGATGTACATCCTCTTGCTTGACTACTGCTCTTATCTTGTCTGCCCAGTCTGCTCTGATTGGTCAGTTCACACAAGTTTAAGCAGGCACTGCTCACAGTGTTTCCTGCTGGTTTTGCTGTTGTATTTAGCTACCAGCTAGCTGCACTTCTATAACCACTTCTAAAATAAAAACTGCATCACTGCGCATATTAAAACATGAATCTGACCCATATTGGTCTTGGCCTTGCTGCCACTAACACCACAGCTGGTATTGTAGTGATGGAAATTCTGGCTCTTGTAAGAGAGTCGATTCTCTCTTAACAGAGCCGACTCTCTCGGCTCCCAAGTGGCTCCTCAGATTTTTTGTTGCTTAAATTAATTTATTACCAAAAATAATTTCAAATTATGTTTAAGATCAATTAATAATGTGCAAAACATACATTATATCAAATGTTTATCATTTATATGACTGATTATATTCAAAATGGAGTGTTACAAAAAAAATAATTTTAAAGTACAAACTACTCAAAAAATACCCATCTCATTTTGACAAAGTGTTGTGGCCGTGGTTTAGTGATCTGCTCTGACTGCTCTGTGTATTTTTTCATGGCTGGAGCGAGGCAGAGGCGGGGCTGATCGTGCTGGGGTTTGAGCGTCTACCTGACACACCTGTCACTAATTGTCGTTAATCAGGACTCCCCTTCTTAAGCATGCTGCTCCCACACTCTGGTGCCAGATGATACCCTTGTTTATGCTCGTGTCCCTGTCTCAGTGCCGATTGCCTGACCTCTGCCTCATGTTATCCAGCCTTGTCGCATTTGTGCACACTGCGTGATTTTTGTGAATTTCTGTTCCTGCCTGAGTGCTTTCCCTTTGCGGAGATTTCTGTTTCAGTGTCTGTCGAGTTGTTCTCCAGCGCTTGTGTTTTCTTTTGTGTGCTGTTTGCTTTTTTCCCCAGCGGAGTTTTTGCCGTCCTCCCTGAGTTCTTACCTGAGGCTGTCGAGTTTTCTCCAGCACCTGAGTTTCTTCTTACCAGTGAGTTTTTTCCCCAAGTGGTGATTTTGAGTTCTTTGCGGTGGCTGTTGAGTTTTCCCTCCAGCGTTGTTTTTGGACTGTTTGCCCGTGTGCATTTCTTAACGGAGTTTTGTGTTTTTTATTGGAAGCTGTCGAGTGTCCTCCAGCAGAGACTGTCATCTCCGTTCCCGTATATCGGCGCCCTCAGTTGTTTTTCTTCTTTTGTTGTACTTTAAGAAATAAACTGTGATTCTGCCGCTCTGCATCTGAGTCCTGTTTCAGAAGCCGTCACACAAAGCTTATTGTTACCGGCCGTCAGTGAGAAGGCAGCCCAGCAGAGTAATAATTAAAATGCACACACAGTTTCCAGTTGTTATGGGGACATTTCTGTCATATTTCCATCAAAAATTAAGTTAACCCACTGCGTCTTGATATCCTCAGATGTTGGGAGTAGATGAAGACTTTTGTGTTCCTTCAACCAACAACGGAGAAGTTCCTGTGCTTAGGTCTTGGCTGTGAGCTGGAGGTGGTGCCGTGTTACATAGTACAGTAGATTTGTAATGGAAGAAAAAGTTGGACGACTGACAAGGCATTTCATGCCTTTCACTTCAGGAATAGTGTTTTCTGTGGGAGCGAACTTACTTTGGCATGAATTTTGGGCTTTGTGTCTTTGCAAACATTTTACATGCACACAAGTACACACAGTAATGTTTGAATGTTTTCATTTTCAACATTTTGAGCAAGTTTCTCAGATACATTTTTGTTTGTTTGTTTTTATGAATCTTTGCAATTTGGGGGGGAGAGGAGGATGACAGCCAAGCTGTCCTCCATGACAGACAATGATTCCCACCCACTCCAACACACACTCACTGCACTGAGGAGCTCCATCAGTGACAGGATGCTACATCCAAAGTGTGTGAAGGAGCGGTATCGCAGGTCATTCCTTCCTGCAGCTGTCAGACTACACAACAAGAACTGCTGAAAGTAATTTTTTGTCAATCTATCTGTAAATCATCTGTAAATTACCTGTGCAATAATCTGTGCATTTATCTGTAAATCATCTGTAAATGATCTGTACAATAATCTGGGCAATAATTGGTGTAATAATCTGTGCAATTCATCCTGTACCTCCGCAAATACAATTTTTAATTTGATAATGCTTATTTTTAAAATGCTTATTTTTATATAATGCTTATTTTTATTACACTCTTTTGTATATGTTTGCTGTTTTTTACCTAATTCTATCTTTTACTGGTGCTGCTGTAAATTGTAATTTCCCCTTGCGGGACAAATAAAGGTTTATTGAATTGAATTGAATTGAATTGAATTGAATTGAATTGAATTGAATTGAATTGAATTGAATTGAATTAATTGAATTTAGTGCAGCAACTCTGAACATTCACTCAGAAAGGACTCTGTTGAACTCAGAGAGTTATTGTTTTTCCCCAAAGGATGGGTGCTCTTCTTTTTATGTATTATGTTATTATGTGAGTTTGTGAACAATCCCAAGCAAAAGTGTGTTAGAGGGTGTAAGGGCTATTTTTTTTTTAACATGTCCCAAGGAAGGTCTTTTTTGATGTCTTGACCTCCATTGACACTTATTTTGAAGCAAGGCTGGTTGAAGTTGGACTTGTTGGGGGTTAAATAAAGGTCCTTCTTGAATTGTCTTTTCAGCTATTTTTTCTTGTGTTAATATTTAGTTTGTCTAATTCTCATGTAGATTCTTTGTAGATATTATTTTGCTTAAAATTTTGAAATCTAGCAATTTCTGTAAACTCAAGTAACTTGGCAATAGAGCATGAGAAAAAAATTATAATGTTGCCTTATCTTGATAAAATAAGTTCAACCAACATCTTTTTTAGTTAATGTTTTCCAGTCCACATTACTTGATACAGAAAGTTGAGTCAACAAATTGCAAGTTGTAGCAATTATGCATTCCATGTTGAGCCAACTTGATTCACAGTTGTAGGAACTTGATAAAATAAATTCAACCAACATCTCTTAAAGTTATCTCAAATAATATTTTTAGGTTCAACTTACATGATACAGGAAGTTGAGTCAACAGACTGTATGTTGCATCAACTCATGTTTTGAATTGTAAAAAACTTGACACTATAAGTTGACTCAAATTAGTCAATGACTAATGACTTGACATAGTTAAGTTGGGTCAACTAATCTTTTTTTTTACAGTGTAGATAGATAAGCACACAACCTATCCAGTGTTGATATTTAACCTCTTAATATGTTCTAGCCAGGTTGTCCGCTTCCTTTTTTTTTTTTGTCCATTTTAACACTAGATTCTTAAAAAGTGGTAAAATCTGATTTTTTCCACAAAATGCTTCCTCTTTCTCCCATGTTACCTCCTGAAATTTTGGGCAAATGTACAGTATAATCCGATTTATGTGCAAGTATGATCTTAAAAAAATAATACTATCACAAGAGTAGGCTATAACACCACAAGGGGCACTGTTGTGTCAGCACAGCTGTGATTTGGCATGAGGCAGGAGATCCAGCGAAGATGATCACAGCAGGAGTCAACAGTCTGAACAAAACTTTATGAAAGAGTGAATTTCACAAAACAGACTAACCTGGTCTATTTGTCTACAATGGGGCAGCCAAACTTTTTTGCTTGCGGGCCACATACAGAAAAATTTAAGACATCAGGGGCCAATATAAAATCAAGATCGCCAGTTTTCAACCTGTTAAAAGTGAAAGAGCAACAGTGTTTATAGACAAGAAAACCCCTTTGATTTCCAAAGCATTCTATAATACTATAGTACTCAATCCTACAATTCAGTTGTTTAATTGTTGAGATCTATGAGCAATCTTTTAACTTTCTGAGTAAAATGTACATAGAGAAATATATGGGCCACATTACATTTTATGTAGAGATTTCATGGCGGACCACTAAGAAGAGACCAACAAGCCGCATTTGGCCCCTGGGCCTTAGCTTGGCCAGCCCTGGTCTACAAAAACATTTACCTCAAGATTCTACCATCACATGTTGCCAGAAACAGTTAGTCTAAACTGTTATCCAACTAGCTATACTTCCCAGACAGATAGCTAGGCTAATGTACTTTCATTCCTACTTGCCTATGTTTTGTGCAGATGTGTAATGGAAATATTATGTTCAATCCAAGTCCAATAATTTCAAATCTTAAATGCAGATACGTGAAGCATTATAATGATCTTAGCTGTGTTTCCTCCCCTCCTGATTCTACCAGAAGGCTTACAAGAGCAAAATACATGTGGCCAAAATATATGTCTATATATCCTAACATTGAATGGAAGGGGAGATTAAATAACATAAAAACAACGACAGAATAGAGAGGAAAAATTGAAAGTACACACAGGTTTCTGCCATCTTGTTTACTAACACAGGGCTGCAAAGTCAGTGGGTTTATATCCAAACAAATGCATCACAATATAGCAAAGTGATGCATGACAGAGTAAAAAAAAAAAAAACTGCAAAGGATTCAAGCAAACAATGGCACTAACTGGATTCGAACCTGCAAGCTAAAAGGTCTCTGTTTAAAAGTCCAGAGCCTTTAACCACTGTTCAACGTCTTCGCTTCAGTTCAGTTCCCAGAGAGTAAATCAAAATCAACAATGACATACAGATGCAGCAGCCTCGAAATTCCCCTCCAAGCCAGAGGCCATCCAGCTCCCATCCAGCTCCCAGCCGGCTCCCAGCCGGCTGCCAGCCAACTACCAGTCTCCCCTTCTCTTGGGGGTGTGCCCAGAATCCACTATAAACATGCCTCTTCTCAAGGGCAAAGATTTTTACTCCACTACATTCATCTGCTTTAGTAGGCTTATTTGTAGTTAGGCAGTCACGGTTACTCAACTATTTTACGTTGATTATTTAAATCAACTTAGAAAAATATTTCTCGCACAAAGTCTTAAAAAAGTCATAAATGTGTGTTTCCATCAGCCTGTTTTAATGCATATTTTCGATTTGCAAACAGAAAATTCCTAAGTTTTTCTCTTACAATATACTGTGTTAGCTTTGAAGCTCGGTTCTTTATTGGAAGCTCAAGAACGGTCCAGAGAAGTCTTCAGTTCACAGTCAAAGTATTTATTGTAGGTCACATGTAAAGCAATGCAGCGCTGGACTCAGACTGACAGAGCTCCCTCAGGATCTCAGCCAGAATGAGTACCGTTCACAGACAATCATTCACATTTAAGGAGTTGGGATTGACCAGCCCAGTACATTAATCAGTTCAGGACATTCTAGACATCTTCAAGTACTAACCACTAAACATGTGATAAGTAAAACATATGTGTGTATGTGTGTTGTGTCCGGCGTGAGGATAATATTGCAGACATCGTAAATAAGGAGGAGAGGTGCCATGGACATCTTGTTTGCCACTACTGATTGTCTCTGGGGATATGATATTTATGACTCAGGGCTAAGAGTCAGGCCTTCTATCACAGTGACAAGATGTTTTCGTATGCCAGAGTACAAAACAAGATGTTAGAGTGTTTAAACAAGATGTTCTCCGCAACAATGTATGAATTTTTTTGTGATTGTTGCGATCAAAAAAAACAAACCCGTGTAAAAAAGTTGTATATAATCACTTCCTATATGATAATAACCATACTTCACATTACAGAAACAGTCGAAAAGATTCAGTTCCCATCTTAAAAAATTAAACAAAAACAAAACAGTTTTAACTTGAGAATGAGAAGCATCAGCTCAAAGTTATGAAATCATGTGGCGGAGATTTGGCGCAGTTGGTAGAGCGTCTGCCCCATGTATGAAATTCTCTGCAGTGGCTACGGGTTCGATTCTGTCCTTCAGCCCGTCGCTGCATATTATCTTCTTCAAAAAAAAAAAAAAAGTTACAAAATCATTCCTGAGTCATAAAAGTGATGTAGCTTTACAAAACAGCCTGTGATTCCAAGAATAAACAGGCTCCATCTGTTTACATAGAGTTTGCTTTTGATAATTATCAACAAAAATGATGACCTAATTTTACTTTACATGCGCTGGAACAGAGACAGAGCTGCAGGAGCAGAGCGCGTCATCTGGAGATTCCAGGGCTCGCCTATGTTTTCCGCAACAGGCGCGCGGCTCTCGGCAAAAATAGACCAGGAAGCGGCCAGTAGACAGTCATATTAGTATTGGTTGAATATGCGCTAATTTTTGCGATTGCAAGATTTCCTGGTCGGACTGATAATATACATTTTGATGCATGAGGGAGGTGGGAAAGTTGGCTTATCCATAAATGTAATTAAGTGTAATGGAAACATTTAGTGAAGTCTATAAAGTAGCCAGCGACACAATATTAATATCTGTGGCACAAATTGATTTTTAATTACTGGAGGTACGCGCTCCCCTCAGCCCTCCACCTATTTTACTGGCCATAGCTAGTCTGTGGGACAGTGGGGGCTGGGAGCCTGTTTGGCTGGCGACCATCCATTGAGTTAGAACAAAGGATACACTGTAATGCAAATAATGACTTTTCAGCCAACAACGCGGCCGGCTCAACACTACACATGCCTGACAGAGTGACAGGAGAACATCATGACGCCCATGGTGATGATGCGCGATGTGTCAGTGAAACTATAGGTTTACTCAGCTCTGAAATATGCCGGGAGTTAATCGCTTCAAATGCACAAATGCAGTGAAGTTCACAAACCACCAACAGTTTATAGAATAGGATGGACTGTCTATCAGTGGCCATTAGAGCAGCTCTCTAATAATTAAAATAGATGTCACACTGTGCGGAAGAGCTTAATAAGTTAACGAGATTTGGCCACAACAGCTGAAACAATGAAACAATTGGATTTATACTTTATCCAAAATCGGGGTGAAATATTGCATGCCACGGATTAGATAGATACAGAAATCATCATCTGAGAAATACTCATGATACTGATTTCACTGTTTATTGGCCGTTTTCATGTGTGTGTGTTAACTGATTGGCCAATAAAAACAAGTAGATTGGCCCATCTACATCGGCCCATTGGCCCTGTATGCCCCACAACATTGTTTTTTTTCATTGGTCTGATTGGCCCATTAGGATTATTCATGATTGAATGTAGGTGTCGTGCGGGGGATGAGGCTCGCTGGCTGCGGAGGGAGAGTTGATGTTGTAGTAAGAACCTGTCTGCCTGGTCTAACATGATGAAGTCATGTTGAACATTTCTGTTTCCCAAAAAAACATTTATTTGAGGTGCAGCGGCACAATATTAATATCAAACACGCGTGCACAACGCCTGATGTAAAAAAACGCATTCTTGGTGCGCTTCTGAGTACTATGTTTACCCGCGACTATAACTTTTTTTCAATAGTTACTGTTTATATTCATTGCGTGAACAGTCTGAAAAAAGAGACAGAGACACAGAGAGGAGGACACAGACAGTCACACAGACAGAGCGATGAAAAAGATCAGTGATAATTAACTACAGTATATTAAGCCTATGATGTTGAACATCGCAGTGCGCAGTGCGAGCCGTCTGCTGCGCTCCGCAGCCGCCTGTGAAGGCGAACGAAATCTGGAACCTTTCAGCTCAATGACATGACTTTGAAAGCACCAAGTGACTTGTTTTAACGAATTTCGTTAGATTAAAATATGTAGAACTGTAAAATATCACTTCCATGAGGCTGTTCAGTCAGACATTAACAGATCACAGGCTGAAATTGGCATTTCATCCTCCCGTCCCTCCCTCTTCAGCGCACTGTAAATGATTTCTGTCCAGTAATATACTGTACACATACAGGACTCTGCGTATTGCTGGTAACTGCATCAAATAGCGACCCGCAAATCTAAAATGCGCTACAAACAGGAAACCCACCAACTGAAAAGCAGAGTGGCTCCGCGAATCAGGCAGAGTATTAAACATTTAACTGTTTAGCAGTTCAGAATGCTAGAAGAACGCGACGCACAACTTCTGTTATTCATGATTAATTTTCTGGGCACAAATCACTCGGCACGCGGAGATGCGCTGGGAGCCTCTCCAAAGGTGGAGAGAGATGTGGAGGAAAAGGCAGGATGGGCAGATGAGCAGATCCAAGAAGTTTGTGAACGAGCACTACAATAATGTGGATGATTAAGCATAATTATATTTAAAAAACTGCACAGGTTGCTCTACTAGACAAGCAGTTTTTCTTACAGCAGTGGAGGCTATGTGCAGACTCAGCAAAGCTGACACGGTAATAATGACTGCTCCTCCTGGTGGACTGATCGAGCGAGTGCAGGTAGTTTCCGCAAATGGAGCTTAGGGGCGTTACGAGTTGGCCCCGCGCCGATGGGGATCTCATTACAGTCACAAACCCGCCTACTGCAGAGCAGGGACCGGTCACGGACCTGCCAGGGCCCCAGCATGAAATTAGGGGAATTTCGAGGCCGCTACATCTGTAGAAGCATTGACCAAAAAATATAAATGAACGATGCATGGAAGAGGAATTTTAAACGACGAAGTTAATTTATGGGTACTTTCCTGCCTATCACTGAAAATATTAACCTACGAGAAACTACACAGATTAAGATTTCCGCGCGTGGTCGGTCCATCCATCCATCCATCCATCCATCCATCCATCCATCCATCCATCCATCCATCCATCCATTTTCACCCGCTTCATCCGGGGCCGGGTCGCAGGGGCAGCAGTCTGAGCAGGGACGCCCAAACTTCCCTCTCCCCAGACACGTCCCCCAGCTCATCTGATAAAGATGCCCGAGCCACCTCAGCTGACTCCTCTCGATGTGGAGGAGGAGCGACTCTACTCTGAGCTCCTCCCGGGTGACAGAGCTCCTCACCCTATCTCTAAGGGAGCACCCTGTCACCCTGCAAAGGAAACTCATTTCAGCCGCTTGTATCCGGGACCTTGTTCTTTCAGTCATGACCCAAAGATCATGACCATAGGTGAGGGTAGGAACGTAGATTGACCGGTAAACCTTCTTTACCACGACAGACCGGTACAGCGCCCGCAATACTGTAACCGCTGCACCAGTCCGCCTATCAATCTCACGCTCCATCTTTCCCTCACTCGTGAACAGGATCCCAAGATACTTAAACTCCTCCACTTGAGGCAGGAACTGTCCCCCAACCTGAAGGGAGCAAGCCACCTTTTTCCGGTCGAGAACCATAGCCTCGAACTTGGAGGTGCTGACTCTCATTCCAGCTGCTTCACACTCGGCTGTGAACCGCCCCAGTGCACGCTGAAGGTCCTGGCTCGAGGGAGCCAACAAGACAACATCATCCGCGAAAAGCAGAGATGAAATCTGCCGGCTCCCAAACCAAACCAAACCCCCTCCGGCCCCTGGCTGCACCTAGAAATTCTGTCCATAAAAATGGTGAACAGAACCGGTGACAAAGGGCAGCCCTGCCGGAGTTCAACATGCACCGGGAACAGGTCCGACTTACTGCCATCAAGCTCCTGCTCCGGTTGTACAGGGACTGTACAGCCCTCAACAGAGGGCCTCCAACCCCATACTCCCGGAGCACCTCCCACAGAATGACGCGAGCGACCCCGTCGAATGCCTTCTCCAAGTCCACAAAGCACATGTGGACTGGTTGGGCAAACTCCCATGAACCCTCAAGCACCCTGTGGAGGGTATAGAGCTGGTCCAGTGTTCCACGGCCAGGACAAAAACCGCATTGTTCCTCCTGAATCCAAGGTTTGACTATCGGCCGGATTCTCCTCTCCAGTACCCTGGAATAGACTTTCCCAGGAAGGCTGAGGAGTGTGATCCCCGATAGTTTGATAGTTTGGTCCCACTTTTTAAAAAGAGGGACCACCACCCCAGTCTGCTAGTCCAGAGGCACTGTCCCCAACTGCCACACGATGTTGCAGAGGCGTGTCACCCAAGACAGTCCTACATCCAGTGACTTGAGGTACTCAGGGCGGATCTAATCCACCCCCGGTGCTTTAAGATTAAGATTTGTACTTTATTAATCACAGCACACACATGCTACAGGGAGGAGGAGACTGTACACACGCCATGCTTTTTGTGAAATGATTTTTTCCGCGTTTGACCCATCCTCAGTCCGTTGTTCCTCCGCGGCAGACCAGGAGCGGTGGGCTGCCAGCTGCCAGCCGATGCCGGTGCCCGCGCCCGGGGACCCATCCTTTTTTCGTCACTGTTGGTCAGGCGGTGATCTTCTTGCATGTTTTTAGTGGGAGTTATTTAAGGAGGTGAACACGGGGAGAACATGCAGACTCCACACAGAAAGGCCCCCTTTTTCCTCGAGCAGCAGGCACTGAAGACATGGTGGAGGACACGCCACCAGCGCCCACAGTGGGATTCGAACCGGGGACCTTCTAGCTGTGAGGCGACAGTGTTACCACTTGTGCCACTGAGGAGCTTGCAAACTACCTCAGTGACTTCAGTCCCGGTGATGGATGAATCGATCTCCAAGTCCCCAGTCTCTGCTTCCTCTACAGAAGACATGACAGTGGGATTGAGGAGATTCTCAAAGTATTCCTTCCACCGCCCAACAATACCCCCAGTCAAGGTCAGCAGCTCCCCATCTCCACTGTAAACAGTGTTGGCAGAAAGCTGCTTCCCCTTCCTGAGGCGCCGAGTGGTTTGCCAGAATTTCCTCGAGGCCGACCAGTAGTCCTCCTCCATGGCCTCCCCAAACTCCTCCCAGGGAAACGTGCAGGGAAACGACCCTCTCACTCAGCAGGGAGAACTCCAACACATGGCGGCTGAGCTGGGGGGCTATAAGCAAGCCCACACCAGCTCGCCGCCTCTCACCATGGGCAACTCCAGAGTAGAAGAGAGTCCAGCCTCTCTCAAGGGGTTGGGTTCCAGAGCCCAGACTGTGCATGGAGGTGAGCCAGACTATCTCTAGCTGGTACCGCTCAACCTCCTGCACTAGCTCAGGCTCTTTCCCCTCCAGCGAGGTGACATTCCATGTCCCCATATTTTTACATAGTCGTTGTCCAGGGTTTGGGTTGTCGGGGCCCCCATCGATGACTGCCACCCATATCACATAGCACCGGCCCCTTCTGATCCTTCCTGCGGATGGTGGGCCTACGGGAAGGCGGGTTCACGGCGCTCTTTCGGGCTGTGCCCGGCCGGGTCCCGTGGGCAAAGGCTCCAGGGTGGGGCCCCAGTGACGCCAATCCGGGCAACAAACGCTGCCTCGATTTCTTTTCTTTCATAGGGGGCTTTTGAACCGCTCTTAGTCTGACCCGTCACCTAGAACCTGTTTGCCTTGGGAGACCCTACCAGGGGCTTTAAGCCCCGGACAACATAGCCTCTAGGGTCATTCAGGTGCTCAAACTCCTCCACCACGATAAGGTGTCGATTCAAGGAGGAGTTCCGTGCGTGGTGATGTGCACAAATGTGCATATTTTACACGCGTTCTTGGAGGACTTCATTACGGCATAAAAAGCGGCGTTCTGTTTGCACATTACGGTGTAAAAAATGCTGTGAAATCTGAAAAAACTGTGTATTTTACGTCGTAATGAAGTTGAAATATGACTGAATGTGGCATATTTCTGACAGAGATGGCTTGCCATACAAATTGCCTGTACAAATTGCCAAATGTGTATGCCAATTTCCCTGGGTCGGCACATGACTCATTCATCATGGCGAATTCTAGCATCCCTACAGTCTTTCAGGGGGACACCCCTCTGGATGGGTGGCTGCTAGGTGATAACGGCTATCCACTGAAAACGTGCTTGATGACGCCATATATCACACCTTCAACAAGACGGCAGCGTGGTTTTAACGGTGTTTTCAGCAGTGCTCGGTCAGTCATCTCAAAATGCATTTTAGATGTCTGGACCAGACAGGTGGTTCATTAACATACAGCCCTCAGAGTGTCGGTGCATTCTTCGTAGCATGTTGCGTTTTGCACAACATGACTGTACGACGTGGATGTCACTATGAACTCACGGAGGACACATTAAGGGACTTAAGACGGAGAGAGGCAACTGCATGTGCCGTGTCAACTGGGAGAGCAGCAGAGCGCACAGGAGAGGAGGGAGCGCCTCGCCGCCCAGCTTTGTCATTAAGTGAGTATTTGCGGTTACATCAGTTCAAAAAACATCTGACAATCAATAACTTTCCACACTGAACAGAGTAGTAGTAGTATTGAAATAAATTTGTCGTGCGAGCCTGGACCTCCCAGCCCAGAACGTCAGTCTCCTCCTGGGAGAAGTTTGGGCATCGGACAGTTTCCTGCGTGGGCTCAGTCATCCTCCAAACTTGCCATGCACCTTGCTAGCAGCGTTTTTAAAGGTGAGAGGAGGAGCTGCTGTGATTGGTGAAGATTTGACTCGGCTGTGTCAAACCCACTCCACGCCTTCTCCCCTCCCTCCTTCCGAGTGGCGCCGCTGGGTGGGACTGAGATGAGAAGGGGGAGGAGTTGCGCTGGCAGCGCAGCGCACAAAAATACCAAAGCCTGCGCCACCACGCATCATCAGCGAAGCGGACTGACTTTGCCCCACACCGGCGGCGGAATCGAAAATAGAGCCCTGTTTGATTGGGAATACATAACTGTTGATGGAGATTGATTTGACATACTGAACACGATGTTCCTGTGATTACGCTCACCAGCACATGCTGGCATAGGTATCAGTTCTTTGCCTTCTCTCTGATTGGACGGAGCAAATCATATCAGCCGGCAATCTGTCTATGACTGCATTTGACGTTTCTGCAGTGGTGATCTTTTTGTCACACTCATTGAATGATGAGGCTCTTTCTTATATACATATCTGGCCATGGAAGTTTCTTTGACCTGACAAGTAGATATAGCTGTTTCCCTTTCTCCCACAAAATGGACATATAGGTCATCTAAGCAAGCAGCTTACTATGACCCATATTTATTGTTGTCTAGCAGCCATAGTGTTATAGTATTATAATGGGAGCAAAGGAGGAAGTCAGGTGACACAGTATAAAGAACAACAAAGTTCAAATAGGGAGGTGACGGGATGGATGGATCGTCAAATGCAAGACTTTCACAGAGGAGACTGCTGTTAATTCCCTGTGTGGAACCAAAGACAACCATTACAAATTTAAATTTATGCAAGTTATGTAACACCATGTACTTAAAGTAACTTAACTTACAAACATAACTTAACTTGCATAACTAACATATTACTTTAACCCTAACCTTGATCTTTTCCAAAACCTAACCAAGCAGTTTTGGTGCCTAGACCTAATCAATCTGCGACCGTTTCACAACGTTTATGATGTCTTTATTATTGTTACTATAACACCACCAAATGGCGACCATGTGCTGGTCCAGTATACCTGTTGCACCATGTGTTGTTTTTGAGAAAGGTCATGTATATCATTTTGGGAGTCACTGGCAAATGACCTGATCTGTTGTTTAGGTATGAGGATGTGTAGGTAAAAAATAGGTCCTACCTGAAAAAATACAGCCATGGCTGCAATGATCCTCTTCTCCCTGAGCGCTGCACTGAGACTGTCGAAGTCATCTGAGTTGTACATGTAGATCTGCATCTGTGAGAGACAGAGACACAGAGTTAGACTGGGGAACAAGTTACAGCAGAAGAAGAAGAAGAAACCTTCACATCAAATTCATTCCTTCATTACATCCACTGGCAATAGCAGTAATATTTGCTGCCCACTTACATAGAATTAGAATCTCTTCATATACTTCTCACTTGTCACTGAGAATTTACCAATGATCTTTTACCCCTGCTGTTTGAATTTCCACAGTGCTGAAACACTGAATTCAAATATTCTACGTCTGGGAGCAGCACTTTAATGTGAAGAAGTACTGCTCTAATTTTAAAATAGCGTAAAAGAGTGCCAAATGGTGCCCAAACACATACACATGCATACAGTACATGGACCTCAAAGGGAGCTTGAGTACCTGCCGTTTGGCTTGCTAGAGGAAAAAGTGCCCTTTTTCTGTTTTTCTTTCTTTTTTTTTTAATAAATAAATTCCTGTTTGTGCACAGCCTGCCCTGCCAAACAGACTGAATCCAAATATCAAATATCAACCTAGGAGATGGCTGCTCATGGGCAATGCTGTCTATCCTCTCCCTCCTGGTTTCCTGACACAGTGGTGAGCACTGAAGAACACATGTGAAATCCATCCATTGTCTATACCTGACTATCCCTTTCTGGGGGTTGGGGGGGGGGGTTAACTATTTAGGCACTTGAAATGTGTCAACTAGCAATCATTAGTATTGTTACCTTCTGCTAGTAATGTGGGAATCAGGGGAATATGATCAGGTACACTCAGATTATCATTAATGACAGTCAATTGTGACAGGAAAGCATAGCAGGTACATAGTTATGAAAAATGAGCAGCTCTAAGTCCTTGTCACCATCAGCTCATTTTTTATTCTTAAGTTTCTACATAATAATGGCATTAGGAAAGCACATACAATTATGTGCTAACACCTGTCCATGGGAGGCTTTTTGAAAATATATTACTCACTACTCACTATAACATAACACTGATTTCAAAAACGTTGAGACGTTGTGTAAAGTATACATGAAACAAAATGTAATAATTTGCTAATCATTTTTGACATATACCCAGTTGACAAAGTACAGTACAGCAGTTCACTTATCAACTTGATTTTTGTAAATATATGCTTATTCTTAATTTGATACCAACAACACATTTCAAACAAGTTGGGACAGGAGCAACAAAAGACTGAGAAAGACACCTGTTTGGAACATTCGATAGGTAAACAGGTTCATTGGTAACAGGTGTTACGATATGGGTGTGAAAGGGACATCCTGGAAAGGCTAAACCATTCACAAGCAAGGATGGAGCGAGGTTGACCACTTGTGAACACATGATGGTATAAAAGAGATTACTAATGGGCACAGGAACACTTTTTAAAACTTTGTTGATAAACACATTTTGTTTGCAGATTACATTCTGTTTTCATTTACATTTTACACTGTGTCCCAATATCCGTCCAAATTATTGTGCTCCTTTGAAACTGTAGTAATGTAAGCTACCAGCTACTCTACATTAAAATAAGCTCCAGTACAATACAAAACTGCAGAAACATTTGGGAATATTCAAGCTTTTCTTTAGTTTTTTACAACCAACTTTATTCTAAGTTAGTGCTATCTTAGTGATCAATAAATATGTCAAACAGAAAGGCAGGCAAAAAATGTTAAGTTCAATTGTTAAATAAACAAGAGGCTTTGCTCTCTGCTCTCACTGCTCCAAAACCAATATGGCAACAAACAAACAAACAAACATGAGCCATATGATAACAAAAAGCAGGGGTTGAGAGTACATGTATGATCATCTCTGTTTGTATGTGTGTGTGTACCTGTGCTTGCCTGGGTATTCTTAATTTAGAGTTAGACACATTTGCAGGACAGCCTTTAGGTGAACTCAAAATGTAATAACTCAGCTCCAAGCATTTTTGCAAAAGAAGATCCCAACTCCGTCCTATGGATGAGTCTCTGTCGGCTACACATATACGTGGCATCGCTTATGAACGTTAACAGTTTTATTTCAGGCAGAAAGCAGTAGAAAGCTCTGTAGCGTTTGAGCTTCAGAAATGCTTGGGAAAATGTTTTGTGTGGATGTGACTGCACCAATTGATCAATGAAAGAGCTAAACTCAAAACAAGCCATTTGTGACGCAGCCATCATTACACTGAGAACTGTGGTTAAACTACTTCATTCGACACTTAAGGCTTCATGAAGTTGAGGCTAACAGAAGAAGAAGAAGATATACTTTATTAATTACTGCACACACACTTGCTACAGGGGGGAGACTGCACAGAAACCATGCTTAGTAAAATTATTTTTCTCCGCATTTGACCCATCCTGGAAAGTCATTCCTCCGCGGCAGACTGTGGGCTGCCAGCCGACAGCGGCGCCCAGGGACCCAGTTCCTTTCGTCACCATTGGTCAGGTGGTGATCTTCTTGCATGTTTTTAATGGGGATTTTTTTTGTGGGGGGTACCCCAGGTGAACACAGGGACAACATGCAAACTCCACACAGAAAGGCCCCTTTCCTCAAGCAGGCACTGAAGACGTGGAGGAGGACATGCCCCCGGCACCCACAGCAGGAACTGAACCTTTGACTTTCTAGCTGTGAGGCAACCGTGCCACCAAATCATGGGCCTGATGTGAATTCAGCTAACAACAGTTACAAGCAATTAAGTTGCAAACAAGAAATCAATGTGCCTTTGCATCAAAAGGGCTTAAGTGTTTTCTTTTAAAATCAATAACCATTCTTCAAATATCTGATGTTAGCTTTCTGTCACTTGTGGATGGCCAGCAGTCAAACTAGCCTAATTCCAATTCGGAACCCACCAGCTATGAATGGAGATAAGCAAAAACAAATAAATAACTATGTATATATATATGTGTGTGTGTGTGTGTGTGTGTGTGTGTGTGTGTGTGTGTGTGTGTGTGTGTCAAGGGCTAATGGGCTAATACAAAGCTAAATCATTGTCAGATGCTCCATTTATAGAGATTAGCCTAATGCTGATGCTGTTCCTAATTCCATAATGACTTAGAACTTTAAACACAGCTTGGACTGACTTTGGATTTTACTCTGGAATTTATGGCCAAGACTTGAGACTCGTAAAACAATGACTTTACAGTGTGTGTGAGTTCATGGTGCAACAGTGTGGCTCATTGATGTGCTTTTAATATTTTTTGGACAACAATGGAGTTAAAAGGCACAGAGGAACAAAATATTTGCTAATAACCCATTAACTGGCCAAACATATTTCGTGACATATAAACAACAGATGCCAACAGTGAAAGCGCTATTTGTGTTGAAGAGACAACCAGGTTGCAGCCTGAAGTCAATAATACTGTGAAATGGACTTGGATGTGTTGTTTCTCCATGTAAACCAATGAGAATGAACAAACAAACAAACACACACACACACTCACATACAAAACAGTCAGGCATTATTCGTTGTCATGGTGATGTGGAGACATTGCAGATAAAGGCACACAGGAAACTGTGTGTATATAGTGGGAACACATTGTGACTGTGGGTGTATGCATGTCTGGAGGCTTTGTCCTTGCCAAGAACAAGACTGCCAACATCACTGTTGGGGCAAGCCACAGGTATAAGTGGAAGTGGACGACATCGTCCACTGATCAGAAGGTCAGTGGTTCAATCCTTGGCCTTGGCCACATTTCAAAGTGTCCTTGGGTAAGATACTGAACCCCAAATTGCTCCTGATGATGTGCCCTCAGTGTGTGATTGTGTGAATGTATAAAGCTTGTAATGAGCAGGTGGCCTAGCCATCGTATGAACGTGTGTGAAAGGGTGAATGCAGACTTGTGTTGTAAAAGTGCTTTGAGTGGTTGTCAGATGAGAAGTGCTATATAAATACAGTCCATTTACCTTTTCACTTGTGTAGAATTTTCTCTAGCTTGCCAGTTCTTTCATAAAAAAACTGTGCACATCGCTTTTTGATCGACTTGCAAAGTAAACAGTTGTCAAGCAGCCTGTTTGGTGAATTATAGCAATGACAGCTCAATTTGAACAACATATTCTCCCAAACGCTTACTAATGAAAGTCATCGTGGGGGACTGTACTTGAACTGATTGGAGTTGAGCAGTGAGACACCAGCTCAGCAATTAGAATCTATTTAAACACAGCTGTATTTGCCCTAATGTTCTCACACAGAATAATGGGACAGGGATAACATCACACATCACATCACAATCTCAGTGCTTATTTTAAGTAAAGCTCTAAAAATTCTGCATCCATTATGCAACTTTTTATTGTCTTTTGTAATCCCCTTCCTACCTGGTAAACTCTACACCCCCACTTTGAGCTACTGGTAATTTTCTCAGAGAGCAGCACAAGACTGGGCTGAGCATTGCTCCTCATTAAGAGCAAACAAGTCTTTATATGTGCTTGTTTCCATCCATCCATTCATTTTTTTATACCGCCTATCCCTTTCGGGGTTGCGGGGGGGCTGGAGCCTATCCCAGCTGTCAACGGGCGGGGGTACACCCTAGACTGGTTGCCAGTCGATCGCAGGGCAACACACATCACAAACAACCATTCACACACCTAGGGGCAATTTTAGAGTCACCAATTAACCTAATAAACATGTTTTTGGTCTGTGGGAGGAAGCCAGAGTACCTGGAGAGAACCCACGCATGCACGGGAAGAACATGCAAACTACGCACACAAAGGCCCAGTCTGGGGATCAAATTGGCGGCCTTCTTGCTGTGAGGCACGCGCACTACCTGCTGCGCCACCGTGCTGCCCGTGCTTGTTTCCCTTTGCTCTAAATATTGACTCTGTCTCTTTAAAGGTGTAGTATTTTTCCAAACCTTGACCAAGATGTGCATTCAAAGAAGTGAAATTCTTTGAAGACCATAACTTTGAGGAAGAAAATATGTTTGAAAAGAAAAGTTGGGAGTTTTCTTCTTCATCATCCAGGTTTTTGGGGGCTACCATATTGTGGCCTATTGAGGAACTGCAGCTTAAGACATTTCTACAGAGGCTGAAGAATTCGGTTGCATTGAACTCTTATTCCTAATTTTCACTGGCCATGGCTGTGGTGTCATCTAGCTGCATCATGGCTGCTGGAGCTGATCATGGCATGCCTGGAGCATATCAGAAGCATCCTACTGTAGAAGTGGCTCTCCATTCTGCTCCATGGAGAATACACAATGGGCTCTATTTTCGACTCACAAAGTCACAAAGTTTTCGACTCACAAAGTCAGGTCCGCTTCCCGATGGGGCATGGCGGCGCATACTTTGGTATTTTCGTGCACTGTGCCGCCGGCGCATCTCCTCCCCCTTCTCATCTCAGTCCCACCCAGCAGCACAACTCGGAAAGAGGGAGGGAAGAAGGCGTGGAGTCAAATCTTCACCAATCACAGCAGCTCCTCGTCTCACCTTTAAAAACACCGCTGGTGAGGCGCATGGCAAGTTCGGAGGATGACTGAGCCCGCGCAGGAAACCGTCCGACGCCCAGACTTCTCCCAGGAGGAGACTGACATCACTCATGTCTAAATATGAGGTCCTTAGATGGTAAATCCTCGGCCTCCTCCTCCTCAAAGCAATGATGTACTCCATCTTTGTTGATAACGTTAAGCATTATTATGATCACATTTGTATTTGGAATGAAATGACGTGGGTAATAGCGGACAACAATCATCACTTACATTTTTTCCATGTGTCTGTCTCTCTCTGTCTCTCAAGTGCTCTGAGATAGATGCAGTATATATGCTCTGTAGGATGTCACGGCTGTTTCTGGTTGGAACAGCAACGTTAATCGATTAGTTCACATCCCTGTTTCACCTGTGTACATTCAGTCAGGGTGAGTGATCATTACGTGTGCTGAACGCGCTTGTCGTCAGATGAGATACTGATCAAAATATAGGTCTGAGTGTATGTGCTGACTTAGTTGCATTGAATCGTGGCTGTTGCTAATTATTGATCGCAGTGTGCGTTCGATGACTGATTGAGCACTGCTGAAAACACCGTTAAAACCACGCTGCCGTCTTGTTGAAGGTGTGATATATGGCGTCATCAACCACGTTTTCAGTGGATAGCTGTTATCACCTAGCAGCCACCCATCCAGAGGGGTGTCCCCCTGAAAGACTGTAGGGATGCTAGAATTTGCCAGGATGAATGAGTCATGTGCTGACCCGGGGAAAGTGGCATACACGTTTGTCACCAGGCAATTTGTATGGCAAGCCATCTCTGTCAGAAATATGCCACATTCAGTCATGTTTCAACTTCATTACGACGTAAAATACACAGTTTTTTCAGATTTTACAGCATTTTTTACACCGTAATGTGCAAACAGAACGCCGCTTTTTATGCCGTAATGAAGTCCTCCGACCCAGGGAAAGTGGCATATACGTTTGTCACCAGGCAATTTGAGTCACAGATCATCAGACATCCCTGTTTCACCTGTGTACATTCAGTCAGGTTGAGTGACCATTACGCGTGCCAAATGCGCTTGCGATGTGGTCAGATGAGATACTGATCAAAATATATAAATTTAGGTCTGGCTGTATGTGCTGACTCAGATAGTTGCATTGAATCGTGGCTGTTGCTAATTATTGATGGCAGTGAAATGCCTGACACTGTGGAAACCTGCCTGTGAGGTGTTGGTGACGTGAGCGCACGACTCCACCGGTTTACGAAAAACCACTTGCCCGGCAGTGCAAGTCTATTTTTGATGGACACTGTAGTAACCAGAACAGAGCAGACCAAGCCAGACAGGAAATCACCATAGGAGAACAGCATAGAGAATTTGGAAAATTTTCAAAATAAAACACGTATAGACTCTCGATCATATATCAACAATAAACACAATGAAAACATACGCAAAAAAAAAAAGAAAAAAGAATCCATTTAACTATGTAGCATATGTATATTAGAAGCACAAATACAATAGAACACAAATATCAACATATCAGTAATATATAGTATATTACTGTTGGTGGTCACATCCATTGCACAGCTTGGTAAAAGTACTGATAATACTTTACATTAATAGTAATAGAGGAAGGTTTACAAGCAATAAGATCTATTATTTTAATACATGCCTTAATCTGTATTATATAAGAGCTCGTACCCACACTGAGAAAAATGATTCGGGGAGGATGCAAATGAAACACAATTAAACCTATGATATGAACAATAAAATGTTTGTTTTTCTCTCTACAAAGAACAAGTTTGTCCTGGACTTAATCTGCATAGTTTAAAAGAGAAGACATTGTGCATCTATCCCTTAACAAGATGTGTTTACGTAATTCCAGCCAATCTTCTCATGTCCACTCAAACAACAAACATTTTATTGTAATATTTACTTTGAAAAGTGAGTGGAGTCACGTTATTCCCTTTCAACTGCCTGTCACTCAAATCAATGCTGTTACTGCAAAGTTCACCATTGTAGCAGCCAGGGGTTCACCGCCCCCCGCCAGATATTTTAAGGTAAGAATAAAGCTACCAAGTAGTAGACGTGTGTAATAGTATTTCCACTTTCAGTATTTTCTATAACACAAAAATTATGTTAATTTAACCGTAGGCTTTTTGTTAAGACCATGTTAGCATGTGACTTTATGGCTAACTGTTGAAGGTCTGTAGTGTGATATTAAAATTATTTTTATGATTCCACTCTGACAACAATAACGTCAAGTTAAAAACTTAGCTATCAAGCTATCATGAGCGGTGTTGACCAGGTGAGGTGAACTTCATTTGGTTCAATGGGATGCACTTTAATTTGAGAATCCAACTTTTTTTTGAATACGTGACTTACATATGTGATTTGCAAGTATTATCTTTATCCTTGGTTAAAATTAATAGCACGATTGTCCAATCATCTAGTCCTGTTGCACCATATTTTCATATGAAAATTATGATTGTTAGCTTATCTATCTATCTACACTGAAGAAAAATATAAATGCAACACTTTTGTTTTTGCTCCCATTTTTCATGAGCTGAACTCAAAGATCTAAAACATTTTCTACACACACACACACACACACACGCACACACACACACACACACACACACACACACACACACACACACACACACACACAAAAAACAAAAACATTTCTCTCAAATATTGTTCACAAATCTGTCTAAATCTCACTGGATGAAAAGTCACATTTCCATCAATTTCCGTCACTGTAAATTGCCGTGGAAGTTCTCCCTCAGCCACTGTGACCATGAGGTGTTAAAATGCAAATGTAAATGCTGCAAAGCTATACAAATGCAAATTGGGATTGTGTGTGTGTGTGTGTGTGTGTGTGTGTGTGTGTGTGTGTGTTCTGTGCCTACAGAATACAAAGATTTTTTTTTTTCATGAGGATTTAAAAGTGTGTTTAAATAATTTTATAGGTTACATACAGGATAAGTGTCCTGACTCTCAAAGGTCTTTAATTTTCCACTTAAATTGCTAAATCAAAATTGTGAAAATTAAAGCATCTACAGGACACTGGTCACAATTTTTCGCATTTTGCCACCACAAACACCAGATGAACAATGCTTGTGTGATTAGCTTGCAAAATTCCAGCAGAGTAAGTCCACTGATTATTCTTTAAGTACGAATAAAAAGGGAACACACCAAAGTAACTTTTCTTTTTTTATTTTCGATGATGTCACTTTAAAGAAGTTTACATGTTTTATAAAATATTCAGGTACAAAAATAGAAAATCAAAGTACCTTACAAAATCAAAGCATGTTTTTCATTCTACGCAACAAAAATGGTCTCGCGAGAAATTCCGAGAGCGCGACCTCGCATATGATTGGACGCCTCCTCTGACGCAATGACGTCGGCAGAAAACGACCTCGGCGCGTCTGTGAACGCGAATCGAGCTTGGATTAGAACAGTTACGTTTCGGGTCCTGCTAAACTTTAACTCTGTTCATACAATGGCCGGACGTCGTCTTCAGTTCATCCCAGAAGACACTCCTCTGCGACGAGTGGACGGCCTGGCTGCGGAGCGACCATATCCAGAAAGTCCAAACAATTTAGAGAAGAAACTGCTCAGCGCCTTCAGTGGATTGTCACGGCTGCTAACGCAGCTGATGGCGCAGTTGGCGAGGAGAATGACCGTGACAAAAGCCAGACTGCTCGCTCTGGAGGAGCAGCCCCGACCGAACTGCAGCTGCGGAGACGAAGAGACGGGTGCGTAAGTTACGTACGTAACGTTAGCATTTAGTACCATATTGTGCAGTTTTTAGGGCGCCAAACCTTTATTATTCTTATTGCACTACGTTCCGAACGTTTGGTAATCGTTCACGTTACATTTAACATTACAATGTATTTTGTATTTTAAAGGAAAAGGTGCGACATCTGCACAATAGTGACGGACACGACAGGCGATATGAACCTGAGCAGGGGTAAGTTAATAAAATGCACAGGAAATATTCTGCAGAATATAAGTAAATGTAAACGTTGCATGACCTGTTTGTACTTTTTGCGTTTTACAGACTAAACTCGCCCCACAACGAAACGGTGACGTCATATTTGATGGTGACTTTAACTGGGAGTCCAGACATGGATGGTGTGGACAGCAGTCTTTTAAACCCTTTCTGTTGTTTCTTGTTGTTGTTTTTACTGAAGCCTGTAATTATTTCAAACCAATATATATTTTCTTCCAGCGGCCTGTAAGACATATTATGAGACGGTGTGGAGGAGCTTCAGGTATGCCCAGGCAGCTCTTTCAGTTCAGGCAGCAACTGTGAAGATTTCAGCTCGCAGCAGACAAAGAGTCACAGTGGCTGAGGGAGAACTTCCACGGCAATTTACAGTGACGGAAATTGACGGAAATGTGACTTTTCATGCAGTGATATAAGATGCAGTTATCACAGTGGATGTGAACTCTCTAGGCAGATATATTCCAGGTTAGCAGAACAGTTGCTTCCAGTGATAAGAGAGTCTGTACACCAAGTTTTGGTCACGTAGATACACAGTCCCGGTCTTACCAGAGTGCTCTGCCGTTCTGTCTGCTCTGAAGACGCGGCATCCCTGCTGCTCTATCACATTGTCTAGGATGCTGTTGTTAAGCCATGTTTCAGTGAAAATCATGACGATGCAGTCCATAAACATTCTCTGTGAGGTGATCCAAAGTCATAGCTCATCCATTTTGTTCACCAAAGACTGAATATTGGCAAGGATGATACTGGGTAGCAGTTAGCCATAACTTAGTCCGTAGACCTCTGCACTTCCCTGTCCTTTGTTTACGATCTCCTTGCCACTGATGATCACCTCTGGTTGGTGTGGCTGAGTTGGTCAGCCTCGCTGTCCTGGCGATCTCTTGGGGGAGCTGAAGTTTGTTGAATACACTGCTTGTGCATCACAATCTTAAAACCAAAAGTTGCTGTCTGGTGTAGAAGGTGTTCGCAAAGCTGTCATAAGCGAACAGACTCGAAACCAGTAAGAAAACAATAACTATATCATGAATTCTAGTGAGATGCTGAGCCTTGCATTGTGCATGCGCCGCCATCTTGACAGTCATCAAGACAGATATTTACAACAATTAAAACATTTTGAGGATGTTTTCATCATCGTTGAGAATAATGCAGTGCACAGATCTACAGTGTCTCTTTGTCAGTGTTAAGAGAGACACCAGTCTGCAGAGTAGTTCTTACACCTCACTGATAAACCACAGAATGATAGGTTTCATGATCAGCAAAAATCACACTGACACTTCTGTCCATACTCTCTTTCTCTTTGTCTGTCTCCTTGCAGTGAGAATCCCAACTTCTCATGTCTATGGTTTTGAGTAAAACATTTCAGTCAATGTGAAATATGCATGTCCTTACATTTACAGTCCTTGCGTTTTTAGGAAAGCAAGGAAAAATTGGTGTTAGATTTAGGCGACTCGCTTAAGCTACTGACACTAGCCAGCATTCTCTTTTTTACCATAGGCCTACTAGCAACAACACCATCTTTCACTGTAATATCAAAATTCTGTTTGGAATATGGGGTGGATTGTTGAATATACAGGATATCAGATCACTGAACTTACACTGAACAAAAATATAAACGCAACTCTTTTGTTTTTGCTTCCATTTTTCATAAGCTGAACTCAAAGATCTAAAACATTTTCTGTGTACACAAAAAAACCATTTCTCTCAAATATTGTTCACATATATGACCAGCCACGAGAAAACCAACAACAAGTCTCCCAGGGGGCATTTTGAGTTATTTACATATTCTGAAATTGTAGTTTCTAAGCTTTCCAATGATGTCTAACACATGGAAATCTTATCATATTTGAGGAAGATGTGGGCCTTTGAATGTAGCCACTTCTCAAACTAGTTTTTTGAGCAATCCAGCCTGAAAGATTCTCACCTTCCAGGGCTGGTAGCCAGGTAACAGTGCTGGCCATTGCATCTCATTTAAAAGACATGACAGACATGGATAGTGTGGACAGCAGTCTTTTAAACCCTTTCTGTTGTTTCTTGTTGTTGTTTTTACTGAAGCCTGTCTTAATTATTTCAAACCAATATATATTTTCTTCCAGCGGCCTGTAAGACATATTATGAGATGGTGTGGAGGAGCTTCAGGTATGCCCAGCCAGCTCTTTCAGTTCAGGCAGCAACTGTGAAGATTTCACCTCACAGCAGACAAAGAAGGAAGCAGGTAAGAGTCCCATGAATGCTGCTTTATTTTCACAACAATGTAAAAATGGGTTGAATTTTATTTATTATCTGCATTGTTTTTGACAAACGTGCTCACATATGTTATCATGTGTTATTGTTTCTTAGCAGTACTAATATTATATTAACACCTGTATTTACAGCTGCTGGAAGCAAGAAGGAGTGTCCTAGCTCTCCAAACTCTGCCAGACACTGCAAGATCGGCTGGAGAGCGACCCAAAGTATGTGGCGACACATCGCAAGAGGCTTCGCATCGAGTCCCCTTCAAAGTGACAGGCGCCAACTCAGTATGACCCAGAGGCAGCAAAGAAGCATTTCCAAAGGCCTTAGACTCTTTTTCATGCACCATGGACCAGCAGCATGGCCCAACCCAGAGACTCTTATCAGTGAACCCCTCTGCACATTTCCTTGCTTTTTTTCCCCAGTAGTCACTGAATTTACTTGGTTGATCCTTGTTAATGTGTGTGTCACGATTTCATTAAAGACTTTTTTTCAAAATGTTTCTGTCAACTGTGTTCTTTGTGTTCTACCATGTGGTATTGTAGAAGGTGGATCGCCAAATAAATCAATAAATCATCAATCAAATAAAATATATATGTCATTTATATTTTATATATACATAAATATAACAATATAATAATAATAATAACTATTTTTAATATATTAATTTATTATATATGAATTTTATATGTATTTATTATTATTATTATTATTATTTGTGACGCACAGATGACCAATAGCAGCAGAGTTGTCATCCAATCACATGATCACTCACTCATGTGATTGGAGTTGCTATCCAATCACATGATGGTTTCCTTTTAAAATGCCTGTGGAATCATCCAATGGTTGTTTGTGAAGTCAGCAGGCCAGCCTGAGTAGATCAACGTCGGTAGCATTCATGTGCTAATTAGAGCTATTCGCACCCTCGCAAAGGCGCGATTAACCACGCCCCCCGCCGACAGATGGTTCATTTCCAACGATTTTCGGAGCCGGCGAAGTTCCCCGTAAATCGCCGAAAATCAACGAAATTCGCGGGGATTTACGGGTCGAAAATGTGGTTTTTCATGCAGTGTATCCCCCCGGATGCTAATGCTAAACTAGCACCGAAAGAACTGTATGCTATATGTATAACAACAAACTGCACGCCCTGATGGAGCCTTTATTGTTGCTGGTGACTTCAACCACTCCAACCCCATGACTGTTCTCCCCAAATTTCACCAGAATGTCTTCTGCCCCACCAGAGGAGACAAAACCCTGGACCATGTCTATACAAACATTCCTGAGGCTTACAAAGCCACCTCTCTCCACCTGGGACAGTCTGATCACCTCTCATGCATCCTACTCCCCAAGTACACACCACTGGTCTCAGAATCCATAGACATTGACTCATATGCTTTTTCCATTCTGGATTACATCAACACGTGTTGACAATGTCACCACTCAAAAATAGATATGACCTTTCCCCAAACAGAAGCCTTGGATGAACAATAAGGTATGCCTCCTACTAAAGGATTAGGTGAGGCAGCGGCCTACAGGAGACACTTCCACAACAATGCCGACCACCACTGCACGTGGCAGAGCATTCAGGCCATCAGCCAAAAAAGACAGCCCCACCAACCAGCAATGCCTCCGTCCCTGACGAGCTCAACAACTTCTATGCTTGCTTTGACTGGGACAACACACAACCAGCCACCAAAACTGCTCTCCACCAAGATGAACAGCCCCTCACACTTTCCACTTACAACGTGCATTCTGCACTCAGCAGGATAAACATCTGTAAGGCTGCTGGCTCTGATGGTATACCCAGCCATTCCCCCCACACTGGACCACAGTTCGCCAACTGACCAAACAGGTTGACGGAGGATGCCATCTCCATGGCACAGCTTGACGCACCTGGACAACAATCCTACGAACACTGATGCAAGGATGCTGTTTATTGACTTCAGCTTAGCATTCAACACATTCATCCCCTCCAAGCTGCTCAACAAACTCAGTGACCTCAGCATCAGCACCTCCCTCTGCAACTGGACCCTGGAATTCCTGACCAACAGACCTCAGTCTGTTAGGTTAGACAACCACACCTCTGCCACCCTGAATCTGAAATCCGCCGTCCCACAGGGCTGTGTGCTGAGCCCTCTCCTCTACTCCCTCTTCAGCCACGACTGTGTGCCTTTGCATGGCTCCAACTCCATTATCAAGTTTGCAGATGACACCACAGTGACAGGCCTGATCAACAACAACGATGGATCAGCCCTACAGGGATGAGGTTCAGCAACTGGTGATGTGGTGCGCTGACGACAACCTGACCCTCACTACCAAGAAGACTAAGGAGCTCATCATGGACTCTAGGAAAACTAAAAGCTGCAGTCACACCCCCAATCAGATCGACTGGGCAGAGGTTGTATGTGTCATGAGCTTCAAGTTCCTGGACCTCTCCTGGACCCTCAACTCCTCCACCTTGATAAAGAAGGCTCAACAGCACCTCTACTTCCTGAGGAGATTGAAGAAAGTTAACCTGGCTCATCAAATCCTAGTTATCCTTAACCGCTGCACCATTGAGAGCATCCTGACCAACGCATCTCAGTATGGTATGGCAGCTGTACAGCCTCTGAGTGGTAGGCCCTGCAACGGGTGGTGAAAACCACCTAATACATCCCCGGTGACCAGCTCACTGCCATTGAGGACCTCCAGTGCAAGCGGTGTCTTTGAGGGGCACGCAGCATCAGCAGAGGCAGCTCTCACCAAAACCATGGACTGTTTGCCCCCCTACCATCTGGTAGAAGGTTCAGGAGCCTCTGTTCCTGCACCAGCAGGCACAGGAACAGCTTCTTCCTCAGAGCTGTTACCCTACAAAACTCTGTCCCCCAGCGGCTCCCCCTCCGACCCCAACCACCCTCTCATTGACACTGACACCCCCTCTTACCACCTCATGGCACACAACTGTAACTGACTTCCAGCCTCCTTGCTCAAAACACACATAGGTCACAGAGTATTGAGAACACAGACAAAAAACCCAAATAATCTTGCTGTGTCCTGTGCATTTTAAAGTTGTCAAAAGATGTCAGCTATAGGCCTGTCAAGGTGTGGATTTCTCTGCATGCTGATGCAGTGTGATGAGGCTCTAAGATGCAATACTATGTATCTCAAGAGAGTGGAGGGTGGTGTCTTCTTTGTAGTCTCTCAATAACCTAAAACACAAAGAACAGATTCAACTTTGTCTTAATCTTTTCTAACATCATCTACAAATATTAGCATGTCTGGCCAACTATCTTTATGCCCAGAGGCATTTGGCATGAGCTTTTCTCATGTCATTTGACATTGGGCAGGAGAAAGCCCAATGTCCATTATTCTTTGGTAGGGTTGCAGTTTACATTAGAAAAACACCTATTGAGGACTGCCAGTTCCACTGTTTGTGGATAATAGCAATCTGTGAACTAGGGCTGGGCCGATAAAACGAGAGCGACATGTCTCGCGATAGACACGTCATCAATATAAATATAAAATGCGTTCGATAAAGCATTCGATTTTTTTTTGTTTTTCTTCGGCGGAAGAAACCTGAAGTTGCGAAGCGAGGTTGGTTGCATGAACAAAGGCACTCGCTCTCAGGTAACTGAGCAACATAGGAAGTAATCGCTGAACAGTGAGAGAGACACGCTAACACGCCAATCATGTAACATTGTCAAGTTTGGTTGCGCCATGTCGTTGTCACGTGTTTGTTGCTCCGCGAGGAGTGAGATGAGAAATAGAAAGCGCTGCAGCAAGTGAAGAAATCGTCGACAGAACAGGGAAAGTCAGCTCGCCAGTATGGAGTTTTTTGGATTTTATAAGTCGGACCGTAGTCAGACCAATGTGGTCTGTAACTTATGCAAGACTGTCGTCCCCACCAAGACCGATAATACCACAAACATATTTAACCACCTTACCCGCGCTCATTCTTTGAAGTGCAGCCGTATTCGCCAATGTCCGCCAACCACAGCACCACCGCACAAGCAGCTGACCACCATGCAGAGGTATCTACTTCATTGCCTGATGACAAATCATCTAAAAGGCACGAAGACGTAACGGAGGCAGCGGCATATCATATAGCTTAAGACATGCTTCACTGAGCACTGTGGAGAAGCCAGGTTATAAACATCTCTTATATGTACTTTTTTTTTCTTAAACACACTTGCAATAAAAATATAATTGAATAGTTCATGTATGTTTAGAGTAAGAAGAGTGACTAAAGTTGTTCATATGTCTAGGCTGGTTTTATAGTTCAGTCAGTGTTACTGTACTGTCTATCATGTTTGTTTGTTTGTATGTTACAGATGTCAAGTCTACCTCAGTTTCTGCTATGTTTACAAAACACTGCACATATTTGAAAACATTTTATTCAGCAGAGGGTGAATCAGCTTGTGAACTTCCTGCACTAAAACTGCAGAAAAAAAGTTCTCAGGTTACACTTTTTTTTACATTTATTATTTGAGTGTTTTCCATGGTTGTGTTGACATTTCCTTTCTGCCTTGATAGCTGAGGGGATTATAATCAGGGGAAGGTTAAATTTAAAATAAAAATGTTTAAATTGAATGTATTTTTTCTCCCTCCTTTTAAATAGGTCATAAAAAATATCAATAATTATTGATATTGACTGATATAAAACACTTATATCACAATAGAGTTTTCAGCCATATCGCCCAGCCCTACTGTGAACCAAATGCAAGTACATCAGAATTTAGAGTTATGATAGCAGCTCTGTCCTAACTAAGCGAACGATCAGTTGACTCCTCTAAAGAGAACTCTATCATGTTGTTTGTGTTCATCTTTGGGATGTCTTTGAATTCACCTTGCATATCAGTATATCCCACTGGCACCATAATAAGTCGGTCAAATATTTGAGCGTCCTTTCACCTCCTTGTGATTCCTATTATCTACCAGGATATTGAAAAAAGTCTTATCAGTAACAGGAGACAGAAAAACCTATAATTTGAAGCAATGGAAAGAGGGGAACTAAAGACAAAGGGATTGAGAAAGAGTTAGGTAAATCGTAGTGTGGGAGGAGTAGAGAGTGAGAGGAGGAAGAGGAAGCCTGCCTCCCTCTCGGCGATCAGCCTCAGGGGGCCTGTAACAGCATCTCTTCTTTCCTGGAGTTCAAAAGCCTGAGTGGGAGGTAGACATGCTGTTGAGCCTGGAGGCAAGGCATCTCAACACCAAACATCATATTTATTTTTTGCTCTGTAAAACATTTTGTAGAGTGGAAGGGAACCCCCTGTCACTCCCAAGGCAAACTGGGTCCACTTTTCTACTTCTAGAACTTCATATCAGTCCAAAAGACATCCAGCCAGTCTGAGGGCCGCTGTAGAGTAGGCTGCAACTTGTAATCAGACATGGAAAAAGGCTGATGGCCAGTTCAAGGTCTTTGTTAAAATATCTCCTCTACGCTCTGTCTGCCCAGAGTAAATAGGAATACTCTTGTTGTCATGTCCAGAACGACATCCCATCTCAAACACAGAAAGAAGAAGAAACAAAAAGGGAAAAAGGCGACCAGGCCAGCTCAGTAGAACCAATCAGAGTCTTCCTGTGTCACTGTGACACATTCTGAAAAATGAGGAATATTTAGAGTGGTGGGACACAAGTGGGAAGAAGAGAAAGGCATACACCATATCACAAAATAATCTTAATTCATGTCAATGTTGGGATATTCTTTTCTTTTTTTCTTTCTAAATTGTATTTCTGCAAACAGTCCAAACAGTATACTATGCAATTCAATTGTGATTATGGAAACCAAGTACAAATAAACTTCAGTAACCTCTCTGTTACTTTGTGATATTTTGGGTATTGTTTAATAACTGCTGATGATTCAAAGACTTTAATCAGGTCAGGAAATAGTGTGCATGAAGAGGGGGAATTCTGAGGAAACAAAACTAACCCACCAGGTGTGTAACACCTATGTTCCATGAGGTGTGTGATGGAGACAATCACTGCCACAGTAGTCAGAGAGTGCATTTTGTACCAGGTACATAGCTCCTCTGTTTCAGGAGCACCCCAGAAGCTCTACGTTCTGCTCAGCAGAGAATACTTGCTATATTTCCCATTTTTAATGAACATGTCAGATCGAGTCAGACAGGAAGTCACACATGATGTAGAGAAGCCAGTAAATTTTCAAAATGAAGCATCTTGTGCTCGTGATCATACATCGGGATACATCAAACAATAAATGCAATTAAAACAGACAAAAAAGAAAACATTTAACTACAAAGTCATGGAAGAAATACAAAAAACAAGGGAAAACGAAAAAGGGGACAAGTCAACAAAGCTTGGCAGGCAAAACACTCTGTTTCTGAAATGTGAGCAGTGGGGACTGGAGATGCCAGGACAGAGCAAATAGGAGTAGGCATACATCAAGGACACATGCCTTGTTGAAATCTCAGGTAGGAGTGTATAACCCTGGTACTTGGTTTGTGAGGCCACCTGAAAGTTTGGTTTCATTATTGTTACTGTAAAGAAATTCAAATTCAAATTGTTGTAAAAATTGAGATCAAATGATTGTGTTTGATCTTGAGCAGTCAAAGTCAGGATAATGTGAAAATTGGTAAATGACACAAAATGGCATTCATTCTGATAATCAGGCAGGACATGATCATCCCTAGATCCAGGTCCATGGAATGGCTAATGAGCAACTTGATGTCAAAATATTTTTCAAAATGTTGATTTTTAACTGTTGTTACATGTAATGGGTCACTGTATTGTGTGTGTGTGTGTGTGTGTGTGTGTGTGTGTGTGTGTGTGTGTGTGTGTGTGTGTGTGTGTGTGACCAGGTATTTATCACGTTGTGGGGACAAAAATCTGTTTACACAGTCACATTGTGGGGACTGACCTCCCTTATGGGGACAAAATGCAGGTCCCCTTAATGTAAATCATTAAATTTTAGGGTACAGACTGAGGACAGGGTTATGGGTTAGGTAAGGTTAGATTAGGTACAGGGTTAGGAACAGGCAAGTAGTGGTTGTGGTTATGGTTAGGGTAAGGCTCCAGGAAATGAATGTAAGTCTATGTAATGTCCCCACAAGTGATATAAACACAACGTGTGTGTGTGTGTGTGTGTGTGTGTGTGTGTGTAGTGTAATGTACTCAATGAAACATTAATATGTGGGAAGGTAAGCACAGGAGACAGACTCTCACCATGAACAGGCTACAGTGATGAATCAGGCATCCTGCACTGCTGACACCTTAATGCATCATTATTATAGATGTTCTAGGTGGTTTATAAAGGAGGGGAGGACGAGCTGATTTAAAGCTAACAACCCTCCTGAAAAGTGAATGTACATGCATTCATTCTAGGATGTTACAAAAGTCTATTATGGACCAATGTGAACTTTCCTCAAGCTGAAACTGAAAGAACAAAGCCTGCATCAGTTGTGTCTTTGAAAACTGGCCAAATCCACAAACACACTCTTTAAAATGTATTGTATTGTCTTTTAGGAAGAGGACATAAATCGAAAATAGAATGTAAAGGTTGAATATAAAATGTCTTATCAAAGACAGCATAATGATACAACTACCCTGACCCCCACACTTTTAGATTACACCTTTAGTTCCTCATCTGGGGGCCAAGACCAACCTAGGGAGGTCACAATATAAAAATGAGGGCTATTTTTTTTCTCTTGGTAATTACTGAACAATGTTATCAGGCCTCTAATAATCTAAAGATCAGAAACTCGTAGGCAAAACTGTATGCAACCTACAGCAAGGAGTCACAAGCTGAAATTGCCTTTATAATGAAACTATACTTGTGACAATAAAAACAAAATGTCTTTGTCTAAACACAACTTGTGTTTACTTTGCTCTCTGGTAGATGTATGAATTACAACTATTTTCTGCCAGGGACAAAGGTGGAAGTAGTGTAACATTAATAGTGCCAAAAAAATCTCAAGGAGTTTGGGATTCAATGGATGGTGCCAAAAAGCTTGTGACTTGGCCACAGGATAACTACTGTTTGTATCTAAACCTTCACCATAGAAATGGCAACTCAGTGGTCAGTGGTCATATGAGTCCCCCAGGAAACTGATGAAAATGCACTCTTCACAATTGGGACATTAGAATAGAAATAAAAGTGTATTTGTAGAAGCCAAGAGGACACTTTCATTATTTTAGTATTTGGTCAGACTCCCTCAATATCTTTGGTATGACATCAAATTGGTGAGTGTAGCAGCACTAAAATTACTAAACCTGTAGAGGGTGTCCACCTCCAGTTGGCACTGCCAACACAATCGATAATATTCATAGTCCTTTATATACTGTGCTATAAAACATGAATGTAAGGCTGTTAATCAAGGGTCTTTGTAACCTATTTTTTTGCATTTAAGCTTTGAAAGAATTCTGTCATTTTTAGCGAGAGTCCAAATAGTTTATTGATGAAAAAAATAAATAAATAATGACTTTTGGCTGGGGGAGTTTATTTGCTTTTGATAAAATAAGGCTGTGGCTCTCATTTTGGGCACACTTTATTGTTAAAAATAGACACTAAAAATCTCATTGTGAGACTCATAAAACTAACATGACAAGCAAGCCCAGTGGGGAGCACAGTACTGCCTTGTTAACTCAGATCACATACAAGTTGTCTCTTATTTTCCCAAGTTCAAAGTTTCCAATACACTGGTCAATTGCATAAAACCTGTGGGGCTTTGAAAGCTTATACCTTAGTTTATAGTGTTTGGCAGTGCTGTAGTTTGGCCTTTTTTGTTTTTAAATGAATACCTGTGAGGCAGAAATTGCTCAAACATTGAATGCCATCACAAGAGGAACTGATGCCCAGTGGTCTGCCTTCATTTCACACTGCTGTCTAACTCCAGTCCTCACTTCAATGATATAAGACCTGTTACAAATGGTGAAGCTGAAATTGAGGAAGATCAGTCACTTACGGCACACCCCGCTGCCATTTTGGCAGCTGAGGTCAGCTGAGCAAGTTGCAGCCACCACAGCCGACTGTGATAAGTTAAAGCCTGTCCATTAAGCAAACACACCCAAAAACCTGCTTTTTATCAAGTTCATGTATAAAAATGAACATAACTGAATAGACTCATAGGGCTCTATTTTTCGTCCCCGCTGCTGGTGAGGCGCAGGGTGTGCACCCCACGCACTGGTATTTTCTTGCAGTGCAGGCAGGCATGCAGCACACTTGGTATTTTGGTAAACCGAGGCATACAGAGGTGCGCCAGGATGGCTGCTGCGGCGCAGTAGGGGGAGGTGTCGGCATAATCAGCCGGCGGATTTGGATTTTCAGTCCATTTTAGTCCACGCCGACGGTGTAAAAGTGCACTGAAAGCTCACCACCCCAGACTTGGTCAACTCTGCGTGCCAGCGGCGCAAGTGGATTTTCAGAAACCGACAGAGTCGTGTGCTCATGTCACCAACACCTCACAGGCAGGTTTCCACAGTGTCTGGCATTTCACTGCCATCAATAATTAGCAACAGCCAAGATTCAATGCAACTATCTGAGTCAGCACATACAGTCAGACCTAAATTTATATATTTTGATCCGTATCTCATCTGACCACATCGAAAGCGCGTTCAGCACGCGTAATGGTCACTCACCCTGACCGAATATACACAGGTGAAACAGGGATGTCTGGTGATCTGTGACTCAAATTGCCTGGTGACAAACGTGTATGCCTGTTACGGCTGTGGTTCCTGGCTATGTTTGTTGTTTTTTTTTCTGTTTCCTCTTTTTCTTATGTGTGTCCAGGGCTGGAGCGTGGCAGGGGCGGAGCTGATCTCCTCCGCAGTGAGCGGCGAGTCGACACACCGGGCGCCCGCACACTGTGCTCCCGGTATTCTCGTGAGTTTTGGTTTCTGCCTGTGAGCATTTTCCCTGTCGGAGTTTTTTTTTTGTGTGTGTGTGTGTGTGTGTGTGTGTGTCTGTTGAGTTTCTCCAGCACTGGTCATTTTTGGTTTGCCTGAGAGCCTTTTTCCCCGAAGAGGAGTTTTGTGTTTCTTCCTGCGCTGACCGGCTCCGCGCCTCTCAAGGAGAAGAGTGACTCTACACGGTGTCTGTTGAGTTCCCTCCAGCACCTGTTGTTCTCTGTTGCCTGAGTGCTTTCCCGTTTAACAGTGTTTTTTGTTCTCCTTATCCAGAAGCTGTCGAGTGACATCCAGCTGAGACTGCCTCCTTAGTTTGGACATTTGCCATCAGGCTGATTATCATTTTGCCTTTCTCTAAGAAACTGTTATCCCTGCTCTCCGCATCTGAGTCCTGTGTTTCAGTGCCAGTTTCCCCAAATCGGCACATGACTCGTTCATCCTGACGAATTCTAGCATCCCTACAGTCTTTCAGGGGGACACCCCTCTGGATGGGTGGCTGCTAGGTGATAACGGCTATCCACTGAAAACGTGCTTAATGACGCACATATCACACCTTCAACAGCGTGGTTTTAACAGTGTTTTCAGCAGTGCTCAGTCAGTCATTGAATGCACATTTGGGGTTCTCAAAATGTGTTTTAGATGTCTGGACCAGACAGGTGCTTCATTAACACACAGCCCTCAGAGTGCATTCTTCGTGGCATGTTGCATTTTACACAACATGGCTGTACGACGTGGATGACACTATGAACTCACGGAGGACACATTAAGGGACTTAAGATGGAGAGAGGCTGAACTGCATGTGCTGTGTCAACTGGGAGAGCAGCAGAGCGCACAGGAGAGGAGGGAGCGTCTCACTGCCCAGCTTTGTCATTAAGTGAGTATTTGCGGTTACATCAATTCAAAAAACATCTGACGATCAATAACTTTACAGTATTGAAATAAATTTGGTGTGCGAGCCTGGACCTCCCGGACCAGAACGTCAGTCTCCTCCTGGGAGAAGTCTGGGCGTCGGACAGTTTCCTGCGCAGGCTCAGTCATCCTCCAAACTTGCCATGCGCCTTGCCAGCGGCGTTTTTAAAGGTGAGGCGAGGAGCTGCTGTGATTGGTGAAGATTTGACTCGGCTGTGTCTAACCCACCCTTCCGAGTTGCGCCGCTGGGTGGGACTGAGATGAGAAGGGGGAGGAGTTGCGCCGGCAGCGCAGTGCACGAAAATACCAAAGTCTGCGCTGCCACGCCCCATCGGCGAAGCGGACCTGACTTTGCGCCGCGCCTCCGCCACGCCGGCAGTGGAATCGAAAATGGAGCCCACAGACTTATATCCTGACAAAAAATATAGAAAATCAATAACTGTATCAACTAGCGGTGGCAGATACTGGGAATTTTGGTATCGATCCGATACCAAGTAAAGGGCTAGTAACGCCGATACCGATACCTGTGCCAGTTTGGGGATCTCCCCCCTCCTACTCTTCCTTCCTTTTTTTTGTAGGTCGGAGTTCTCCTGAGGGTGAGCTGCTTTAATGTATTTGTGGAAGTTTGTGGTGTTACCACAGTGGCGAATTACTTTCTTGCACACATCACATGAGGCAGTTTCCCTTTCAGCTGCAGTGAAAAGGGTCCACACAGCACTTGTCTTTCACAGGCTACTCTCAGTGCTCTGACTCTCTGCTCCCCGGCAGAGCAGGAAAGTGTGCCTGTCTGAGAGAGCAGCAGAGAGAGAGAAAGAGAGAGAGAGAGAGAGAGAGAGAGAGAGAGAGAGAGAGAGAGGTGCGCTGTTTGCACACGGCACAGACAGACTCGGAGAGAAGCTGCGCTCACTCGCATAAACTCTGTGAGGTAATTCGAGTAGTTTACTGGACGTATAGACAAGCAACTGCAACAAAAGTATCGATCTCAACAGGCTAGTATTGATCTGATGCTGATAGACACCTTGGTATTGATACTATCGATATTCAGATGGATACGCCCAGCCCTAGTATCGACTCAGCAGACAGGACCTTGAGACAAACCAGGCACACTCATACCGGAATACAAGACAAGACCACAGGATGACCATTGATACACTAAAGTCAAAACTGTGTGAAAACACACTGACACTTTTCAAAAGGTGTCATTTGTGAAGCTAAGTTGGTCTGCAGTTTTAAATGTAATATGGCTTTTTGTTTCATACATTAAGTCAGTGGCCAGCAATACTGAATTAATGCTTTTACCATGTCTAATGAAAAAGGACAACTCAAAAATTGCTCCAGTCTAATGGTCTAACCTCCATTCTAAGTAAGTGGTCAAAGTAATCTAACCATGAGTTAGATTATCACAATATTGGGGTACCAATTAGATATGTATTGCGACTCTTCAGTTTTGTGATTGTCTCATTTTTTTGAATACAAAACCATTGGAAAAACTTGAGTCATATGTAACCCTTGTTACACTATAATATCTGTCAATAAAGTCGCTAAAGCTGGACCAATTTCAGAAGAAATAGAACGGCAGGAGCCCAAGATTTTGAATAGCAGTAATGATCGGAGATCAAAATGAGTTTGCATTAACATGTATTAATTATAACAGCATAACAGGTTGATCACAAATAACCCAAAATAACAAACTAAAATAATAAATTGTGCACAAAAAAAACCCCAAAAACCTTTTTAACCCTGAGTTCAATTTTCTGTTTCAATCAATAGATCGATCTTTGGAGCACGAAACTGTGTTTGTGTAGTCTATCCCAGGGGTTCCCAAACTTTTCAATGCCATGGTCCCAAACAGCATTAAATGCTGTTTGGGGGGCCATGGCAAAGGGACCCCCTTTGCAAACCCACCGGCAATGCTACAAAATATGTAAAGAAACATCAACTTTTAGAAGGATTTTCTTACTTTTAATCACTATTCAATAATTATTACATTTGTTTAGCCACGGCCCCCACTTTGAAAACCACTGATCAGAGTCTCTCCTCTGCTTCCAACCATAAGACAATGATTCAAATCAAATCAAATCAAATCAAATCAACTTCATTTATATGGCACTTTTCATACTTTATAGTAATACAAAGTGCCTCACAGGGGTTAAAAACAACAACATTATAGAACACTGTGACCCCAAACCTCCCACCCCCCCAAATATACACAGAGATACACAATTACATACAGTCACACACATACATGGACAGACATACATACCCACACACACACACACACAAACTTACACACACCCACATACATACACTAACTGTCGCTGAGGAGACATGGCTGGGCACCGAGAACCGAGGTGAGGAAACATGAAAACATGTGCCCTGACAGAAACCTCTGAAAGCTCCCTTCATTCTTTTCATCTACCTCCAAGTGTCTCATGGGACAGCTCTGTTGCCTCAGGATAGAGATGTAGAGCAGGAGGTTCTCGGGGTTGGCGATGCTGCCACAACCCTGCTGAGAGTGCTGTGAGACTGGGCACAGCAGCCTATGATCAGCCCCGAGGGACTGACAGATCTGAGGTGACATAAGCAAGGCTTTGTGGGAAAACAGACAACATGCACCGCATGGAGTGCACATCCTTGTGAGCGGAGAGAGCAAGTACATCAAGAAGATGGTTTGATGCAGTCTTTCTCGGTTTAAGCCACGCTATGGGATTTTGAATTTCTCAGCCCTTCTCGCCGTTGGAGAAAGGGCGTCTATCAAAGAAGGTCATACGATGTAACGTTGTCGACCACTGATTCAACACACACACGCACGCACGCACGCACACACACACACACACACACACACACACACACACACACACACACACTGCCTTTCATCTGTCTCACTGTTACAGCTTTACAACACAGATAGGAGACGCAGGGACAGGGCTGTATAATCTAGGTTATGAGATATATTTAGAGCTTCAATCCTACACCATCTATCTTAAAAACCTGATTGAAATGCATTATGTGAGAAATGGACCTGAGAGTCAGCTGTGACTTTTTCAATTTCATGAGTGTTACATTTTCATAAAAGCAAGAGGAGCGCAGGAAATATTGCTTTTGCCAAAAAAAGAAAAAAACACAAAAAAGGCGTTGAGGGTCGCCCTATCAGCAAGCTAGATTATTATAAATCTCATAGAACAGGCTGGGCAACTGGGACAGCATCTATTTGCCCTCTAGGCAACATTGGGCTTTTAAAGAATGAGTGTGTTTTTTTGGTGTCATTGAGGACAGGCACTGGGAAATATAGCATTATGTTAGGAATGGCATGTGTTCTCTATCCGGAGGGAAGGCCAATCATAAATAAAAGAGAAATAAATATAAAAAACAAGGGAGTGCAGCCTGGCAGTCATCTATTATCTTTGAAGGTTTAATGGAATGTAGCTGGCTGAGAGAGAGAGAGAGAGAGAGAGAGAGAGAGAGAGAGAGAGAGAGAGAGAACAAAAGCAAAAGGGAGAATAAGAAAGACAAGGTAATAAATGAAGAGAGCACAAACAGCATAAAGGCAGAAGCGCTGGATATAACAATAAAAGACAAGAAAAACTCCACAGATACCATTACTAATAAGATCAACAGTACAAACAACCCCCATCACCATAATGTGGTTATGTACAGAGAACCTACATGTATGAGCCTGCAACATTCACTACACTGATTTACTTACTTGTGTTGTGCTGAGGAGAGTAGAACAAATGCTGTTTTTCATTAGCTCTGTCTATCTGTTGGCGTAACAGCAAAGTCCCTCTGCACCCATCCATTCAATGTTCCTTCTCTCGTGTCACTGACATGCTGCTGCATCACTACTGGCAGCTGACTGCTCACCTTTCCTTTCATATACAAATGCTCTTTGCACACATTCTTATTGATGCCTACAAGCACTCCATTCATAAATACATTTAATTGAGACATACATAATAAATATGTTTCAATTACAGAAATATGCCATCAATTTGCTGAAAAGTAGAAAATTACATTTTTGAAAAGTTTTTTGGAGACGCCCATCCCCATACATGATGCCCATACTTTTCAGTGTCCTATCCTGCTAAACTCTCCTCACCAGAAATCCAACTTTGTTGACCATTTGTTTAACACTGAAAAGTAGAGCTTACCCAGTGTATCAGCCGAGCTGATGTTATCGGTTGAGATGAGCATCACACATTGATACAGAACATTGATAACAGTGCATATTTTGGCCAAGAGGTATTTATTCAGAACAGATGCCAAAACTGTCAATTAAACTACTTGTGCCTCTCTTGTGCTTTACATGTGTAACTGTGACATGAAGCACAAGTCTTTTTTTCTTCTGATTTACAAAGGCAACTACATAGATAGCCCAACACAACGGCTATGGTCCTTGCAAAAAAAAACAAACTATGTGGACAGCAGGACTATTGGTGAACGTATCCAGTGTAGAGACAGTGATGAAGAACTGAAGCTGCTGCAATGCTGACATGCTGCTTTCTCTATGTAGCTGATGTAGACAAGATGTGCCACCAAGAGTCATTGTTGGTTACTTTAAAGTTGGGCTGCCCAAATTGGGGCATGTGGTCCAAAGTTGGCCTGCAATACGGTTTGACTTGGCCCACCAGATGTTTCTAGCAAAAAAAATAAAAATAAAAATGAATTTGAAAAATGTCTAATGTACATTACTCTTTATGCTGTTTTATTTTTGTGTGATAGAAATGAGCTTTTATTGTTCATTATTTTTCATAACTGGAGCAAACAGAGTGACTGTTTGCACAGAAAGTCAGCCAGTTAAGGAACTTGGGATGGTAGTGCCATTTTGCATCTTAACAATACAACACAATAGGTGTTTGCCTTTGGTTCATGGCCCACCAATTAGGTTTAAGTTTTGGCCCTCAAAGGAAAAAGTTTATCGTGACAGTGACAGTGCATGATGATATGTAAAAATATAAAAATGATGCATTTTCATACTGAAAAATGTAGTCTATAATGAAAGTAAGTGGATAAGTAAATGGAAACTGTTCATGTGTCTGGTAATTTGGTCAAACAGTGTTTTGTAGCTCCTAAGGGAGAAATTACAACAGGCTGTGTCCTGTGTGTAATGGGGTTTGCAGTGATGTTTCCTAACTCTGGAGATGTATACATCCTGATTGGATGACAGATTGGCACCAGTTATTTTTTTCTGCAGTCATAACTGTCTGTTGTAGTCTTTTCCTGCCCTGTTTGGTGACTGATCCAAACCAGGCAGTGATAGATGAACAGAGAACAGACTTGATGATTGCACTATAGAACTGGATCAACAGCCCCCAAGCCAGGTTGAGCTGTCTCAGCTGTCCCCCCAAAGTTACAGTGACTATGTTTCATAGATTGCAACCTTCAGTGAGTAAAATGTAGTCCATTTCTGACTGTCATGTCAGCAAGGAACTAATATCTGTATATATATTTTTTTTTTCCCCACCTCTGAGCTATGTCTGTTGAATTGTGTAGTTATCCTCGTGGACAGCCTGGCATCACTGTACGTGCCTTTATTGACGTGATTTGAGCTGATGCAATGTGTTAAATAATCATGATAGTTGTAGAAACCTCAGAGGATTAGATTTTTTTCATTGTTCAACAAATATAGGCCAAAGATATTTACTAGTTCAATTGAAAGATGGTGTTCATGCTGAGCACATTGAGTGTTATTTATTTTGGAATTCAGGAAATGACTGCTATCAGGGAAACAAGTGATAACAAAAAACAGAGGAGAATGAACTGAGCTTCATTTTTATTATGTGTCAGAAAGGTGTTGTAGTCCCTATATTGTGAGTAAAAGAAGGGGATGTTCCTGCTTAGAACTCTGCCTCTGTGTTGGTGGTGGGTAAATTAGGAGTTCATTGTCCTCTGGTGTGATTAAACAATGAAAAAACATCAGTTTAAACATCTGCACTACAGTTTGTGGAAGCTCAGTATTAAATGCATTTTTAACCGCAGTGTGAAAAAACAAAACAAAAAAACACACTGCAGGCACTGACAGAAACAAACTGTTTGCATACGGTGTTTTGCAGACAAATCGTGTGAAGAAATGAAATTTGCTACCCAGTGTTATCATTATTCATCTGATGATTTAGGGGCCAGGATGAGCTTTCCATTTCCGACGCAGTAAAGGTTGATGGGAAATAAAATCCCATTCATCACTGACACATCTTTATCTGTGATACCTGCGGCAAAGCAAAGAGAGGAAGTGTGTGTGTGTGTGTGTGTGTGTGTGTGTGTGTGTGTGTGTGTGTGTGTGTGTGTGTGTGTGTGTGTGTGTGTGAGTGGGTGCATAAACCCCCCAAATCCACAGACACACATACACACAAACACACACACCACCCGTGCTCTCAGCCCCCCTATCGCGTGTTAATTTACAGTGCCTCTCTTATCTAGGCAGGTGGGTAAAAGCTGGCAGAGCAAGTTCTGGAGCCACACACACTCATCCCTTCCCCCTCCATCTTTTCATCCTTCACTCCTCATTTATCACGTCTGGGAGGCTTGGAGGGGGTGGAGATAAAAACGAGCCTCAGCAAAAGGCACTCGGACAGAATTGATAGTTTAGCACCGCGGCCAGCTAGGCCTGATACCACTCTCACCTGTTCTTGGGGAATGGACACGGGAGGCGCAATAGTGGGAGGTAGCCTTAGAAACAACACATATCTGCGTTCACTCCCTGATGTAAAGCAGGTGTATGGTTTCAGATTGTATGATTGATTTCATATTCATGGGGAAATGGATGAACATTCATTTGGGATGTCTTCACAAAATCCTTGAAGTGAATACTATTCTAAAGTGGGACTTTAATGGGATTCCCATGGATGGATTTAAGTTTGTTTTCCATGTAGTAGTTGTTACCATAATAGGAATTTCAGTACTTATGTACATATTTGGAATTAGAATAAGGGTCCAACAGCCATGACATCAGTTCAAAGCCACATTGTGGAAAGTTAACTCAAGGTTGTTTAATTATGTCCCCTTCATTCAGAATATGAACTATCTATACTAGAGTTGTCCGTATAAATTGCTCAAAAAATGAAGTGTAGTGAAGTGTAATGAAGTGAAAAATAAAAGACTTACTTAAATGTACTGAAGTATATTTAAATATTGCAAAGTATGTTTCCAGTACACTTATGCAGATTAAAAGTACATAAATGTTATGCTGTCATGACTCAAAAGTATTTTTTTTACTCACTAATCTGTATGTATCTGTTTGCCAACTTCATACATAAACTTATTTCACACTTCTCTCACAACAACAGACAATGCTGATAAGTGTCACATTTGTTAAGCTTGTTTTATTAACATCTTAAGATCAAAAATCCAGAGTGCTGTATCACACTGTCTGAGGACAGAATGGCATTAATGTGCATTGAATGCATAATATATCTGAGAACATATATGAACAGTACATCCTAGTCATCCTTAGTTTCAAAGCACACTTGAAGTGTATTGAAAATGCTCAAGAGATTTGTAAAAAATACACCAGCATCCCAATGTAGGTGTTTTTGTATTCTATTAATGTAAGTTTACATGTACTTTCAAAGTACAACTTATATTACTTTATCAATGTATTTTAGTTTTGCTTTAAATTGAAGTGCTTAGGCAAATCTAAACACAGTCAGTATAACAGTCAGGTATACTTAACACAACTTAACTTGCTTAAATACTATTTAAGTGTAATATGTACAAAATTTATGGCACACTTTAAGTACACTATTCAACAGTATTGTTTTGCTTGGGAATAATCCAGATTGTCCAAATCTGTCTGGTGTCTGGTATAATGATACATCAAGACACTGAAGCTTCTGGTCATTAGTTCTGAATCTGGTATGTTAAAGTGCAGGTAACCAAAGCAGCAATAGCGGATTTACAAAAAAAAAAGAAAAAAAACTCCGGTCATTGGAATTATTCTGGATTTATTTATTTATTTTTTTTTAGTATTTATAAGCAGATGGAGTTTGCTCAGTTGTTGTGGAGATGGTTCAGTAGTTATCATGTGACCCAAATATGAAATTTATGATGGTGGGTAAAAGCTATGCAAAATTTCCAGAAAGTGAAACTGTGGTAATGTTGGAGTGGTGTTTGTGTCCACATGATGAATGAAAGTCCGATATTCACTCTCGTTTGAGCTTTGGCTTGGTCTCCACCAAGTCTTGAGAAAAACATCAGGCTCTTCAGCAGTTATACGTTCCTGTGTTTTCACCATCGAATTGCTGACTTTTTTTGTCTGCCATTAAGTTGCACAGTTGATTTATCAGAGCATATTTGCTGCAAACTGTGGAGATTCATAAGTGCTGTAAAATGTGCAGCCAAAACAATAGGTTTAAAAGCCTTGTTGTTGCTTTTGTCAACAATTGTCAGAGGCTTTGGTGTGAAATTGCTGCTGTTAGATGAAAACTTCACAGCTCGGTTTCTGAATAGGGGCTATTTTTGAAATCATACAGTGTGTTTAATTTAGAGTTTCATGGACTTTTTTAAGGTCTATTACAAAATCATGACACTTTAGATCAGGGGTCATGAACTGCATTTGTCCATTATTTACATTTTCTAAGCAGACACTGAGGGGGCCTGACTTTCAAATAAATCAAGAAACAATTAAGATAAAAATAGGTCTAATTAGCCTAATATTGTCAAATTACCTCCATGATAGACAATGACTCCGACCCCCTCCAACACACACTCACTGCACTGAGGAGCTCCATCAGTGACAGGATGCTACATCCAAAGTGTATGAAGGAGCGGTATCGCAGGTCATTCCTTCCTGCAGCTGTCAGACTACACAACAAGAACTGCTCAAAGTAATTTTTTGATAATTCATCTGTAAATTATCTGTAAATTACCTGTGCAATAATCTGGGCAATAACTGTTGCAATAATCTGTGCAATTCATCCTGTACATAACAGTCTGCAAATACAATTTATAATTTGATAATGCTTATTTTTATATAATGCTTATTTTTATTATACTCTTTTGTATATACTTGCTGTTTTTTACCTAATTCTATCTTTTACTGGTGCTGCTGTAAATTGGAATTTCCCCTTGCGGGACAAATAAAGGTATATTGAATTGAATTGAATTGAATTGAATTGAATTGAATTGAATTGTATTACCCTATATTGGTGAGAACAGACCCCTCAATGACAAGGAAAATTATATCTAGATACATAACTAGAGCTCTTAGATCTCTGCTAAAGAAACAGTCAGTGCTCAATACAAAACCCAATGTTAAACAACCAATCAAAGTCTTTTTCTCAACAAAAAACTCCTGTTTTGGATCCCAGGACACAAACAAAAATACTCAGTTTGGAACAATATTACAGTTGGCCAACGAATTTAAAACCAACATCTCTTTTGTATAATTGACTCGGGGTCCACAGAGTGGAGGGGATGGAGATGGAGAATAATTCTGTCGAAAGGGTGAACTATTAATTTGTTTTTTTTTTTTTTGTTTTTTTTGCCAGGGGTGCCTAGTCAATCGATGATCACTCTTAGGACGGACTGGGCCTCTTCCATTGCTAAGTAACTAGATGTGCGTATTTTCTGAATTCACACATATTTCGCAGGTCCGACGGGAAGCTTTGAGGGGCCTGAAGTGGCCTGTGGGCTGCCAGTTGACAATCTAGGCCAATTGTGAATAACTGAAAATTGGGAGATCTAGACAGTGACGAGTTCATGTAGTTTGCACAGAAAACATTTGAAACTATAAGGAGTCAAAAAAACAGTGTGGTACCAATTATCTTAGTTTTACACAAAGACAAACAATGAAGTTCATCAGACCAACATATCTTCAAGTAAATTGGCTCAAATTAGTATAGAGTTATTCCATTGCTTGTAACTGCCCTGGGTCCCCAGAACTCCAGGGGCTCCAGGGCAGTTAGCTGCTTTGTCTGGTCAGTAACCCAGCCTTGCTTCAGCGCTGTTACATCACTATTGGTGGGGAAACAGCACCACCAATCCAACAATCAAAACTCAAGTGATTCCCTGTGCATGCTAGTATTATGTGTGCCTCATCGTGCCATTTTGTGTACTCTTGGGATACTACATACGGTATATGCTGCATGTAGATTATTTGCTCTTAAGATAGACTGGATAAAGCCTGACATATATTTTTTTACTCTCCTCCAAACAAAGAAATCCCTGAATAACTTAGTTTTTCCACCGTCACTTGACCTTGGGCTTGGCTTGCCAAATCGAAATTGACGTCCTGCTAAAGAATATCTGTGGGTGATTTCATACATGTTTGACTTTCGATGCAAAGCACATAACAGTGTAGGAAGAATGTGCAAGACACAGGGGTGTGCATACACGCACAGGATAAGTGACACACTCCAGCTGAAGACGTGTGCTGTGCTGCCTGGCAATGCTGTGCTTGGCATATTAACCACAGCATTACTGTTTAAACCAGCAGGTAGGGGAGCAGCGGGTCCCTACTTCATCATGCTATTCAAGGGCCCTATTAGGCTACAATTACTAAATGGCAAGGCTTGTAAATCATACATCATTCATGTGAAGCACTCACATAAAGCACAAGAACACCCCTCTCAGTGCCACCCACTGCAAAACTAAGCTGCTGAGAGGTACTGGGTGAGAGAAAAAGAAAGAAAATGGAATGGCAAAGGCAGAGAAAAAAGGAAAAGAAAAAACAAACAAACCAAAGAGTAATAATAGAAAGAAAATGTAAGGAAAATTGTATAAAAACACAGGACAACATAGAAATATAGATAAGAAAGAAAACAGCATGGGCTTTCATCTTTTGCCACTCTTATGACAATATATGAATTACGCAAGACATCCGATAGCTGAAAAAACAGACAGAAACTTGTCTGATGTACATTTATGTTGTATGACAGCAAAAGTTATCAGCCTGTTCAGTGTGTCTCACACTTTGATATTCAGGATGGATGTAGTATTGCAGCTTGTAGGTGTCACACTTGTGCTGATGGAGAAAACAAGTAAGCAAGGGGTTGAACCTAAATGCAGAGTCAAGGCAGGTGAAATTCCAATCATTTATTAACAAAAAGGCAATAACAAAAGGCTTATGGGAGGGTGAGGCAAATCCAAAGAAATAAGCCTAAACAGGCAAACATTTCCAAAGAAAAGGAGCAGAATACGATGTAAGAGAAGGCATGTGTTTCAGTTTGATGGATTGGAGCAACTGTAAAAAGCACAGCTGATTTCACTCATAAGCATGCAACATGCTTGTACCAACATTTAATAATGCTGGTGATAGGCTGACTAACGTTACACATCGTGGAGGCGTGCAGGAAAAACACTGTCTTACACCCAGAGATGGGGCACAGTTTTTTGTTGTTGTTGTTGTTGCTGTTGTTGTTCTTTACACTCAACTGCTTATCTGCCCAGTTAACAAAGTGAACGTTGTGCTGCCTTAGCCAGTGTAGCTATCCTGTATCAGAATTTACAAAGTGTATTCTCGTCCCATTTGTGGTATAATAAACAGTAAATGAATCACAGTCAGTGCCCCATATGCTATTTTCCAAGTTACTGTAACTGTGCTATGCTTTCATCATATGGATCTGGGTGTGGTTTCATGTAAAGTAGGTTTGGACAAGCAATAGATGCATCCTGTAGTGCAGGTTCTCTGTATATACACTCATCTCTATGCCCACACATTAATTAAAACATGGGAATAAATCGTATCTTGTATGCACACTTCATTCTAGCAGTCCAAGTACTTAATGCAGTAAAATGTGGCCTTGATATATATTTTATTCTCTCTATGGCCACCCTGAGGCTCCCTAGAATACCACAGCTGTGGGTGGAAAAACATGTTCTGACACCCGTGTCAATTATGTATATGCTAACACTGCCTACTGTTTACAGTGTGTGTGTGTGTGTGTGTGTGTGTGTGTGTGTGTGTGTGTGTGTGTGTGTGTGTGTGTGTGTGTGTGTGTGTGTGTGTGTGTGTGTGTGTGCATGCATGCATGTGTGTCCATAAATTAATTGTCTCTACTCTTCCTGCAGAGATAACATTGTGCAGTGTAGCAGGAAGGCAATGAAGTTGAACCAGGAGCTAGACAGCCATCAAACTGTGCTCCTTTCTCACTGCTGAGGCTGTGTCAGTGTGAACCATGATTAGAGGCCGCACTGAGAGAGTTTTACAGTGACAACATGACAATAACAAGGTGACTATGTGATGAAGTGAAAAAAATCACACACATTATGCACATTAGGAGTTTATAAACAGAAAGCTTGACAACAGTAAATATTTCATTTTGAAAATCTAATCAATGTAAATGCATTAATTAAATAAGCTTTCAAATGATGTATTAACTAAAAGCAAATAGTAAATAAATACATTATTAAATTGAATGAATAATGCCTTGATTGGTCTTTAATTGATGCCTTAATAATTGGAATATTTTGGAATGAAATCAATAAAAGAAATCATTAAAACATTGAAACTTATGCACTTGTTGCAAGAATCTGCACAAAATCACCTTTCAGCAGTTTCACTGCAGTATCACATCAGTATTTCTTATGGGCTTAAAAGACTGATCAGGAAAGCCATCCTGACAATATTAAATCTGGCATAAGGCAGAAGTGTGTGTGTGTGTGTGTGTGTGTGTGTGTGTGTGTGTGTGTGTGTGTGTGTGTGTGTGTGTGTGTGTGTGTGTGTGTGACTGCATGCGCTTCTGGAGAAATAGGATACCTGACTGACAGGCTCAGTCGATATGATAAAACAGGCTTTCACTGGAATTTCATAGAAGTGCTACATGGAAACTTTTCCTCACTGATATCTCACTGCTAAATCAATTGTGAATATCAAAAGTGTGGCAATTTTAAAGCAGCAAACCCAGAAATCTTTGTCATGCATCCACATAGGAGCTTTTTGTGCTTTGAATTCTTCTCCCGCAGGTGGATAGGCAATATTTCTAAACTGAGTAGTGATGTATCATTTACATACAGAGCTATCTGGACCACTGACACAATGGCACCTTTAGGCAACTTTGTGGAAAAGTTTGGGAGGAAAAAAAAGAGTTTAGAGAGGAGAAGATTACAATATCAAGCTGAACTGTCAGCATGCCGATCTTCCAAATGCCAAACAATACATATTCATCTGTTTGGTCGGCCACAGCAAAGAGGCAGTGCTCTAGCACGAGTCCAAACAGAGATGGCTGACATTTCAACATTTAAAAGACTGACAGCTGCACATAAACAACATGCAAATAGACACAGAAAGACTCAAAGAAGGACCCACACACAGACACTCACAATTACACACTTGGCATGTTGCTAATGAGTTTAGTTATAGGATTTTAAAATAGTGTCTCTTAATGCCAAAAATTAAGTTAAAATATTGCTGGCGGGACGCAGGGTTCACACCCCACGCAGTGGTATTTTCGTGCAGTGCAGGCAGGCGCACAGTGCACTTGGTATTTTGCTAAAACCGAGGCATACAGTACATACAGAGGTGCGCCAGGATGGGCGTTGCGGCGCAGTAGGGGGAGGTGTCGGCATAATCAGCCGGCGGATTTGGATTTTCGTTCATTTCAGTCCACGCCGGCAGTGCAAAAGTGCGCTGAAAGCTCACCACCCCAGAACTGGTCAACTCTGTTGCCCAGTGGCGCACCGCTGGGCAAGTGGAGTTTTAAACCAGCGGAGTCGTGCGCCCACGTCACCAACACCTCACAGGCAGGTTTCCACAGTGTCTGGCATTCACTGTGATCAATAATTTGCAACAGCCAAGATTCAATGCAACTATCTGTCAGCACATACAGTCAGACCTAAATTTATATATTTTGATCCGTATCTCATCTGACCACCTTGCAAGCGCGTTCAGCACACGTAATGGTCACTCAACCTGACCGAATGTACACAGGTGAAACAGGGATGTCTGGTGATCTGTGACTCAAATTGCCTGGTGACAAACGTGTATGCCACTTTCCCCGAGTCGGCACATGACTCGTTCATCCTGCGAATTCTAGCATCCCTACAGTCTTTCAGGGGGACACCCCTCTGGATGGGTGGCTGCTACGTGATAACGGCTATCCACTGAAAACGTGCTTAATGACGCATATATCACACCTTCAACAGCGTGGTTTTAACAGTGTTTTCAGCAGTGCTCAGTCAGTCATTGAATGCACATTTGGGGTTCTCAAAATGTGTTTTAGATGTCTGGACCAGACAGGTGGTTCATTAACACACAGCCCTCAGAGTGCATTCTTCGTGGCATGTTGCATTTTACACAACATGGCTGTACGACGTGGATGACACTATGAACTCACGGAGGACACATTAAGGGACTTAAGACGGAGAGAGGCTGAACTGCATGTGCTGTGCCAACTGGGAGAGCAGCAGAGCGCACAGGAGAGGAGGGAGCGTCTCACTGCCCAGCTTTGTCATTAAGTGAGTATTTGCGGTTACATCAATTCAAAAAACATCTGACGATCAATAACTTTCCACACTGAACAGATAGACAGTATTGAAATAAATTTGGTGTGCGAGCCTGGACCTCCCGGACCAGAACGTCAGTCTCCTCCTGGGAGAAGTCTGGGCGTCGGACAGTTTCCTGCGCGGGCTCAGTCATCCTCCAAACTTGCCATGCGCCTTGCCAGCGGCGTTTTTAAAGGTGAGGCGAGGAGCTGCTGTGATTGGTGAAGATTTGACTCGGCTGTGTCTAACCCACCCTTCCGAGTTGCGCCGCTGGGTGGGACTGAGATGAGAAGGGGGAGGAGTTGCGCCGGCAGCGCAGTGCACGAAAATACCAAAGTCTGCGCTGCCACGCCCCATCGGCGAAGTGGACCTGACTTTGTGCCACGCCGGCGGTGGAATTGAAAATAGAGCCCCTGGTATTAATAGCCAAAATCACTTGCTTGTGGGTAATGCAGTCCATTCTCACTCCCACTGCATCAAATATGGCAACTTGGTCAGTGGCCCTATGCTCCAAACTGTGACACCATAGGTACTCCTTTAGCATCATTTGTGGAGGTACCCCTCTAGCAGAATGTTTTGATCTGTCATCAAAGTCTGGTGTCACAGAATAAAGAGCAAGAAAAATTGATGAAGGGAGGGCTTTGGGGTGGTTGGATGCATCAAATACACTCACAATAAACTGTTAACTTGTCACTCCGCTTCTGAGTCAGGTTTTTAAAAATAGCTTTATCTAGTATGTTTTACAGTTTTACCTAAACATGAGAGACAGACTGGGCTTGGGTGGGCCTGCGCCACCCAATTTTGTTCAAGTGCCACCCATTTGAAAGACAAATGAAATAATAAAATGTGTGAATGGAATAAAGTGTGTCTCAGACAAATTGTCAAAGGGCACACTCACCCAGCAGTAAACAACAGGCCCCATCAAGTCAAACTTAAAGGTGAAAATCAGTGGTGATTAGCTAACTTGTATAAAGGCAAAACAGTTGAACCCTCCCCATTAACACATTGAGAAACAGAGCTCTTGTTCAATTTTTTCAAGAGGCTGTGCCACATAGAGGATGAGGAGCATTCTCAAAGCCAACCCTTACAGGTGCACCCAATCTCCAAAATGAAAATAGAAGAAGATGCTTCTCCTGAGCACTGCTCAGATTGCTCTTCATAAAACCCTGTTGCCTCTGACACAAGATCCAGTCCTGGTGACAGATGGCTCAATAAGAGGCCTCTCTGTGGTAAATAAGCCAAGCTGTCAGCCCAAACTACTCACTTGCCACTATGTACTCAGAGATATCTCATAATATACAATAATACACAATAATAAGTCACCTGACATGAGTTAAGATACTTACTTACTTACTTGGCATTTGGCCTGTTCTGGTGTTTCTGTTTCAGAAGTAGATTATTGGGAATTAATATTGCCTCCTACATCTGTCATAACACCTGTCCTATATGGTTTAATGGGACAGAACTGAGGCCTTGGTTCTACCAGGTTTACTTTAGGCTACATTGAAATTATCCTTGTACCACCCACTATCTGCAAGGTCAACCCATTACACTGCTACACTGCTGCTACTGTATATATTGCAAAGTGATAAACACCTTGAAAGAGAATTTCATTTTCACAGAAAAACGTAGCATTTCAAGTAATTTAACTTTAATGTTCATGCCTACTTGACAATTTTGAAAGATATTGTCCAGTAAGAGGTTATTCTACTCTAAATGTGTATATTAGGGGATATGTTTGTCTTGACAGATAGGTGTCTCAGCCTTCTACATGCAGCCATGGTCGTTCATCCTACAACAACATTATTCAGAGACAGATCTTTGTGCAGATTTCTGGTTCCAGTATCTGACAGACAATGCTGATTACCAGAGCTTCAGAAGTCTACGGAGGAGTTCTCAAAATCGACACCCATATCTACACCGATATCAAAGAAATGTAACAATTCACTGTTAGATTTGGTTCATTCCTCCAGTTTAGTTTTGATAGATTGTGCTTACCTCCACGGGGTAACGCCAGCCGTTGATGCTGTGTTCAGAGCCTTCAGATCCATTGCTTGGACCCCAATGAAATTCCACTTTTTCTGCTTTAAACCTCCCTGGTAGCCCTGCTCCCCGAACAAAGTAATCATCTTTCAACATAATGGCCACTGGAAGAAAGGCAGAAAGACAGAAAAACAGAGAAAGAGCATAAAGTCATGAGTGGTCATACATCACTGAACATTTTTTTCAACATACATGGTAATTGCTCCTCTCAAAGAAACAGAAAACTGGTGTCTGTTGTTGATGCGATGGCAGATTTCAGAGATAGCTTAATAACACAGAGCACAGTGTGAGACCTCTTTAAGGTCTGAAGCGACACATACACAAACAAAAGGATGTATTCTGATAACATTCTAAAGGTAGATAAGTGTTTACCTTTTAGATTTACTTGGGGGAAGATGTGCTCACACAAGACCATTTCTGTCATAGTCTGTGAGCCTCTCAGTCAAGTTCTCAAATGAGAGGTTAGATTTGCCAAGCAGAATCCTTCTCTTCAGCCAGCACAAACCAATCAATGCAGCCACCTCTTTCCCATATTTAATCAGACATGACTGTCAGTTATGAAGCATCACATACACATGATAACACATTAACGGGACCCCTTTACATACTCTGTGTCATTTCACAGGAAAAGTGTACAGTGTTAAATTTGGTGTGTCCAGAGGGCTGACCTGTGAACTGTGATGGAGTTCTTCATTCCAAATCTATGTTTTTGCTGAATTTGATATCCATATACTGTCAAAATGCTGTCAAAAGGCACAATGCCAGCACATACTTCTGCTGGGGAAATACTTAAAATACAAAATATTTTACATACATCAGCATGAGCTTTAAAAACTTTACCATATGTAATTTCTGTGTAATTGTAGAATGTAAACTCATCTTCGATCCATAAAATTTTTGAGGGATCATGGCAACATCCTTCAATAGCTCTGACCAAAAGCAACAAAAATAAACAAGTAAAAAATATAGCTGCAAATTTTAATTAAAGGGTCCAAGCAGAATACCAAAAACTGGAAAAATTGACATTTTTATCAATAGAAGAGATGCAGATTAATGTGTCTTTGATGTTATGATATTGACATTAACTTATCTTTTAGCCAGCAGTCTGTTGGGCTTTTAAGTGGGTGTGAAAGCAGAAAGCAGTTAGAAAGCAGTTACCGTAAGTAATGGCAACATCACCTACTATGAAAGTAGCCTTGACATTAATGTCAAGGCTACTTTCATAGTAAGTTTCACAAGTTTTATTCACAAGTCCTTTTTTTTTCATTATTTTGCCCTAGCCCGCACAACCAAAAAAAAAATTAAAATAGGAAGTAACTTGTATTTGAAGTAATTCATTAACCAAGTCCTCTTACATGAGTAGGTCTTTCAAATGGTAATTTTCACTTATACTGTCCTTTTTTAAGAAAGAAAGAAAGAAAGAAAGAAAGAAAGAAAGAAAGAAAGAAAGAAAGAAAGAAAGAAAGAAACGTACTTTATTGATCACATCACACAGTGAGTTAGTTGCACACTACACGCCATGCTTCTCGTGAAATTGTTTTTCCGCATTTGACCCATCCTTGGACTGTCAATCCTCCGCGGCAGACCAGGAGCGGCCATCTTTTTTCGTCACCATTGGTCAGGTGGTGATCTTCTTGCATGTTTTTAGTGGGGGTTATTACGGAGGAAACCCCGGGTGAACACGGGGAGAACATGCAAACTCCACACAGAAGTAAGGGAGTGATTGTACTTTTACTTAAGTATAGATATTCAGTATCATTTCTACTCCTCCTTACCAAATTTTATGAGTGGACCGAGTCATGACCGTAAATTTTATAAACTGAATTTGGTACAAATCCATTTAACTGGCTTAAAGTAAAAAAGGTTTTCACATTTGTTGCATGCCCTCATGACGGGCATCTCAAGACTGCATAGTGAAGCTTTGACATAATGTGAACACATGTACCAGGTTCAATTACAACGAGTGCTGTCAGGCGATTAAAAAAATTAATCTAATTAATTACAGGATTTGTAATTAATTTATCTAATTAATCTCATTTTAATCTCATATCTGCTAAAGGTCCCCAAATAAAGAATTTGAATTCTAGGACATTACAATTCACTGACATTCACATTACAGCTGGTGAATTCTTTTCATCACTGTAGTTCTCGACGGTAGCTGGAAATTAGAGTCAGATGACGCCATCTGAAACGCCTCTTTTAGGCCCTCGTCTTCCACGATTGAAATCGGCCTGCAATCAGCAGCAACCCACTTTGCGATTGAGTTTGTCAGTTTTTCTGTCGTGGCTTTGCTCATTCGTTTTCCTAACTCAGCAAGTGTGGGTTGGCGGAGTGAGCTCACGGTAGCACTAGCGGCACTAGCAGCAACTACATGTTTAGCGTTTAAATGATAATTCAGGCTGGAGCTGCTACGGTGATAGGAAAATTCTTTTTTACGCAAGGTACAAATCACTGCGTTCTTGTTAATAGTCCCATCTTTGTTCTTTTTATAAATAAACTTGCCGTTCAAATGTCCAAGTAGGCTTGCCTCGCTCTCCGGTGTCGCATCCATGTCTGTTGTCACCCTGCTTTTGACTAGTGGTGCAGGTAGGATGCGACCTGCCACTGCAGCCTACGGGTCACTCAAAGGGCCAAATTTAAAATGCTTGCGCATTGACTTGCCACTCATGATTAATTGCGTTAATTTTTATAGCGCGTTAATTTGCAGCGTAATTAATTGATCTAATTAACGCGTTAAACTGACAGCCCTAATTACAACTGCTTCAGCCAGTTTTGATTCATGAATGTTTCTGTAAACTGAACATAAATAAACAAGTCTGTAAATGTATAATTTCAAAATGGATGGATGTAAAGAAATGTCCTTATTAATTTTAGATCAAAGAAGTCTGTCATTGATCTTGACTCAGTTTCAAAAATGAGAGATTCAACTGATGAAAGAGTTTTGACTTTATTCATGCAGTTTTCAAGATAATTGACAAAATGTAAACTTGATTGTTGTTATTGGAATTTTCAACCCACCTGCACATTTTAATGACTTCTGGTCATCGTTTTTGCTTTAAGCAGAGAAAAATCAATTGGAATAAGAAAGAATTACAACAAAAAACAATAGTTCCAGTAGTGAGCATCACTGCTTGGACCCCTAATAATGTTTGATATTAACTCTTTATTAGATGGCAGTTCATTTGATCCACATGTGGTACAGGTGTTGTCATCATGTCTGAAATTTGTAGTTTATTTCTATTATTACATTCAACTTTTCAATGACAGTTGTTGTCTATTAGTTATTTGTTACAGTGCAATGGAAGAAATGTCTGTATATTTTGAGTCATGGAATTTTTAGCTTCCCATGGTGCACAAAATGTTGTTGTTGACTCTGTATAGACAACTCTCTAGAAATCACTTCATTTTAGTTTTCTGTGCCTTGAACTCATCATCTCATACAGTCATGATATATATATTTTGGTAATCTGTCAAAAGCCGCAAAATTAGGGATTCACAAAGAGCAAAAACCAGCCCTGGTCCTGGTCAAAACATCACCATGGGCAACTGAAATCTCAACTGCAATCATCAATAATGTCCATTACAAATCAACAGCACAAAAACTTAAGCTGTCTTGAGCTGCCTTAACTCACTTCCTATTTAAACATAGCAAGTCAGTGTGGAGGAGCTGAGGGAGCGGAACTCTACTTGATAAGATTAAAATGATTAAATGACACAGCTCTGAGCAACTTTGGATAATGCAAGTGCTGTCTTAATGAAACTGACTGAAATGTGAAATGACAGTGTATTAGGGTTCAAGCCCTGGTGCATCTTCTGCATCTCCTGCTGGCTCAAATTGCCATGAGCTAAAATGACTTAGAAACATGAAATTTATTTCAAATTAGCCAGATGGAGGTGCTGCAATTAAGGTCCAAAACTAAAGACAAGACATTTTGAATTTTTGGAAAACAGTAATAAGAATAGAAGTTGTTGGATTATGACTGTATCAACACCAAAATATACTACACACCAAAATATACTACACACCATCACAGGACTGAGATACACATTTGTATGAGCAAGATCATTCAAAAAATATTGTCGTTAACGGGAATATGCCTACCGAGGCATTTTCATTCCAACCTGATAGGGGCAGGGGCGGAGCTTCGGGGGGCTGAGAGAGCGACGCGCCCTCGGTCCGGGGCGGTAGACAGAGCTTTTTGTTCATAGCAGAAAATATTGGACCCTTTCTCTACGACATCACACTGTGTCATATGTGTAGGCGTATATATCTTGACCCAGTCAGGATGAGTCATGGTTGGTAAAAACTTTACAAGACTGACTTTAGTGATGTAGTTAGGTGTAAAATATCAATAAAATGATGTGCTTTATTTTCACTCTCACATTTAACTTCATTACGTACAAATTTACAAGTGGATCACCGATATTGTCTCCAAGTGTATTTTGGGTACAATCGTCATCAACCTTCCACCACGTCATCATCCATCATTTGTCAACAGAGTGCAAGCTAGGTGGAGCATTTTTACGGACTAAGCTAAACATGAGTGGCAGTTAATATAAGCATAAAAGTGGAGCGAAGTCGGGGCCACACAGCACGCCTAGAGCTTGTGCATGGCGTTGCTGAGCTGCTGCGTCTCTCGCGCGTGTTCCTGTTCACTTATCCTGCGTCTCATCTGCGTGTCTGCAGCGGCGCAGCAACTGCCGGCTGCATCTGTTCACATGGAGTTTGCGTTTGATAATTATCGACAACAAAAATGATGACGTAATTTTACTTTACATGCGCTGGAACAGGGACTGAGCTACAGGAGGAGAGGGTGGGAGAGAGGGAAAGGAGTAGAGATGATGGAGAACTTCTGTCCCTCTCATTTTGTGTATTTTCTCGTCATGTGTGTCACATACGCAGATACACACATTGTAATCGCTGTGAAATACTCACATGATACTGATTTGACTGCGGCGAGCCTTGGACTGTCTAGTTAATGCGCCGCAGCAGCCACGCAGGACTCGCGCGACTCTCACGCTGCTCATGTCGGCAATGTGGACACGGTAACGTGTTTGTATGGACGCCGAAATGAAAACATGCCGTAACACCACGCTCACGCTCTGCGCAGGCGTGCTATGTGGCCCCGGCCTTACTGAGGGCTTTCAGCCTTGTGTCAAAAATGTAGTATATGTGCTTGTAAGCCCCGCTGTTGCGAGCATGTATAGGTTGTAAAGCGATGTTTTCATGAGCTTTATTGGGTTTAAAGGGCCGGTCATGTGCCCCGCCCCCGGCCCGTATGTATGTCAAAACATAAATAATATAGAATGTGATAATTTACTAATTCCTTTTGATACACTAAACTGAAAACAATACAAAGACCATATATTCAATGTTTGTCCTTACCAACTTCAATGATTTTTGATTGATTGATTTTTATTAATATATGACTCTTCTGAATTTGACCATCACCTACCTCACCATCAATTAAGTCTTGATTTTGTTTGTCACTGATCTAAATAAAATCATACAACTGCAGCAGCTCTGCATTTTGACTGCATTTTGCATTCAATTCCTGGTTCACCCAAGACTCTTTACGATAGGACGATCCTGCTAAAGTGAACCTAGCAGACATTAGATCCTGCTTGGAGAAGGTGAAAGACATCAATTCTGGTTTACGTGTCTTTTTTTTTTTTTTTTGAGTTATGCTATGGACTCAAAGGAGAGCCATGAACTCCCTGGAGCAAATGATTTTCTCTAGGCCCGGTTTATGATTCATTAAGGGAGGCTGACAATCTCAAAACTGTACTGGCCAATCAGGACTCCTCCAGTGTTAAGTCCATCTCCCAGCCTGCTAGCCTCCTGCTAGCTCCAGCCCCTGAATCAGCCAGCAAATGGCCCCCTTACCTCCAGCCATGTCCCATTGCATCACAATGTATACTTGAAGATTTTTTGGAGTTCTTTATAGTTGCAATATGTAATAGTTATAATTTGCATCTCTGCTAAACAGGAAAAAGCAGTTTTTCATGAATTGATTAGTTCCTTCATTTGAGTAACAAAACATTAGTTCAAAAGCCCCAACCTAAGAGAAGTGAAAAGTATATAATATTTGGTGGAAAATATTTTGGTTGGCTTCAGCAGTCTCATCTATGCATCACTCATGTTTTTCCTCCTTCATTCTCATACCGTACTTTTTCACACTTGGTTGAAAACGCTATAACATATTTTCAGAGATGGTGTAAAGATGGTGCATCCTGTAGTTCTGTTGATTTGCCTACTGACCATGAACTGTCAATCTCTTTATTAATTCAATTTTAAGTCAGACACTGGGGCTCTTCCTGCATTCCTGATTTTCATTCCTTTCCTTCAAGGGAGCCCTTCTATCTGTGTCACCACTGTCACCACATCATGCACTGCATATTCTTCTTTGCACACTAGCCGGTATAGTCATATTTGAGTACATGAAGCTGTATGTACAGAATGTCGGGATCACATTGTCTACACAATTTACAGCATTTTTGTGCAGAGCTGCTCAGCATGAGCAGCTGTTTTGAAAATAGTGAAACCCCCTTTCTTTCCAACCATAATGTGTCGTTGACTCCACATTCAAGGTCAAGAAGTTAGAGTTGAGCTGTGAAGAAAACTACAGTAATCTCAGTGATGAACTGAGTTTGTTCTGCCAGAGGAGGGGTTTTATGCAGCCTCTGCCTGCCTGCGTTTACAGCTCCATCAGAGCATTCAGCGGCATCTCCACCAGGTGATCCCTCCACAGATAAAACACTCATTTGTCATTTAGAAACAGTGCAGAATCCATGCATAATTTGTAGCAGAAACAAAGGGACATTTGTCTTGTTAGCCATGCATTACAGAGCAAGGGGACAGCAGAAACTGCGCACCATTTTGTTTCACAGCTGTTGTTTGCATTAGCATTTTACATGGCTCTCTACATGCTGCGGCTCCCCAAATCCATTTATATTGTGCTCTGCTGTGTTTCATAGTTTGCAGGTGGCCATCACCGTCATCATCATCATGTCCTTTTTTTTGCTGTGAACAGCTTGGGTGGCCTTGGGGAGAGGGTTTGAGTTGCTGAAGGCCTGCGATGCTCTGCTTTAAGTGTGTCAATGAATTTTTGTTCTTGACTGCAATGATGAGGCTTTTTCTTTCTCTGTCTGGGTCTCACACTTTCATCATGTTTGTGCTTGTGGGTGTCAGCACTGCTGATCCCATACCTGAAGGTTAGCTAGTCAGTTCACTCCCACAGAGGATGACAACACACACTGTGTTTGCCTCGTCGGACAAGCTACGTGCACTCAGTCAAACAGATGTCTCATATCTACCGCCACCAGCTCAAGATGTACTGACTAGGAGGTGGACAGGGCATTTACTCATACTCTGTGACCTTAATGAGTCCCTGAAAATTGGGACCAAAAACGGGTATAGCAACAAGGCTGCTGAGGGAATTTATAAGCACAGAGGGAGGCTTTGTTCTTCAGCTCTCCTGTCCTGTAATGGTCACACTGTGATTGGAATTATTACTAGGACAGTCATATTGCCATTGTGAGCCACACTTACCACATTCCTACCTAACATAATGGGCTCTATTTTCGATTCCGCCGCACTGGCAACGGAGGCGCAGCATTGTTGATGTAAATAATGTATGTAATGTTGGAGCTCTTGGTCAGTTGGACACTGTGTGAACTCACGTTCAGAGCAATTTTTTCATTTTCTACCCCCTGCAAGTGCTACAGTAAGGAATGTGCCCAGAGGTGTCATCAGCAGCGCAGATACCAGGTAAGATTAATACAAACTATGAACTATGAACAACAGCAAGGGTCAAAGCCAAAGCAAAAAGTCCAAATCGGCAAACTAGATTACCCATGAGATAACAATTACCAGAGTTTATTTTGCCTGCATTACATTAGACCTTGTTATATGTGCAGCGAACTGACAAGATCCACAGCTGAACAGTGATGCTGAAATAACTGAACAGCATCCCAAGGAACATCACAAATGTGTAAAACAGACTATTGAGGAGACAAAGTCAGGTGTAATGAGTGTGATGACCTCTTACTATATTATTTCTGTTCTTGTTTCTGTGTTTATGTTAGATGTTTCTGCTGTGTTTCTCTACCTCCCTCCCAGCCAGGCAGCCAGCCAGCCAGTCGACCCTGCTCCATTGCTCCAGATTTCCATCATTAGCTAATCTTGCAATAAATTGTTCTTGTTTGAACTTTTACATTGTCTCCAAGTCTGAGTTCTACTTTTGGATCTTGAGTAATTACATAAAACTAAAACTAAAAAATATCCGCTTGCCTGCAACACTCAATGTCACATTACTATAACAGCAGGAATTGAAGTTAGTGAGGACCAGTCTGATGAATGTTTTACTAGGAAAAACTAATTTGTGTCCACCCCTACCAGCCACCACAGCTAACAGTCTAACAGTAGCAAAATTATCAGTATATTGCACCATCCAGCATTTTCATAGTCAGATGCAATGTACACTGCAGCCTCTAGAGGCCACTTAAACACATCTGATCAGTCAAACGTAGCTTTAAAAGACATTCATTAAAAATCCCCAGAATATGGCTAATAGTGTGGTGGAGTAGGTATTACAATGCTGAGCAAAATCTACTATAAGATTCCTGAGAAAATACTGAAAATACTGCCTTTACCAGTTTAGCCGTTTTGATAGTTAACATTTGCTTGAGTAGACTATAATTAATGCTCTGGCTGCAACAACAAATGGCACTGAAGTTTGCATAATGATTAGATCACAAAATATCTGCAAAGTTGACTTTTTCTAATGAAGAGGGCTCATGGAGCAGTTCATGGAGTGTCCAAAATGGAAAGGATTCTTTGAGGAAAATGGATGTGCTCAATAAATTATGGAATAAAGGAACAGGACATTTTGGGATACATGTTTATTTGCTCATGATGAAATATTATTTTGTTGAGATATGGTGTCTTTGAAAGGATCAGCCACTTCTATTTATTGCAGTCTCTCTTTCACAATAGGCTCTCAATAGCATTTTATAGGTTTTATTTTTACAATTTGTTAGAGAAGCTCCAGTAAACCTATAGACAAAGTGGCAATTTATTCAAATGTATGTTGATTGGACAGATAATGGTATGTAAAACATTGCTGTGCTAAACACACAGTTGTGCTCTGGGCAGCACTCAGTGATGCCAACCACCTGTGGGCTCTCTCAAGAGCTTTTCAACTCCATTTCCCCACTGAGGAGAAAGGATAATCCATTTTAGTAACAACCTGGAATTGTGAAAAATACCTGTCGCTGACAAGGAGGGTCCTCATGATGCCAAGAGAGCTAAATGCAGATGGTCCAAAACTGAATCCCACAAACAGTGACACCTGCCATGGCACTTGTAGTAATATGGATGCAGCATGTGTGAATGAAAATGGGATGTGTATTATTCATCATAAATGACTTGCTGCATATTGTGCCTGGCTTATTTTATATATATGTAAGTAAGTCATGCAACAGATGTTTGACATGCAGACACCTGTCAATATAAGCTGAGATTGTTAGAGGTGTCACACTTCAGCTTCTCATTGTCTTTGCACTGTGGTCTGTCAAAACATTAGGTGGCTACACACTCTCTGTCATAAGCAACTTGCGTACATTTCTTTGAAGAACATGACTCTGACTGTTATTGGGGTTTTGTGACTTCATATTGTGATCTTAATTGTGATAAATGTGATGTTTAGTGTAAAGCAAGATTTCAATAAAATACAACATCTCAAAGAATTATTTAGGTTTATTACATCATGGGTTTTATTTTAAGAGGGTTTTTTTTACCATAATTTCTATCAGTTAGAAATGATAGAAATGACGTTATGACAGCATTGTTCTTGCCAGACAAATAATGTCTGAGACCTGGGATCATGATGATATTTTTACACTGAGCAGGTAAGAAAAATTAGCAGTATAACAAGGAAACGGATTAAAAACAAACCAACAATTCATCCAGATTATCTGAAACACTTTACTTGTTGGCAAAAGAGAAAGTGAGCACATAGATATTAGCCATAATCAACCACCACCGGCCAAATGTGTGTACATGTACACACATGTGTTCACTGTAATTTTACAGTAAAGAAAATTATCCTTTAGTTTAATGCAGTAATCTTAAATTCCAATAATACATTTGAATTGTTTGATGTGTTAACCTAACTGCAGTTCACTAGGGAAACCTGCAGAGATGGAAACAATACCAGAACATTATACTCAAGCAATAAGGGAGCTACAATTGCATTATATGTGAATCCAACAACAGTATTGGGACAACATCACAGCATCTAGCCCTAATGTTCAAATAGCAATAAATTCAATTTGCATAGATGGATTTTGCAGCCTGTGCATGACTGTCAATTAAAAATATACAACAGACTTCCTCTGTATTACTTCACTACAATAAAGAAAGGAAGACAAAACCCAGACAGTTAAACACAAATGACCAACAATAAACAGAAAAAGCTATTCACACTGCGACGGGTGCAATGGACAACACTAAGCAACAGAAATTAAATTAACTGCCTTTGTAATAGATGCATAAAACACCACCAAAGCAGACAACACAGATAAGAATAATATAATAATAATAACAATACATATTATTATTATTATTATTATTATTATTAAAAGCATTATTTGTATAGCAACTTTCATACAGGAATTGCAGCATCAAAGTGCTTTAAAATCACATGCACCAAGTGAGTGCTTTAAATAGAAAAAAATAAAACAAAACAACAGAATAAACATAAAAACAGATAAAATAATGAATGTAGAATAAGATTGACAATGCATAAAACCACAATAAAATTTTAATCTATGTAAAAATAGTGTTTTTTACTGGGTTTATTGAGTCATATGTGTTCCCATCAGCAGCAATGTTGCCTCTGATTGAGGTTATTTTGATCGTGAAGAATGAGGCAAGTTCTTCACAGTGTGATACATAGAGCGGTGGGCAGGTAGGGGCAGTGTTGAGCAGCAGGTCAATAGTGGAGAATAATATTCTGGAGTTCCCAGCATTCTCTCTAATAATCTTGGAAAGGTAATCCTTTCCTGCCAGACATACTGTTTTGTTATAGACAGTCATGGCTTCTTTATATATATTACAGTCACTGTGAGCCCAGTTTGTCTCCATTTTCTTTCAGCTGCTCGACAAATTCTCTTCCTGTCATAAACAATGCTGTTGTTGAACCATGGGGAGATTCCGACAGTTGACCTCTTTTTAACCTTTAGTGGAGCAACAGCATTTAAAGCAGATGACATGGTATTGTTGAAATGTTCAGCCATGTCATTTAAAGAGCAGTCATAGCTGTGTGACTCAAATGATCTCATAATATTACAGAACTCTTCTTCAGCCATGTCATCAATGAACTGTCTTTGAACCAGAATTTCCCTTTTAGTCTTTGTTAACATTAGTCTTAATCAAAAAGCACACAGTGATGGTCAGAAATAGGTCACTGTAATACTGAAACTTTGTTAATATTTAACCCTGTTGTTATTACTCAGTTGGAAAAGTTCCAAACTGTCTGGTAATTTCCTAAGCTTAATGGCTTTGGAGTCATTCTTTTTGTCGATGACCAATAATAATTCTGCTTTCATCTCAAGAGCAGATATTCGAATGATGTAAATTCAACAAGGTCAATTTCATTACATACAAAAGGTATTTGTGGTTGCAATGTTTCCTCCTTTCCTGTTTTGGACTGACTGATAAAAAGCATAATATGCATAATATAATATAAGTGAACAAGCCTCTATAAGGGCTACACCAGTAATGCTATTTAGCCAGGTCTCAACTGAAGACATGAAATAAAATGAAATGCCAATGATCTTACATTATAAAGAGGGAACCTGTACACCTGTAGGGATTCTTTGATAAGAGACTAGGCTGACTGTGGTTGAACACTGACAAATTTCAGATTACTAAGACAGGTACCAGATGGTCTGTGATTGCTACGATGTGTTTGACCATGCCACCAGCTGTTTAAGATCATTGGTATGTTTCGGGAAGGGGCATGGCGTCTGTCTCATTTCTGATGGACATCTGAGTGATGATGTCTGTGATTTCTCTTGTTTAATAGTTCACCAGTTTGAGCTTCAGTGTGGCAGCTTTCACTAACTCCTTGACAGGTAATTGTTATGGAGGCTGGGTCCCTGGAGAATGTGATGAAGAATAAATGATATAAAGAATAAACATAAATGATATGAATACATGTTTGGACTAACAGTTGATCAGTTTCTCCAGTAGGAGGCAAAAGTCTTTTTCAGGACCTCAGAGCCAGTTTTCTTTTGCAGAATGTCAAAAGATTCAACACGAATGATAATGTTCCAATCACTTGGATGTGCAGAGAGGATGCCTGGCAGCAGCTCTGTCTGACAGATGTGTCATTCATGGTGAGATTTTCAGTCTTTGCCATTCTTACATGCCTGGTTATTGAGTCCCCAGTCAGAATAATGTCTGTCTTATGAGGTGTGGGTTAATCTGTATTATTTCTCACCCCTGGCTTGTCAGATGGGGAGTTAGTAATATTTATGCTGGCCTTGGGCCTCTGAGTGGTCTTGGGGCTGTTTCTTGGGATCGGCCGACCTTACTGCTCGTGATGTGATTAGTTTCCTTGGCCTCAACAAAGTAAGTACCATCACACCTTTCGTCAATCAGAGTCAGTGGTTCATGCCTATTTTGCAGTGAGAGGTTCAAGTGGTGGAGTGAGTGTTGCTGCCCGCTTATGTAATTTTTTGGATTTGCCTTTGCAGCGGACGACATCAGACGAGGTCCTGGCTGCAGTGGATGCTCTTGGTCTGTTACCAGTGCTGTGCCAGTAAGAAACATCATTGGGGGACCCTCAACAGCTGATCCAGTGGCGATAGGACATGTTCAGGACAGTGTGTCAGCCAAATCTGTGCCAGGACACTCCACAGCTGTCTGTCTGTCCGTTTTCAGCAACAGGCATGGAGGCTGCTCTTTTATGAAGCCTTTCAATCTTTTTAAGCTCTGTGGTTCTCTCCGTCAGTCCAGTCAATCATACATTGTCTGTGCAGCTCACAGATTTTGCCATATCCTCTCCATCCTGATAGCAGGTTTCTGGTCACAGAGATGGCAAAAAAGGCTTGTGCTGTTTGGAGGTCACACTGGCACAGTACTGAGAAATAAAATATAAACATGGTGGCAGCGTTCTGTTTCTGTCATTAATTTGAGTCTCTGTTATGTCTAAGTATCCAGGATCCACTTTCTCGAACTTTTGGTGGAGAAAAACAAGGATATTAGCAAAAAAAATGTAAGCAAAGCATTGTGCAAACAGAAGAAGCGTCTGCTCTGTCAGAGAGCAGGAAGCAAAATTGTTTAAACAATATAAACTTCACAGCGGCTACAAACACAAGCTGTACAGTTTTTACAGACCATGTAGCACACACACACACACACACACACACACACACACACACACACACACACACACACACACAAAAGCTAGATTGCTATAGGCAAGGCAGTGATTGTTGACATCCCTCTCTGTAATACTCAACAAAGTCATCAACAATTTGCTCTTGGTTTAGCTTCTTTGCTTGAAAATTCTCAATTCACGTTATAACCAGTTCACTCAGCCTGTCTGTCCCAATATAACTAGTCTACCTCTGTGTCCCACTGTGCTTTTCAAAGACTGCAGAGCACACTGAACTGAAGGAAGAAGTTCATAAGAAAGGTAGCAAATGTACAGGTCGCTGGAGGATCCACTGTGAACATTTCAGCATCTAGAATTTAGCCAGACCCAGCATGCACCTGTCGGTCACGCAACATCTTGAGTGTGTTTGATTTAGAATGCTTGCTGGGTGGTGCATTAAATCAGTGATTAATTAAGGATGGTGTGACTATTTTAATGAGAGAACACCAGGGTTGTTCTAAGATGCCAGATAGCTGTGAAGAGGGAAAGATATTTACAGTTAAGAATAGGAATCTTTTTCGACTTCAAAAACTGCATGAGTAGCAGCCTGTGGCAACAGCTCACTGTTCAACCTACTCTTTCCCCTATTTTTTTTTTTTTTTTTTTCTTTTAACTTTGTGTGTTCTCTTAGCACTTTAAACATGCATTTACCCTTTACAAGCTGTCTATGCTCTATGGACACAAAAGTTGTTGAGTTTGTTGTGGTCTTTCTACCTTTTCTTTGCATGATTTAAAATCATGTCCATGCATTCTTTCTGAAAAAACAGACTGTGCTTCTGGAAAAATAAATAAATAAAATTAAATAAACAGACTTGTGTATATGTATTTATATTATAATATTTTTTTTTTACTTTTTAATAGATTATTTTTAGTAGATGTGTCATTCACCAACCTCACCAAAGCAAATTCCTTGTATGTGTAAAATTGTACTTGGCAATAAAGCTTTTTCTTATTCTGATTCTTTATCCCTGTGCAGCTATGGCTCCACTGTTTACACCAAGGATCAGCTGATAGCGCTTTATAACATGGCAATGGTTCTCAGGGAGAAACCCAGTGTTCCCAGTGAGCTGGGGAAGGTCTGCTGGGTTTGAGCATCACACTAGGAGGAGACGATACAAACCAGTCCTCCCATCCATCATCCTGTGTAATGTGAGTTGTTTGGGATACATTTTCAACTTGAACCTGAAATTGGTGAGAGTGCTGCAGCTGGGGAAAATATTCTACATAGTACCAGTGCTAAATACTCTGCACCCCCAAGGACCTCAACAGTTATAGACCAGTGGCACTGACATAATTTATAATGAAGGTTCGTCCTTGTCCATCTCTGAACCCTGATGAATCCATCAGTGCATCGGCTACAGTTCATGGATCAACCTCTCATTGGAGTGAATGACACTATCATCATATTCCTTGATTTCTCCAGTGCCTTAAATACCACACAACTCACACTTCTGAGGGACAGCCACAGAGGTGGACCACCAACTCATAGCATGGATCACAGACTACTATACCAACTGACCACAGAATGCAAGGATACAAGACTGTGAATTTGACATGGTTGTCTGTGGCACAGGGGCCCTGTAGAGAGCAGTCCTAGATCCCTTCCTCTTTGCCCTCTACACTGCAGGCTTCATACACAAATCAACTAACTGCCACCTGCAAAATTATTTGATGACTCTGCAATCGTCTGCCTAATCACAGATGCAGCGTCTGATTTATCATTAAATCAATTTATCGTTTCATGTTTTTTTTTTTACTGATGCCTCTTGCTGATGCAATATCCCCTTTCCTGCTCCAAGACTGAAGATTTTCCACTGTGGGTGACTGACTTATATTATCTTTTTATCTTGTGGCCATCCACAATGATATGAATCAATTTGAGGACACATAATAGCTCATGCACAGACATGTCAATATGAAATTCTGACAATAAAATGTATTTAGATTTGGGTTCATCCCTCATTAAAAGCACCAATGTTCATTCTGTCCTATAATATGAAAGTGTTGCATGACACCATAACAAATATTTTAAGTATTCTTAGAGAATAGAACACCCACAAAAAACTTGTATGGAAGCCTTTAACCTGCTGAAGTGGTGAACCCTTGTACTCTTTATTCTGATGGTCAAGTTTGTCCCAAGGGTGGGTGCTGGATAAAGGCTAATGGGATTCATACAATCCCACAGGTTCTTCCTCTAGGAATGAAATGACTCAGCAAATTTCACAGCAACGTGCCAATTAGAATATCATATAGTTTATGTGCATTTGGGCAGATGTGTGGTCCTGAGATGAAATACCAGTGGTCATGAAAATGATAACAATTCATTGTCTGGGAACAATTTTTGGTACCTCTTGTCCAAACTTGAAAATTCTAGGTTCAGGAATATCTCACCAAGTTTGATAGCAATTGGACCAGTCGTGTGTTAGACAAACTAATGGATTGATGGAAATCATTATAATACTCAGAACTTGCTACAATAGGGCAAGATACAGACTAAATGTGAAACACTTATATTATGGGGACCTCAAATGTATTTCAAATGCTCAACAAATCATATCAGCATCTATTTGCTAACTTGCTAACTTATTTTGCTAAATTGTCTATATGCTTAGTTTTTTCCATTTCAACTCTTAGCTGACTTTTTCATCATCAACTTCATACATGTCAGTCAGTATGAGTGTTTGTGTTGAAATTGAGAAATCCAATCTGCAAGATGAGACTGTATTGTTTTTACCTGTTTTGCCGGTGTTTTTCATAGATGTCTTATTAGAGGATTCAGTATCAAAGCCCTCCAGTGTCAGTTCCTGATATTCTGTGGATACTTTGGTTTCCTGGTCCACAATGTTGATTGGTGACTGGTTTCTCTCTCTGCATTCTGGGTAGGCTGAAGCCCAACCGTCATCTGGCCCATATATACCTGCGGTAGACAATAAATGCAACAGGGTCTCATCACTTCAAGGACACAATATGATGTGAAACTGAAGAGACTTTTAAGGGATACTTTTAAGCTTTGAAACCAGCTGACAGTTTGCACTGCCAAGTCATCTGAATTTCAATTAAACCCTGCACACAGAATCATCATGAGCCCCCAACAGAGGCAGCTGCTGAAAAACAAAACATTTTCATTCATGTGGTAAATAGAGAATTTCAAAATGTTATTGATGTGTCCCTTGCTGCCTTTTGCAACATCTGACATATAAAATAGATTCTATATTTGGTGGTACACTGCTGGCCTCCTTAACAGCTTCCCCTCAGAGAGCCCCTGTGCAGTTAAAGTCAATCACAGTGTTAGTGAGCTGACAGGGAACCCTAAAACACCCCAAATGAGTCACAAGGAAGCCAATGTGTGCATAGGTCTCTCTCTCTCTCTCTCTCTCTCTCTCTCTCTCTCTCTTTCTCTCTCTCTCTGTATGTGTATGGGTGGAAAGGCTTCATTTGACATTAAAGTGAAAGCCTGAGGCCAGAAGAGTATTGAAGTCACTTTTTGCAGAGGCTGCGTTGAAAAGATAGTGAAAGAGGGAAGGCCAGGATTGAAATGTCACTTGGCCCGGCTTTAAGACCTGAGTGTTTACTCAAAGAGCAGTACTGTAGTTAGTGGGTACACTGGGGGCAGGATTTTGCCAAGACCCCCAACCCCACCCCTGGACACAACAAACTAAGACATCCTCATTCAAAATCATACTGATGTTTAAGTTAACAAGGAGTATTAAAAATCCAATCGTGAAACATATAAATACTCAACAGTATGTCAGTCTGTCCAGAATATTGTTGCTTATTTAATATTTCTGTTTTAGAGCCATTTAAGGAAAACAGGTTCCTATAAAACTTGGACAATCAAGGAGTAAACATCACCACCTGGACAGAATGGGAGTCAATGACTTAGATAGAGTTGCTGTGGTTAGTTGAGACATGGCCGATGTTGGGCATGAATGAGCCAAAAAAGCACATTGAACATGCACATGTTTTTGGTCAACGGTGAAGTGAATGTATTTTTTCGTTAATAATGATCGTGAATGTGGGAGTTAATAATGATCACGTACTGTGTTTTGCAGCATCCATAGTGAATGGGTGAAGGCATGACCTCATGCCTCTGATTGGCTTACCCTGATATTGTTACCCGAACTGTAATCAATCACACATTTCACTCAAAATGCATAAACTAAATCAACCAACAAAGGGGCCAATCAGAGGCAGAGTAGGGTGGGTTAGGACTTCACCATCTTTGGAAAAATAAGATGTCAGCATGCTGTCATGGCTAGTGCAACTGGCAATTCAGATGCAGCTATGAAGATTTAAAAGATTTTAAGGAAGGAAGGAAGGAAGGAAGTCAGCTCTGATTCTGATGGAAAAAGTCTCACATTTCCAGGCAAATTGTTCCCGTTGGATCTGAAAAAACAAATCTGAATATCAGCCACATTAACTAATTTGAAATGATACATCAAGTTGGACCATGCAGCCACTTAAAATATCTGCGAGTGAATCAGGGGCGGACTGGGACAAGAAATCGGCCCTGGCATTTTGGACCAGACTGGCCCACCACATTTGATAACGCACACCTTTTCGGTCTTTTTGGTCTCTTGAATGTGTATACCAATTGTGCAACCACGTACCTTAAGCCATACAATGAGTTAACGTGAATCAGTGAGAGTGGACACATTAAACACTTCCAAAAAGTGTAATTTATTAACACTACAAAAAAGTACACTCTGCCACTTCATCACAGTAATGGATCTAAGGTAAGGGAGGAAGAAAAGAGAAAGACTAGAGATGAGAAATGATGGATCAGATGTTAACTCTTCCAAGAGTAGTACTCAATAAATTGTGAAGTGACCCAGTCCAAAAGGATGAATGTAGCTGAACTCCTGAATGAACTTTGAACTATGTTTGAGAAAGAGAGAGAGAGATTTAATTATTGGTCAATCTTCAAGATAAAAATAGCAGCTTAGAAACTGAAAACTAAAGAGGGATGATGACACATGAATGAGGGAGAGGGCTACATACACAATGTCTTAGAAATACTTGCGTATACAGGTATTACAAACTAACTGGAATACAAACTAACCTGGCCATTGAACATTAGCCAAAAATATGTTATTGACGTTTTATCATTGTCAGATTTACCAAGAGGTTGGGTTGCTTTCCTCATCACTAGTGTTCTGAAAGCAGTCCAGCTTACCGCAGGTTTTACTGCATGTCCCTGTACAATGTCGCCATCACCACCACTGTCATCGGCCACGGGAGCTGATGAAGGCCCTGCCGTGGCAAACATATCAGAAATTTTTTTGCATCTTGCAGCGATGGCTCAAAGAGCCAGCTTCTTTTTGTCTCACAGTTTCTCTGCACCTCCTTTTCGTTTTCTCTCCATTCTCGCAGATCCTAACATATTACGTTACTGACGTAAAGGAGGGGAAGTGTTTCATGATATGATTGGGCGAGATGAGCCCCGTCACGTGTTAGTGAAGAAAATAACCTATCAGCCGCAGAACTGCGTGTGTCGAGGGGTGGTCGGTGTTTATGAACAAACTCTTGTTTTTGCCAAATGCATTATGCTGCAGGACCAAAGTGAAAGGGTGTTTAACAATGTGATTGGGCCAGCCCAGTGTCAATCGGGCTGCTGATCAACTGTCTGTATGGGCCGATCAGACCAATATTTAAAATTTAAAAAAAAACAAAAAAAGTGGCTGACTGTCGGCCCAAATAGCACGTCGGCCCACCAGGCAAATGCCCGGTATACTAGATGGTCAGTCCGTCCCTGGAGTGAATGATGATCACAAGAAATCATTAACATTCATTGACTAAGGTAAGACTAGGAACCAACAGCTGCTAAGTTCCTCAACCCAAGTCAGACTCACAGCATTTTGTAAAGGAACAGTTAACTTTGTTTCCCAACAGCAAGTAGACAGACTTGTAACTTACTAGACTCCGGGAAAAAAAAAAAAAAAAAGAGCAACTATTTAGGGTTTTGTTGGTTTTTTTTTTTTTTACATAAGCTATTTCATTTTGGGGGGACTGTGAACTTAGTTAAAAATTCAAAATTATCAACTATGCACATGACCTAGATATGGATATGGCTGTAATAACAGAAGGACAGAGAGGAGCAAACACCATAGAAGTTTTTGGGCAACAAAGATTATAGTTAATAGCAGCTAAAGTTGGAAAGTAGTAGTAGTTTTGTTTGCTAACAAATTAATCCTTTTTAAACTGTGTCAACCATACAGGTTTTACTTTAAAATATCAAGTAGTTTAGTAAGTACCAATTTATTTTAAAATAGGGATATTAAAGTCCAGGAACATGTTTCACTTTCTCAGAGACCAGTGAAAGAAAGAAAAAATGGGAGATTATGATGGAACAGTAGCTGGACAGAAAGTGGCATCAGGACTTTGGTGAAAAGTAATAACATGTAGTTGCTTCAACTGAGTGGGGCCAAGTAGCTGAATGGCCTTATGGATAAAAGGTGTCTGATATAGGCAATAGTCTAAACCTGACTCTAAACAGACAAACAACAGCTTTCCCTGTTCATGGATATAACCTTTACTTTGATACCAACAGTTACTAATGTGAACTTGAAAATGTAAAGCGAACATTTTAGCACATCTTATCATTTGTTTATCAATAATGGATTTACAAAATGCATTTGTCATTTGTCATTTTATCCCTCAACTTTTTCAAATGTTTTCACTAAGTTGTAAAAAGCTTAGATATACTTCTGAACACACTCAACTTCACTGCTGCATGTGTTTGGGTGTGGTCAGAAGTGTCTTTTGTCGCACTGTACACTGTATTCACACACCTGAGTACAATTTCACATCACAGCAGGGAGGTTTAGTCCCTGGACTTCAATTAACTAGATTTCCAGCTGCTATAAGTTGCTCTTTGAACTGAAGTGAAGACACTTGTAGTTTTTAGGTTTTCACATATCAACTGTGATATGCAATGATTTTGAAAAAGAAAATATCAGAAAGAGAACATTCTTCAAGTCTATTGGAGTTCTGTATGAAACATTGTAATAGCTGAATATTAATTTTAAGTATGTTCTGTCTGTTGCTGATGTTAATTCCAATTGGCATTTTATCCTTCACCGTTGCTATAACCCAATTTCATTTTATATCAACAATTAGGGATGAGCTGAATATTCGTTTCAGACGAGTATCCGGTACGAAGAAAGCATTTTTGACGAGTACGATCATGATACGAGTAAAACTCGTCAATATACGTGCTCGTGCTGAAGGAAAATCCTCATTGGGTAACTGACTGTCTTCACGCTCTGTGATTGGCCAGTCACACACAGCGCCCGCCCCTCCCTACACAAACACGTCTCTGCAGCCTGAGACTTGTCCTCACTGTTGCGCCCACGGACAGTGACTGATCTCCCAGTGCTTGGCTAGACTCTAGCTCATGTTGCCCTCTTTAGTACTCCTTTGGTTTTCTTCAGCTCGCCTCTGTTTCGGTTTGTATGATATTTAAAGTTACTTGGTGAACTTGTTTCGTAACGTACGCGGTGCATCTGACAAGACAGAGCTGAAAACGGCTCGTGTCGCGTCGGTCACTGCCTCCACTCCAGTCGTTTTTGTTTTTTTTTATTTTATTACTGTCTGCTTGCTCTTAGTTTGGCTGGTGATATAAAGTCAGTTGGAAAACTTTGCTCGTACTGAACGCAGTACTTTTGAGAAGAATACAGTGAACAAGGCTGACTTATTATTTCCCTGTTTGCCATCACTGAATGTTTGCATGAATCACCAAGTTCACACAGAACATTAAAAAATAAGCAGTCTTACAGGCCACTTAAACACGTGCACACATATAGCGGAACACACAAAGTAGCCTTTATTAATATTGTTATTGCATATGGCTGCATGCAGTGAGACTTTCTCACTGCAGTTCATAAAAATAAATATTATAAATATTACAAATTTAGCTTTATATACCGTTGTATATAGGCTTTTTATAGGATTTGAATACAGTAGATATTTTAACTGTTACATAGCACGCATACACACTCACACACACACACACACACACACACACACACACACACACACACACACACACACCTTAATCAACACTGTTTAACTTTGTGTGGGAAAAAAAAATGCCAAGAACGTTAGGTAGTAAAAATAAATAAATAATCGAAAAAAAAATCACAGTTTGATCATAAAGATTAAAAAAAAAAGAAAAAAACAAAAAATATCTAAAAGAAAGTTGTGTTGAGTATGACAACTCTTGTTCATGCATACTTAGGAGTTCATAGTTTCCTAATGTGTTGTATTCATTCATGCACTTAAAAATAATAATAATAATAATAATAAAAAAACTTGTTCTGTAAATAGTTCCTTTACTATTGTGATCAAAAACACTGAATCTCAGTTCTGAGGCTGTTCTGTAAATAGTTTTCAAATAAACAATAAATACAGAAACTTCTGATCAATCCATATCAATTTCAGACTTAAAATAATGTACAGATTTAAGCCCCACCCATTTCTGGTGAAACCACACCCACTCCAAGTACAGATACAGATACAGATAATTTAGATGGCTGAACAGATACAGATACAGATAGTGATGTACTCGCTCATCCCTATCAACAATACTCTCAACTCACCATAGAATGCAAAGCAGTCTAACTGCCATACCTTCCTGCATGGGCATTACATTATCAACAAAAAAAATTCAAAGACTTGCAGACTTTGACATGCCATGTCATGAACAAAGTTGTTAATCTGATGTGAATGCATACTCATATCTGTCTCAGATTTCAATTATGAGATGGAAAACCTAGATGATAGGCAACATGACCCTTGTCAATTGCTCTACAGTCAGCCGAACAGTCAGGTTTTTCCCTTTTGCCAAAGAGATGCTTTTCTATGGTGCCATTTCCCATTCAAGCAGCATCATGAGCAACACAGGCCTATAATTCTCCTAGTGGAAACTAATTGATCTCTACAATACAGAGGATGAGACATGAGCCATTAAAAGTAATTTTCATTGATACATCACTAAAAATCAGGAAAGGTGTATAAGCTTTGGCATTTACTGGAGTATACATAATAGCTCAAGCTGATGTGTTGAAAACACTAGTCTGCTTGTGAAAACAGTGGTATAATGTCTTCTGTGTCTCAAGAAGAGATTTGTTCAGTATGAGAAAATGACCACTGATGATATCAGAGCGATATCTTCAGGTTCATTGAACCTTGTGTAACAGGTATTAGCAGCATCCAAAGCAGCGCTGACTGAACCCTGGTTCTCCGGGCTCCGGGAGACCTCTCCCCGGGACCGTAACTCTCCCAATCGGCCAGGTAGTGATGACCCTGGCGACCACCTGATGTTTTGGTGGTGAATGAGTGAGAGCCACTTAAGTATTGTGCTGATTAGTGTTGAGTCCCAGGTTTGTATCAGGTGATTGAGCAGATGCGAGTGGCGAACAGATGAAGAGTGCTGGCAGAGCAGGAGAGCAGATGAGGGAGAGTGGCAGCAGGTAAGGAGTTGACGAATGTGACACTTGGGCTCGGAAACAAGTTTATAACAGGAAGCCTGTCAGGGCATTTACCATGTACGAGCTCATTCCGAAAAATATTAAGGGCATTATGGGAGAGTCATTTTAGAAGACTTTTGGGTTTTCACTGTGACATCTGACATGCAATAAATATGGCCAATCCTATCTCTAAAGCTGTCTGAAAATACTATAGGAGAAGTTGGTAGAGGCGTTTCTTACATCTGTCACTACAATAACTTGAAGGAAGTCTGCAAGTGTGATTGTTCTAACCCCGCTGCTAAACATTAGCCCTTGAATCTGACAATGAATTTGAATAAAGGAGTCAGCCATCAGAGTGTAAGTTTAACCATGGTTTCCTTGGATTTCTATATTTAAGACGTAACTGATCACATACAGCTTACAGACATATTTATGTACTCAAACATAAACACAGCAGCTGTGACCTTACTTACAGGTTTCTAAAGGGATATCTAGTACCTTCAGTTTATATTTTGATGTCTAAATGCTGACATAACTTGATTTGGCCAAAGAAGGTGGAGTATTGGTTGGGTTGAATGGGCATGAATAACAACTACAACTATGACAGACCGAGAAACAAATCAAGAAAACTCTCTATCAAAGAGATATCTCTTTAAGCTTTCATATCATATAACCTTGTGTTTTATTTTGTGTCACTTGGGGGCAGCAAAATATGCTCTAAACACAAAATTGACATATCATCTGGTTTGGTCCGCTGAGGTCTCTTTAGTTGGTAAATGCTCCACCATGTTCATCAGCTAGTCTCTAACTGTGTCTGTCTGCTGTTTGGGGGCTACGATGGTAGTGCACAGTAGGATTTTGAAGTTTTTTGCTGAAAGTAGCTGCTACTTGAAACAAGGTTAATGAGAGAGGAGGGAATGACCCAAAACAGTAATTAAGCTTAAAGAGCTTTTTGTTTTAGTTAGATTTAAGACTACATTTTCATGGGCTTTAATACAGATCACTGATTTGTATGTTTGAAAGATGTGATAAGACTACCATGGGATTTCTCAGCTTTTAAAAAGACTTGAAAGTTATTCCCTGAATCGAGTAATGAAGTTGAAAGGAGGTTAAAAAGGACCAGTTGATTAGATTCTAGATCTGTCGACACATAAAAAAGTTTTTAGTCAGAAACACAGAGACTGTGTTAGATACCAGGTGGGAGATCCTGGCATTTGAGACCTCTACACAACAATGTGTTTTTGTTTTGTTTTTTTCCATTTTGTTGGAAAACTACATGTCATTTTGTCATGAAATCAAATCCAAAAGCACTGATAAACAGCCAATGCTGGAAAATTGTCCAGTGTTGACGGAGGTATGTTACTTTCTGAGTGTGCTCTTGTTTATATCGCACATTTATAGGAATGCATGCATGGATGCCTTCACTTAGATCCCACTTTTATTCTCTCACTGAAACATCATGAATGTCAGTCGAAGTACACAATACCCATAAATATGTATGCCTGATGATTTGGATGACTACATTGCCAGAGATCTTAATGGCTGCATGCCCACACTTTTATATGAAACCATAACCCTTCATGGATGATAGGTAGGATGAAACACAAAGCTATTGAAAATCTCTAAATCTGTAAAGCCAGGAGAAGAAAATGATAAACAGGAAGAATATTAAGAGGCAAGCTGGATAGATATATACTGTACAGGGAGATGGAAAAAAGGGTGGATGAGGTCAATGCCATGGAAACAGTGACATGAAACATTTTCCTATGTGAGAGTACAGTAAGTGTCATGCACATGGGTACATGTAAATATGTATCATTAATAGAGCCGATAACTGCAAGACACATTTATTCAAATGACAAATCCATCATCATTAGATTGTCAGTAGACTTCCATGTTTCACCAGTTAAAGTGTTTAGTTTTTATGCATCCAAAGGCCTATAATTTGTAAATTAACATGGGGGGAATTTTATGTTTCAATAATGAACACATGTGGGCCATAGGGAAAATATTTACTCAAAACACACCAAATTGTAGCTCCGGTTTGTGTTTGTCATTACATACAGTGAAAATCACTCCATTTACAAATAATGCTTATGTATGTGTCATAGTGAGAAACTCAAAAAAATGTTTGTGAGATCGAGCAGGGGGTAGGACCAGTGATAAATGAGATATGGGGCTCTATTTTCGACTCTGCTGCCAGTGCGGTGTAGGCGCGGCACAAAATCAGGTCCGCTTTGCCGACGGGGCGTGGCAGCGCAGACTTTGGTATTTTTGTGCACTGCGCTGCCGGCGCATCTCCTCCCCCTTCTCATCTCAGTCCCACCCTGCGATGCAACTCGGAAGGAGGGAGGGGAGAAAGCGCGGAGTGGGTCTGACACAGCCGAGTCAAATCTTCACCAATCACAGCAGCTCCTCGTCTCACCTTTAAAAACGCCGCTAGCGAGGCGCATGGCAAGTTTGGAGGAAGACTGAGCCCGCGCAGGAAACTGTCCGACGCCCAGACTTCTCCCAGGAGGAGACTGACGTTCTGGTCCGGGAGGTCCAGGCTCGCACACCAAATTTATTTCAATACTGTCTATCTGTTCAGTGTGGAAAGTTATTGATCGTCAGATGTTTTTTGAATTGATGTAACCGCAAATACTCACTTAATGACAAAGCTGGGCAGTGAGACGCTCCCTCCTCTCCTGTGCGCTCTGCTGCTCTCCCAGTTGACACAGCACATGCAGTTCAGCCTCTCTCCATCTTAAGTCCCTTAATGTGTCCTCCGTGAGTTCATAGTGTCATCCACGTCGTACAGCCATGTTGTGTAAAATGCAACATGCCACGAAGAATGCACTCTGAGGGCTGTGTGTTAATGAACCACCTGTCTGGTCCAGACATCTAAAACACATTTTGAGAACCCCAAATGTGCATTCAATGACTGACTGAGCACTGCTGAAAACACTGTTAAAACCACGCTGTTGAAGGTGTGATATATGCGTCATTAAGCACGTTTTCAGTGGATAGCCGTTATCACCTAGCAGCCACCCATCCAGAGGGGTGTCCCCCTGAAAGACTGTAGGGATGCTAGAATTCGTCAGGATGAACGAGTCATGTGTCGAAAGTGGCATACACGTTTGTCACCAGGCAATTTGAGTCAAAGATCACCAGACATCCCTGTTTCACCTGTGTACATTCGGTCAGGTTGAGTGACGTGGGCACACGACTTTACGTGTTTACGAAAATCCACTTGCCCAGCGGTGCGCTGCTGGCACACAGAGTTGACCAAGTCTGGGGTGGTGAGCTTTCAGCGCACTTTTACGCCGCCAGCATGGACCAAAATGGACTGAAAATCCAAATCTGCCAGCCGATTATGCCAACACCTCCCCCTACTGCGCCGCAACACCCATCCTGGAGCACCTCTGTGCACCTCGGTTTTAGCAAAATATCAAGTGCACTGCACACTGGCATGCGCTGCACGAAAATACCACTGCGCGGGGGGCGCACGCTGCGCCCCGCCAGCAGCGGGGGCGAAAATAGAGCCCATGGTCTTGCGCAGGCCAATCAACCCTTACATGTTTCCCAGGATTCTCCTGTATTTTACCCTTCTCTCTCGCTGTCCTCCTGCTTAAATACTTTCAAATACATCTCCCATATCTCTAACCTTTATAATAAGAAGGTTGGCTGTAACAATGATGGAGGATATAACCGCATGTTTGATGTGTTTGCTACATTCCCCTCTCATACAGCAGGTAGCAGTATGCGGAATATTAGCTGTAACATCTTTGGACGAGGTGTCATTCACTCAAATGTCATTCACCAATAAAACAAGGAGAACAAGAGGAGGGATGGAGTACCTGCCAAAAAGGCTCAAAGTTTATGCAAGTATGTCACCAAATGTGAGGAGGCTTACCTGTCCTTAATGGAGAGCAACATCGGTCAAAGTTGTACTTTTTGTAAAAATATCCCACATGAATTTTAGTGTATCACATGGAGGGAATGGCAGCATGACAAATCTGCCAAGCATAAGCAGTCCAAGAGGCGCAGAAACATGCTCCACCAATGACTGCATTTCTACTATCTCTGCCATCCATTTCCATCTTCTCCCTCTCCTACCAATTGTCTTTCTTGCCAGAAGCTTCTCTCTTCTATCACAAAAGAAGCATAATGCGGAAGTGATGTGTACATACCCTTCAAGCAATACATAAACAAACTAAGTGCTGGATTTATATGCCCTTTTGTGTTTTCACTTATTTAATGGAGGGATGTTCACAGCATTTCACTTTCAACAGGTATCTGATTCTGACCACCTAACTGTAGTCATTTAATGTAGGAATTAATTAACTCAATCCTTGTTGCTCTGATACTTTAAAGCAAGTGGTTGGCTGGTGGTGATTTTAGGACTCAGTGCGTAGTCTTGTCTAAATGTAAGGAATATGTGGACAGTGGTAAGGGTGGTGGGACGGCCAAGAAAGGGTACCAGAAAATTTCCCTTATCTTTAAATATTGACAGGTATGGTCTTGAGTGGTCATGAAGAGGAATCACAACCATCTTTGAACAAACTGTTTGTACATTTTTCAGTGTGACTCTTCTTAATCATTTCCATGTTGGCCCAGTTAAACAATGTTTTAAGGCCCCTGAAAACATGGTTTAAATTATTTGTGGTATACACGAGCTAAACCTCAGTGCAAAAAGATCCTCCAGTCAAAATTTTTGCTTGATGTTATTGTATCATTATTTGAACTAGTCAAAGTGGATCAATAGTAATCCATCACATTGTATAGGTTGATCATAAATTTTGTATGTAAAATCTTAGTTAAAAAGTTAAAAAGTAGAAAGCACAAAAAAACTGAAAATGAGTATGAAGTAGCATAAATGTATAAATATTCATTCATACACAGACTTTTCTACTTCATGAAATATAAAAATGCCACTAAATCATACATCATTGCACCTGTAACACAGCCATTATGTGTAATACACACTCTTTTCAGTCCAGTTAGAAAATACATTAAAGCCAATTTTTGTTGTTATAACGGTATAACGTGTGTGAGTAAACATAAGCTGTTATGGGAACCCATGTCTCTGTGGATGTGGACTATGTCAGTTTTACCTATGACAGTGGTTACATAAAGATTTCTCCTCAAAGAAATTTAATGCATCTATGGTGAATCACTTTGACCACATTCACCTTTTATGAGTTTCCCAGTCTTTTTCTTTCATTGTCTCTCAAATTTAAGTCAAGTCGATTTCATTCATACTTATTTTCCATTAGTTGGAAAACAGCAATAGTCAGCCTTGCAGATAGATCGTTGTCTGTGTTTCAAAGTGAAGCTTAAAGAAGACATCGTCAACAATTTGTCCATGTCAACCAAACCTGATCTGAGCCCTGTCTGAATCTGTCCTTCTCTGTGCCCCCCTCCTTCTCCTGCCCACTCACACATGCTCCCACTGCATGCACCCCACTCTGCCCTTAATTGAAAGCAATACTGGGCTCCTGGGCTCTAAAATGAATTTGCCTATGATTACTCATGCCCTGGCGCGTTGTGAGCACCAGGTAATGTCTATTTCATCGAATTAGGCGGCATCCTGTTCTCCTTCCCCTCCCCTTCATGTCCGTCCTTGCCCAGGGGTGACTATTGATTGAGATGGTCTGGCTTTCGTATGAGGCTAGCACTGCCTATGGATCCAGACAGCTGTGGCCCAGCCGGCAAATGCAGCTGAAGGGAAAACATGAAGCTATTAGTCACTGCCTTAATACAACTAACTTCTGCTGAAAGCAGCAGTATGGGGCAGTGCAAAGGTAAAGAAGGAAAAAAAGAGGAGTCTGGCAATACTGCTAGAGTGCTAACCTCAATCACATACCTGGCTAATGGGTAAGAAGCTGTGTGCTGAAAAGACAGACTCACAAAAGGACCCTGAACCTAGAAATCTTCCTTCTTAACTTTCTTGACTATGCTCCTGCAGTGGCTGCATGTGTTAGGAAGTTGTTAAGACCCATCAAGTGCAATACAAACAAGCTTGTACTCTGTATAATTGGTAATAATAACACATTGTTCAATCAAGACTGGACAGAGTCTTGAGTCTGTTATGGGAATAAAATCAATGACAGGCACAGATGACGCAGTTAGTGAGCTGCTCTGTAATCGTGGTTTATCTTTAGCACAACAAAGATCCCACAATGCTTTGTGCATTGTAGTTTTGCAAGGCCATGAATGATCAAAATATGGTAAGTGCACCAAAGGGCCAGCCCTGCCAGGACTCAACAAAGTTTGAACAACTATGTTAGTCCTGGGCATGAATTTTCCTCTGTTGCTTTTTTGTCTATTTTGCTCTGTTGTCAACTATAAGTGAAACACTGGCATTTTATGAAATACATTTGTCTGACTCAGATGAGAAGATTAATGTCTTTTTTTTTTCATTTCTGTATATCCAGTTTAGACATAGATCAGTCTTCAGAAGCAAGGGGAAACTGTGAACTTACTGTAACTCAAGCTGAGGTGAAAACGTCTTATTTACATCTTCGTAGCTAGCAAGCAGGTCACCAAGAGTCAGCTGGCTGTTGTTCAGAATTAGGACAGAACTGAATTAATGGAGGATGTATGCAGCCACTGCATTGCAGGCCACCTGGTTTCTTGTGTGTTATTATGAAGGATCTGTATATCTTGTCATTAAGGTGTATGTTCAGGTCCACCAACCCTCTACCCACATCTTAAGCATATTTTGCTAACCCTATTGTCAGACCAGACAATAGGGTTGTAGTGTTTTTTGTTTTGGTTTGTTTGTTTGTTGTTTTGTTTTGTATCAGACCATTGCCAGCATTTTTCAAAAACTCACTTTCTACCATATCAGTGCAATGGCAAGGTCAAGGTTAAGGTTAGAGATTGTGGTTAAATTAAATAATCTGTATGCTTAAAGTTAGGTAATTTAAGATGATGGTTACTTAATATAAAATTCTAAATATTATTTAATTAAAGATTGGGATAAGCCTAGGATATGTTTTCCCAACTATGCAGCATCTGGAAGTCCAAGCAATACAGCCTAAAAACAAAGGTCCATTTATATTTCAGCAACATCAAGTTCATTCCGTTCTATCATTCAGTGATGCCAAAGTGTGAAGTTTTACAATATGGGACATTATTCTTTTCCAACGAAGGTTTTCTTATTTTCTTGTGTATGAAAATTTAAATATGCTTTTTATACCAGGATATAATTTATTATATCTATCAATACATTAAAAAGATAAAAGATATTCTGTGATAACTGAACTTTAATCCATAGTGGACACTTTCAGCTTCATACAATTTGTCAAACATATAACTTTCACAGAACACAGAAAAGTGGGCAGACTTCCACAAAGTCTCCATCACATACACATCTTACATGAATAACCTCCCTCCACATTAACTTGTGGTCATCTACAGTCTGTGTCTAGCAACTACTGGACAAGACTGTTGTGCATTTGAAGGATTTGAAAGCAGCAGTGGGTTAGGGAGAATCTGGCGCTGAGTGCGTCCAGAGTAAAACTAAAACAACTCACTGGATTTGTTTTTCTCTGACAACTCCAGACATCCTCAACATACAGGCCAACACATTTTGATTTCTGAATTGATTTCTGCCATTTCCCCACTAATCCTGATGAAACTAACGTGCAAAGAGATCTCTTAGTGCCTGTAGAGACTGCCTGCCTGCCAAATGGAGAAAAGAAACACAGCACACAGCTCTCCGTGTCTCTTTCTCATTATTTCCATGCTTGAGGAGACCTTTTCTGATGTGAGTGGTTAATTGTTGAAGATGGGCATATGGCAAGAAAGCATCTTATTTTCCTGGACATAACAGGAATTGAAAGATCGCTCTCTGTTTTCTTGCCGCAGCCTCCCTCCTGTCCTTCATCTCATTTAGAACTTGATTTCTTGGATATGCTTGAATTTTTGTGTTTGTGCCTTTGTGTAAAAACACCTTTTGTCTTTAGAGGTTTTGCAGTCCATTATTGTGATCTTTAGGCATTTTTTTTCCCCACACAGTCTTGGGTTTATTTATGCTGCAAATTGGAATCTTGGCAGGCTTTTCAGCGATAAGTAAGCAAGGTCACCAGCACAGCATCTGCTTCAAAGTGGCTCTTAATTGACTGAAAAGTCTGAAACTCTCTCAGAGGTCAGATGTAGCAGCCAGGTGTGTTTACAAAGTAAATAATTGATGGAGATGAAGACTGGGCTTTCTCTCCTGAGAGTTGCTGACAATCTGTGATGGAAGTTGCAGATGAGAAGACAATGTTTTCCCCTTTGTCATATCTCTCTGAAAGGAGAGTTAATCTTGGCTAATGTTAGCTTTCCCTCCATCTCTCTGTCTTAGAATGGACAGTGGTCAAGTGTAATCAGTCCTGTCAGCGATGAATTCAACCCAGTGTTCGAATATATTTTTAAATTACACATATTCACAGACTTACTATTATGTGTGCTTACTATTCTAGGATAAAGACTATGGGCTCTATTTTCAAGTCCGCCGCCGGCGCGGCGCAAAGTCAGGTCCACTGCGCCGATGGGGCATGGCGGCGCAGACTTTGGTATTTTCGTGCGCTGCGCCACCGGCGCATCTCCTCCTCCTTCTCATCTCAGTCCCACCCAGCGGCGCAACTCGGAAAGAGGGAGAGGAGAAGGCGTGGAGTGGGTTTGGCACAGCCGAGTCAAATCTTCACCAATCACAGCAGCTCCTCGCCTCACCTTTAAGAACACCGCTGGAGAGGCGCATGGCAAGTTTCCAGGAGACTGACGTCACTCATGTCTCCTGACATCCCTTTGTATTACTTTGCACACCCGTTTGTATATACTGTTTATTTTTTCTCAGTATATATATATATTGTTTTATATTCTGTTATATATTTTGTGATATATTTTGTTTAGATATATACTCTCAATATAAATATTTTGTTTTTATATTTGCTTTTTATATATATAGTTCTCTCTCTTTTCTTTCTTTTCTAATTTTATTCTAATTCTATTCTTGTAAGGAGCACTGCAACAAAAACAATTTCCCCTCGGGGATAAAAAAAAGGATTTCTGATTCTGATTCTGATGTCTAAATATGAGGTCCTTAGATGGTAAATCCTCCTCCTCAAAGCAATGATGTACTCCATCTTTGTAGATAACGTTGTAGCAGAACTAGCCTCTAACTGACCTTCTCTTACCCTCTCTGACTTCTCATGAGAAACGGAGTTGGAAACCAGTCTAACTGATTGAACTATAGACCATCTAGAATGCTCATAATGAAGTGTGATTTTGAAGAGAAACAGGATGTCCCATGTCAATGCTAATGGTCCCCCAATAGCCCTAAGGAAGTAAAGCCGGCTGGGAAGAACAAAGGCCAGGCTTCAACTGAATCCACAAACAGAGTCTGCTGCAAAGTAGCCAACCTTAAAATGAACTGTTTGTAAGCCGGAGGACTTTGTTTCTTAGTATACCTGACAATTGCATCTCTGTATGAATCAACACTGGACATATTCACATGGCTAAACTCATGATCTATATGATGCCCATGTTCTCTCATGTCCCATGACAAGCTGTGAATCTAACTTTGTTTTAAGATTTGCCTGAGGCTCTGCAATGGAGCCTTCCTATTATCTAAGGGTTCGTAGGGTTTGAAGTTGACTGTGCTTTATAAGACCTTTATTAAGGAATAATCATAAGGATGAAAATCATTTTGGCAAATATCGTCTGCATTTCTTTATTTCGTAATTTCTTTATCTTTATTTCCTTCTTTATCTCTTTCTTTTATTTTTGTATTAGTTATACATTGAATCATTATTCATGTTGGGATGAAACTGTACCAAGATTATCATTTAATGTTGTCACCCAACCACAGGAAGTGCCTGATGCATGCTGTGAACAATGCTGAAATGTCATTGAAAAATTGTTATTGAAATTATATGTGATTGACCATAGTGAGAAGCAGATGAGCCCCTCGTGTGGGTCATGGATTAATTCAGCTCCTTGAGGCGATTACGCGTCACAAAGCGTCTCACATGTTCGACGGCCTGCCCATTAGACACGCCTCTGGAGCGAGGTTTAAATGTCTGCAGCCGCAGCATGAATTCAGTGCGTGCGCTCGTTACTCAGAGTGCACGCGTTACTCACAGTGCGCGTTACTCCGTCTTGTCTTAGGTTATGTTTAGTTTTGTCTTTTAGTTTTGCACCGTTGTTTTTGCTCTTTAAGTTTTTCCCGTCTTCGAGCTATTCAAAAGCCATACCGAGTAGCGTGATTTATTTTTCAGAAGACGTGTTTCTATAATTTGCCGCAAGTTTTCAAGTTAACCTTTTTGTTTAGCCAAACGTTTTGTTTTAACATCAGTAAATTTAGTCAAATAATAATAATTTTGTAGCCTTTTTCGACCGACCATCGAAGAGACTCTTAATTTGTACTGTCAGTCTAAAATAATCCTTCACGGACTCAACCGAACCAAACCCTGCAGCCAGCTGTTGATCCTTGGTCTGGGTTAACAACCATCCGGAGCCGTCCCTCATCTGTAACCGACCGCCGAACCAGTTCCAGAGACGTCACCGTCCAACATCAGCTCTCCACCTTGGTGCGCTTGGCCTTCACCAGACCACTGAGCAGATCGAGTCAAGGACGACCATCTGGGCATCCTCGAGTTAGTTCGGAGCAGAGCACAACGGGACGCCATCAGTCAAGTAGGCATGCTAAGTGGGTTTGAATAAGAGTTGGTCCATGAGGTTAAGATACTGCTAATTTATCCAAATTCTCTCAACTACTCGTTAATTCCCTAACTTTACGTTCGCGTCCTTATTATCCCCTTACAACTACTTCTCACTATCGCCAAACTTGTTTTACCATTGTGTTGCCATAAGTTTCTTGTGTGTTTTGTCATATCACCTCCCATCTTCTGTCTTATTATCCCTGATACATCACTCATTATCCATAATTCTTCTTAATAAATGATATTTTGATATAAGTCCTGGTTAGACGGTGTCCTTTTGAACTGAATATATACGATCCCTGTATCCAGAGTTTACACTTCAGGTTATCAGACTGGTTTACTGTTAGTTCATTTGTTAGTATTTATCAGCGTTATAGCACTTAATTTCTGCAGTCCTTCTTAGCTGAGGAAGGTGGTGCCCCGTTATTTTATCAACGAATGCAACATCAAATTAAGGTAGTCCCCTAGTAACACTACAACGTTAAGCATTACAATGATAACATTTGTATTTGGAATGAAATGACGTGGGTAATAGCGGACAATGATCATCACTTACATTTTTTCCATGTGTCTGTCTCTCTCTGTCTCTCGAGTACTCTGAGATAGATGCAGTATATATGCTCTGTAGGATGTCACGGCTGTTTCTGGTTGGCACAGCGACGTTAACCGATTAGTTCGCATCCCTGTTTCACCTGTGTACATTCAGTCAGGGTGAGTGACCATTACGTGTGCCGAACGCGCTTGCGATGTGGTCAGATGAGATGCTGATCAAAATATAGGTCTGACTGTTTGTGCTGACTCAGAGAGTTGCATTGAATCGTGGCTGTTGCTAATTATTGATTGCAGTGTGCGTTCGATGACTGACTGAGCACTGCTGAAAACACTGTTAAAACCACGCTGCCGTCTTGTTGACGGTGTGATATATGGCGTCATCAACCACGTTTTCAGTGGATAGCCGTTATCACGTAGCAGCCACCCATCCAGAGAGGTGTCCCCCTGAAAGACTGTAGGGATGCTAGAATTCGACTCGGGGAAAGTGGCATACACGTTTGTCACCAGGCAGTTTGAGTCACAGATCACCAGACATCCCTGTTTCACCTGTGTACATTCAGTCAGGGTGAGTGACCATTACGTGTGCCGAACGCGCTTGCGATGTGGTCAGATGAGATGCTGATCAAAATATAGGTCTGACTGTTTGTGCTGACTCAGAGAGTTGCATTGAATCGTGGCTGTTGCTAATTATTGATTGCAGTGTGCGTTCGATGACTGACTGAGCACTGCTGAAAACACTGTTAAAACCACGCTGCCGTCTTGTTGACGGTGTGATATATGGCGTCATCAACCACGTTTTCAGTGGATAGCCGTTATCACGTAGCAGCCACCCATCCAGAGAGGTGTCCCCCTGAAAGACTGTAGGGATGCTAGAATTCGACTCGGGGAAAGTGGCATACACGTTTGTCACCAGGCAGTTTGAGTCACAGATCACCAGACATCCCTGTTTCACCTGTGTACATTCAGTCAGGTTGAGTGACCATTACGCGTGCCGAACGCGCTTTCGATGTGGTCAGATGATATACGGATCAAAATATATAAATTTAGGTCTGACTGTATGTGCTGACTCAGATAATTGCATTGAATCGCGGCTGTTGCTAATAATTGATCGCAGTGAAATGCCAAACACTGTGGAAACCTGACTGTGAGGTGTTGGTGACGTGAGCGCACGACTCCGCCGGTTTATGAAAATCCACTTGCGCTGCCGGCGCTCAGAGTTGACCAGGTCTGAGGTGGCGAGCTTTCAGCGCACTTTTATGCTGCCAGCGCAGACCGAAATGGTTGAAAATTCCAATGCGCCGGCTGATTATGCCGACACCTCCCCCCTACTGCGCCGCAACGCCCATCCTGGCGCACCTCTGTACACCTCGGTTTACCAAAATACCAAGTGCGCTGTGCGCCTGCCTGCGCCGCACCAGCGGGGGAGTCGAAAATAGAGCCCAATAAGTGATGGCATACGGGAGTCTAACAATTCTTATGATGGAGTCACCCTACACCAAGATTTCAGGCACAGAGCTGCCCCTTGGTGAAATTCGAAGGATGGAAGGGAGTTTGAAGACACACACACACACACACACACACACACACACACACACACACACACACACACACACACACACACACACACACACACACATATCGATAAATCCACTTTAGTTAGTCTGCCTGCTTTAACTAACTGTGAAGCCCTGGTAGCCCCTCAACCCCTTCCTGCACCTGTGTACCTACAAGTTGATATTATCAGCATCTTACTGTGTGTTAACGTTATGTTCGATGGAATGTTATATAGCCAGTAACATGAGGTGTTGCTACTACCATCAAACAGGCATCTGATAGCCTTTTAGATGAGCTAATGTTAACTAAATGAATAGATTACTAAATTAGCTAGAATGAATAAAGAGCTCTGAAAAAAAGAAAATTGCGTATCAGCTCTATATGGAAAGTGTCCGGACAACTTCTGTTGTCATTTGGTGCTATATAAATAAAATTGAATTGAACTGAACTGAATTGTTTGCTAGGAGATCTTTCAATGAATGTTACCCACAAGTCACTTATGATCTGCATCTTACTGTCTATTAATGCTACATTAGCTGTACATTAGCTCAGGAACGTAATATGACCAGTGATGTTAAGGATAATTGCTAAGTTAGCGTACTGTCTGACAGCACAGTCTGTCTCTATTTCAGGTTCAGTTAGCTTTGTTTTTCATTCCACCACAGACAAATCATTCCCAATGCTGCCAGGGATGAGCATGGTTCATTTTCTCTTTTCATTACAGTGAATTTGGAAATACAGGCTGTAATATTTTGGAGTTGAATCACATAAGTTAATCTATCAAAAGAATCCATCTAAAGAAGCTGAAATTGGACTCTAAAGTGAATTTAAATTAATTGTCTGAGTACTGTGCAATACATTTGAAAAGTATATTTAGTCCAATTCTTGTAAGGGGAGGTGAGTATGAACAATGCTGATGTGATGGATTTTTCTTAACATTGCCTTTCTATGCTTTGTCTTCATGCTCCATCTGAATATTATTTATAGAGCAGGCTGGTATAGAGAGGCAGGGGCTGGCTAATGCAGTGGGCCTACTCACTACTACATTAATGTACTATTGAATTACAAAAACAAGATATTGCATTTTACAATAGCTTACAGAAGACAGACTGAACTACAACTAAATAGTGATAGTGGCAGTGTGACGGTGAGGGAGAATGCCCTGCTATGTGTGTAATGATGACAACTTGAGAAGTGCTTGTTGTGGGGTTGTGAGCCCTTTGCATAGTGTATCAGATGATCTTTATCTCCAAAGTTGTGTATGTCTGGGGAGTAAAGAGTTGCGTTGACAATATGAATACATATCACATACATGTGCAGTGCTTAACAAATTTATTAGACCACCTGTCATAAAAATGAGAAAACATAAGTATTTTAGAAATCTTTCAAAAAAACTTGTTTAAAACTGAACTTCTTATTGTTATTTATTTCCCTTTCTAAGGGATCAAAACAGGGTGATACAAGATAAAGTTACAAAGTGCACTTATTGTTAACTACTAACCTTTGAACATACAAGCAGTCAGACTATAATGCTCTTCTTATTCTTATTCAGCAGAGGCTTATCAACCCAGCCTCTTATATCTCTCCAGAAAGAATGAACATCACTTGGCTATGGCTGCAGTAAGCTTGTTCTTAGTTGCGGTATCCATATGCCTCTGTCGAAAGCATCCGTCTGTTTTGACAAGGAGGCGGCGGAGAATTCACATTCGCCATGTGTTTGGCCATCAAGTGGTATTTCAGACTGGATGTGCTGCGGTGATAACTCAGTTCACACCAACAATACACACAGATAACTTTGGTCTTGTCAGTTCACCCATCTGGCAACTTTTTGAAACTAAACTTTCCATTCAGAATCTTGTTCGCATCCATTTCGGCGTTTTGTGCTTGACATCCACACAAACCGGTAGCCTACTGTTTTACAGACCAAACACGTGTGTGGGGTGTGCCTTTTGTTTTGTTTCCAGTTCACAAACGGATCCTGTAGTTTTTGTAACGTTACTAGCAGTGGCCACAGCTTATGAAAAGCTACAAGTTCACTAGGTCACAAAGAGCGTTAATCAATTCAATTTTATTTGTATAGCGCCAAATCACAACAAAAGTTGTCTCAGGACACTTTCCATACAGAGCTGGTACAGGCCGAGCTCTTAATCGCGCAATTAAAAAAATGACGCCATTGCAATTGATTTGCGTGATATTTTTGACAGCAATAATAACCAAAATAACCGTAATATTTTGTATGGCCTCCTTTGGCCTTGATAACAGCTTGCATTCTTGCTGGCATTGTTTTTATGTACTTTTCGACAGTTTCTTTTGTGATTGAGTTCCAAATAGTTTCTAGCTGTTCCCACAGACTTGCTTTACATGAAACTTTTGTGTGATCAATCTTTGAATCTACTAAATCCCAAATTAGTTCAATAGGATTCAAATCCGGACTTTGACTTGGCCAGTCCATCAGTTCCAGTTCTCCACACACACACACTCACACACACACACACACACACACACACACACACACACACACACACACACACACACACACACACACACACACACACACACACACACACACACACACACACACACACACACACACAAATAAAAAAAAGTTGCAGGCCTGTGTAACATTTGGGTGTAGTGCTGCCGATAGAAATCCTCCCCTCTCACACAAAAAAGGTGAAGTAGATAAGACTCACAGTTGAGCAGGAACAGTCCTCTCCTCGATGCGGCAGAAGCTCGGCCAATGTAACTTACAGCTCAGCTGAAGAACTTTTCGGCAGACGGCCATGAAGAAATTCAGCTACAGCAGCAGTGACGCTCCCCGTCAGCAAGTGCACTCAGTCAAAACTTTTTTCAGGTTACAAAACCATTAACAAACATTTCTCAAAAGACACTAGGGGCTCTATTTTCGATTCCGCACAGATGTGCACCAGGATGGGCGTTGCAGCGCAGTAGGGGGGAGGTGTCGGCATAATCACCCATTTGGATTTTCGTTCCATTTCAGTCCACGCCGGCGGCGTACAAGTGCGCTGAAAACTCGCCACCCCAGACCTGGTCAACTGCGATCAATAATTAGCAACAGCCACGACTCAATCTGAGTCAGCACATACAGTCAGACCTAAATTTATATATTTTGATCCATATCTCATCTGACCACCTTGCAAGCACGTTCGGCACGCGTAATGGTCACTCACCCTGACTGAATGTACACAGCTGAAACAGGGTTGTCTGGTGATCTGTGACTCAAATTGCCTGGTGACAAACGTGTATGCCACTTTCCCCGAGTTGGCACATGACTCGTTCATCCTGGCGAATTCTAGCATCCCCACAGTCTTTCAGGGGGACACCCCTCTGCATGGTTGGCTGCTAGGTGATAACGGCTATCCACTGAAAACATGATGACGCCATATATCACACCGTCAACAAGACGGCAGCGTGGTTTTAACGGTGTTTTCAGCAGTGCTCGGTCAGTCATCGAACGCACACTGCGATCAATAATTAGGCGGCGGAATCGAAAATAGAGCCCTAGGCCTCCTCTTTCCCTGCTGCCTGCTTCTCATGCCATCTCCCTTTTGTTTCTGTGCCACTGACCACAAGCAGGTCAAAACTGACCACCTGTCCAACCCAATCAAACAACAGATCAACACTAAAGGAAAATGATGTGTACTCTCGTGAGACTTTAAAGTTACAGCCTTAACACTACAATATACTTAGTTCATAACTGAAATATATGAATGGCTTACTCAAATCTGTCTCTTAATTAAAACAAGCTCAAAACAACTTTATCATTTCTTTATTTTGTTTTTTATTTTTCTGTCTTTAGGCGGCGCCGATGGGGTGTGGCGGCGCAGACTTTGGTATTTTCATGTGCTGCGCCACAGGCGCATCTCCTCCTCCTTCTCATTTCAGTCCCATCCAGCGGCGCAACTCAGAAAGAGGGAGGGGAGAAGGCGTGGAGTGAGTTTGGCACAGCCGAGTCAAATCTTCACCAATCACAGCAGCTCCTCACCTCACCTTTAAGAACACCGCTGGTGAGGCGCATGGCAAGTTTCCAGGAGACTGACGTCACTCATGTCTCCTGACATCTGTTTGTATTACTTTGCACACCCGTTTGTATATACTGTTTATTTTTTCTCAGTATATATATATATATATGTACACACACACACACACACACACATACATATATACTACGTATATTTCGTTCCCACAAATAAGTATTTCCGTCGCACGAATTAATTATTCCGTTCCCACAAATTAATTATTTCGTTCCCACGAATTACTAATTCGTGCAAACGAATTATGTTTTTTTTCTCCATGTCAGGTCCAGGGCTCCGTAGGATAATATTTCTTGCAATAAAAACGATTTAGGAAACTATCTGTGGACTTTGATTCTTTGAAACAAAATTTCGCATCATCCTCTGGACACAAACAAGCGGTAAGAGGTGCACTTGCCCTCTGAAATGATCCTTTGTATCACGTAACTTAATGTTAAACAGCTGCAGCCGACCAAGCTGCAGGTTCTGTGGCCAGAGCCGGTTACCTTGGCAACGCGTCACAACGACAGATATTAAATTGTCCACTCAGCCACTTCTTGTGGAAAAACTTACGATTTTAACTGTAAAAAACAACATTAACGTATTAATAACTGATTTAATATTTATTTCTTTCGTAAGTGGTATAAGTGGAGCTTCGCGTTGGACGGTTCACGACTCCGCGTCGTCCATTCATTTCTGATAATGGACACCTCGTCGCGCATTATCTCTTACATAATTTCCCTTTGGGATAAATAAAGTTGATCTTATCTTATCAAGTTAGATTGATTTGGTCTCTTATGTTTGTGCCATATACAAGCTTGCAGGCTCCTGCATCCATTCATTTGTCTGTTCATTTGTTGTGTACAGATTTGTCCTGTATTTATTTCAGTGTGCAGACATGTGGGGTGTATTATATACAGACCCTTGGATGTGTATTTATTCTTGTGTTGTATAATATGCTTTGATTCTGTGCTTTCTATTGTAGAGTCACTGTGTGACTTCAGTTTGGAAAGGACCTGATGCTTTGATTTATCCTGATTCAATAAAGGAACATCATGTTACTCTTTGATGTGTATTTATATTTATATTGGATGTGTATTTTATATAGTCTATGGGAAACTGTCTATCTGATGGTTGCAACATCATCTAAAATCATCATTTGTCTACAATGATTGAAATGAATTAAATTCATTAAAATTGAAATTAATGATGCTTATGTTTTGTGTTAATGTTTAAATAATGACCGTGGATCTAGTTGAATGTGATAACAATGTGTAGTGGTCAGTGGAATAACTATTGGTTTCCATTTGTGATGACTGCTGACTGAGATTAGGGATGAGATTAAATAGATCCTGGAATTTAGCCTGGTCTGGAGCAGGCTAGCTCCACAGAATAAATCTCCATGGTAACTTATCCCATAACATATCCCACTTTCAGCTATCCTGCTTTTGTGCAACCAGATCACAGATAAGTTGAGCCAGGATAACCAACATATCCCGGCTTAATACCTTATCCTAGTTTTGTGCAACGGGCCCCTTCTCACCTGTGCCATCAGTACTTTTCCACACTCAGCCACGCCTACCTGCCTGCTCACCTGATCACATACCTGAGACTCATAGCAAGTGCAGTGCAGTATTTAAGATATTCAAGGCAGAGGCTGGACCTCGAGTCCTGCCAGTTCTGGCCCCTTAGTGGGCTAGCCGCCACCCTGATTGAATCACAAATAATGATCTGCACAAGACTGAAATCATTCACTGAAAAATCACTATTAAAGCTGCCACTGTTAGAGGACTGAAGATGGGCATAATAGAGTAGGGAGGAAAACTCTGCCCAGTGGAGAGTAGAAAGAGCAGAGGATGTACTGTGTGGATGTGCATTAAGTTCTCTGTGAACAAGGTTACCCAGAGTCATCCCATTACCTTACATCATTACAGGACATATGTCTGAATGCTTTGTTCCTGAGTCCATTAAGCCCCAGCATCATATAAGCGTATGTCATAACAGTCTGAAACACACACACACACACACACACACACACACACACACACACACACACACAGGATTTGCTTTCTTCTATAGCTCTTTATCTTTATACCATGGCGGTCAGCTCTGGAGCAACAACCACATCCACAAAAACTAGATCAGAAAATAAACCCAAAATTGATGAAAATTCATTCTATGTTCTTAATTTCAATCAGCAATCAGTTTGTGATTAGTATTCATGAATGTGTAATCTGGAATCAGTCTGCTAATAAATTTATCCAGTGATCTGCCTGGTGCAGCAGTTAATTGTGCTAACTGAGCAAAGTGTCTGTCAGCATTTCTCTCAAAATGGCTGCCTCATTATCTCCTCCGAGATGTCGGTTGTCACTCAGTGTGGCCAATTACTCCGCTCCATCATCAACACATGAGAGAGGAGATGGGGAAATGTGCCTGCTGGCCATAATAAGGCATGATCACCGCCACGCAAGTGTCAGAAAAATAACAATGCGCCCCCTGCAAGGATAAAAAAAATCACAGGGCTTTTGGGATCAGTCCCCCGTAACATTCGACACATGATTGGACATTATTCATGAAATTCTCGTGAACCAATCAGAGCTGTACTGAGATCATACTGAGAGCCCCATTAAATATAATGAAGAACATATAACATGGAAATCCTAATTGGCATCTTTTTCCTTTGTCCTTGTCACTGAAATGTCTTTTTTTTATCCCATGGGGAAACTGAATGGCTGTGAAAACAGCAAAGAACGCCTCAATAAAAAGTACATTTCAATAGAATAGATATGCGTTACTGGCAATTGTAATGTAGCCAAAAAACAGAAGTAAATGAATGACAGGTGTGAAAATATGAAATTAGGCTGCACAAAAAAGAAAAAGCCAAATTTTTAACTATGGAAAATAACAAAGTCCAGAAAATGAATGATTCATTGGCTTGGGAACAAACATAGCCTCCTGTGGATATGGGTGCTGGATATAGACTCCCATGGGTGCTGACTCCTGTCACCTTGAACACAAGATCCATCCATTCTGCTTTGTGACCAATGCGAAGAAGCCAGCCAGAGTGAGTGCACACGTGGGTGGAGAACTAAAGCCTCTAGAAGCTGAAATGGCACTCAGCCTTAATTAGATAAAGTAAAACTCTGTACATCCACGAGTTGGTTGGTGTGTGTGTGTGTGTGTGTGTGTGTGTGTGTGTGTGTGTGTGTGTGTGTGTGTGTGTGTGTGTGTGTGTGTGTGTGCGTGTGTGTGGACTGAGAGAGACAACATGACAGAGACAGATTGGAGGGAAGAGAGAGTGTGTTGACAGGCCACTGGGGATCCTGTCTTGCCATGGGCAGTCAGAAAGCCTGGTTTATGCCACTGTCCAATATCACACACACACACACACACGCACACACACGCACACACACACACACACACACACACACACACACACACACACACACACACACACACACACACACACACACACTATAAGGTGTGTGAGTATACATACATACTTATACACATACATACATATGTACACACACAGACACACACACACACACACACACACACACACACACACACACACACACACACATATATATACATACTTAGGTACCAGGCTTTGAATGAACTGTTTGGAGTGCTGACTAATGTGGCTTTTTGTTTGGGACTTGGATCGAGTGATTTTGGTGCTTTGTGGGTGCTTCTCTATGTTGTGCTTGCATGACTGATCTGAAATTTGGGTGTTTGTCTGCAGAATGAGCAGTTTCACAGATGTCAGTAGCTGCAGGCAATCAGGAGAGACTTGTTAAGACCAGTAAATGAAAGTGTAATCAAGCATTGCATTCATGTGATTATAGGCAATACCATACTATTCTTTCCAATGTTTATATGTGTTTGGTATGGGTAATATACATTGGTCTATATCTGGACACTGTAATTAACATGAGGTATGGATGGATTATATAAACAATAAAGAAATGATCTCTTGCAATTGTCCTTATGACTATTATTGGCATTATTTTACCTGCTCTGTGCCTTAGATTATAACCAACCCAGTCCTTTTTACCCAAGATAAACTGGAAGAAAATAAGGAAAATCCTAAAATAAAAGCTATTATTATCATTACTTCTGATAACTAGGACATATTTAACGTAAATCAGAGTTTTCAGGTCTATGTCATGAGGCCACAGAGTGACTTCACACCTCATCCTGTGTCCCACTGACCCCAACACTCTGCA